>NC_046207.1:5699224-6007931 GCF_011004875.1 Balearica regulorum gibbericeps
CCGATTCCCTGGCAGAAATTCAGACGGAAACGGCCACGCTTTGCCCGCCGAAGCCTCGGAGCAGCCCGGTGCCCGCCTGGCATCCTTCTCCCAAAACCTCCCGGGCCTTGCGTTGCATTTTCGGCTCAGAAACCCCCGCTGCGGTGCCCGGCTCCTGCTCCGGCCATGGGAATCGCCCGGCTTCTCGGCATCCCGTGAGCAGTAGTAACCCGCCGATGCCAACCTGGGGCGGGCGGGGGTCCAGCCGCGCCGCCGACGGCCCCGCTCCTGCTCCGGCGGTGATGCTCGGCGCGCTGAATCACCGCCGCGCTCTCCCGGCGCAGCCCAGGCTCCATCCAAGCGATGATACAGCTGCACTAAACATAGCACGGGGAAGGGGGGTCTGGGGCAGGGGGGACCCATGGCAGCTCCTCGGCCGGGGGCTTTGCTCCCTTTGGGTCTCCGAGGTGGGGACAGGGGTTGGGTGAAGCCAAACGTCGTCTTCGCCTGGTTTTGCACCGACAGCTTTTCCCCCAGCCCGGCACGAGCCGTCGTGTGATGGAGGCAGATGGCCGAGACGCCGGATCGCGCCGTGCTGACGTCTCCCAGTCACCGTCCCTGGGGGTCCGCTCCCCCCCCCTCCGCCCCGGTGCTCCGGTGGGGTGGGACGAGGCCTCGGCAGGGATGTTCGTGCCGCAGGGTCAGCCGGCGCCGTGGGTCTGTCTGCGCGGTGCCGTGGGTCTGTCCGTCCAGGCCCTGGGGGCTGCGGGCGCCAGGCTGGCAGCAGTGTGTCCCCCCCCAACCCCGGGGGGCTGCAGGGCTCTGTCCCCGGAGCACGGGACTTGCCGGTGGAGCCCCAGGCGGCAGCGGTGCCGGTGAAAGGAGAGCAGCTATTAATAACCCTGCGCAGCAAAGGGAAAAAGATGTAATTCCATAATGGAAGCGGCTCCGAGAGAACAATTCAGGGAATAAAATGTTCTCGGGGGGGGGGGGGGAGTGTGGGGGGGAGGCGAGCCCAGCCCCCACGGCGTGTGGCTCCCCCCGCGAAGGGAGCAGCCCCCCGGCCCCGGGCTCAGCCCCGCCGGGGGGGTCCCGGCCGCGGGAGGGGGCTGGGGTCCGGTGTGTCCCCCCCCCCACGCCGGGGCAGGGGGCGGTGGCTGCGGCGGGTCGGGGGTTCGGGGCAGCGTGTCCGCCCCGGGGAGCATCCCGGGGAGCCGCCGTGCCGCGGGGGGGGGGGGCGGGGGGGGCTAACGGGGGGCACCGGGGGGATGGGGGGGGGGGGCAGCCCCGGGGGCGGCACCGGCGCGTGGCGGGAGGAGGGGCTGGCGGCGCCCGGTGCCCACGTGGTTTCGCGGTGTCTCCGGAGCGGAAGAACCGGCGAGGCCGGGGCCGGGGCTGCGGCGGGGGCGGCCGGGACCGGGACCGAGACCGAGACCGAGACCGAGACCGAGACCGAGACCGAGACCGCGACCGCGACCGCGACCGGGGCGGGGAAGGAGCCGCATCCCGGCGGGCGCTGCCGCATCGCCCCGCACCGCCGGTAAGTGCGGGGCCTGGGCCGGGTGGGAACTGGGCTGCCCCCGCCCCGCCCGGGCCTGGCTCCCCCGGCTCCATCCCCGGCTCCATCCCCGGCCCCAGCTCCCCCCGCCACCTCCAGCCCCGGCCCCGGCCCCGGCCCCGGCCCCAGCCCCGGCTCCGCCTCGGACCCCTCCTGCGTCTCCGACCCCGACCCCGTCCCCGTTCCCTGACCGGCGACCCCCGTCGCGGTGCGGCACCGGGCTGGGCGCAGGAGGGGCGGGCGGCACCGGGCCGGGCCGGGGGGCGCTCGGGGGGGGGTTACCGGAGACGCCGGGGCCGCCGCAGGCCGGACCCCTAATCCCCCCCCCTCCCCCGGTACCCGCGACCCCCGCCCGGGCTCACCCGCCTGCCCGGACTCCGCTCCCGGGGTCGGGGGGCACGCTCGCTCCCGGCCCCCTTTGCACGCCGGTTTGCACGCCGGTTTGCACGCCGGTTTGCACGCAGGCTTGTAGCCCGTCCACGTTCACGCGGGGCCGTAGCAGCAGCACCGTGTCCTGGCCCCTTCCCCGCAGCCCCCCGGCCTCCCCCCGGCCCCCCCAGGGAGGTTACAGCGGTGAGGAGGGGGCTTGTCCCGGTCGCAGCCCCCCGAGGCTCGGGGCAGGGGGTGCGTGGGGGGGCTGCGAGTGGGACCCCCCGAGCGGGGCTGTGCTGGGGGGGCCGGGCAGCTGCACGGGGCCTCTCCCCAAAAGCCAGCTGGGTGCCAGCGGTCTGGCAGCATCCGCTGCCCGGCACAGCCCGTTCCCATCCCCGTTCCCATCCCCATCCCCATCCCCGCTGGCACACCGGGGCGGTGAGCTGCCGCTCGCCGGCCGAGCCCTCCCGTGGTATCCCCGCGCTGGGGGGCTGCAGCCCCGTTTTCGCTCTCTTTAAAGGCATTTGTAGGCCTCAAGGAGGGGCCGACCGCTGGGAACGTGGAGGGAGCGTAGCTGGCGCGGTGCCGTGGGGACCTCGTCGTTGCCCCTGGAGCCTAATGACAGCGCTGCCGTCTCCTGCTGACCCTCTCGTGGCTGATCTCCCGAGCACCTGCCCACCGCGGCTCCCTGCCCGCGCTGCCGACGCCTGAGACACGCGTGCCTGTGCCGCAGCCCTGCCCAGCCTGCACCACCTCGCCCCGCGCCCGGGGCCCGCGACAAGGCAGGTGTCACAGTATGGTACGGATGGGGAAACTGAGGCACGGTTCGGGGAGCAGCAGGGCCAGGCCGGGGGACTCGGGGCCAGGCTGTGGGTGCAGAGCTGGTGCAGGGCCCTGTGTGTCGGGGAGAGAGTGGGTCCCGTCCCCGCTCAGCACCAGGGGCACCCCCTCCACCCTGCATGGTGCCCCCCAGACCCCCAGGCAGGGACTGGGCAGGGGTCTGGGGACCCACCGGCCCCAGGACTCCTGGGGTCTTGCTTTGAGGGGATCACCAGGGGCCTGGGGAGTCGTGTCTTGGCTTGTGGGGGTGCCTCAGTTTCCCCAGGGGGGAAGATGACGGTGCCGTCCCTGCCTGAGCAGAGCTGGGTCCCAAGTGCCTCATCCCCTCCATCGCTGCATTGCGGGGGGGGACACACGTTTGAGGCCCTCAAGGAGGGGACAGAGGAGGGGTCACGGTGCCGGGGTGCGTTCTGTGCTCCTCGTCCCGGCGGAGGCTGCGACACGCAGGGCTGCAGCAGCCCACGGCTGCCCGGCCCCGGCCGAGCTGAGGCTGCGGGAGCAGCCGGGGAGGGGTCTGTCCCTTGGGGCAGAGCGGGGCCGGGGGTGCCAGGGCGCTGGGCTGGGCCCTGACTCCAGCCACGGCTCGGGGGGGCCGGGCTGTCCCCTCCCCGTCACCCTGCAGAAATCGCCTCCCGCTCCCGCCTTTGTGCTATGAATTATTTGTGCGGCGGTGGCTCCCAGATGTCTGCCCGAGCCGGTGAGGCTGCGCAGGGCTGGCGGCCGCCCCGGTGCCCGCAGGGTCCCTGGCTGGAACGGGCGACGGTACCGGTGGGGCCAGAACCCCGCGCGTGGATGCTGGGGCTCAGCACCGCCATCGCGGCCTCCTCGCCGGCTCGAGGCGCGTTTTTCCTGCCGGGCCGGCTGTGCCAAACAGCCCGGGAGCCGCGGCAGAGCCACCGGTGGCAGCGGCTTTCGGGAGCCTCGACCACTCAATATCCTTGACCGGGGACAAATCCTGTGGCACCGGGCGGTGCGGCGGAGCGGGCCGGGCAGGATCAGGCCCCCCCCCGGTGCCGGCTCGGGGGCCACGCGGTGATGCAGGTGGCTCCCCGGGGGGTGAGCGGCAGCGCCGGTATATAGGGCATGGCGCGGGCTGCGTGCCGCCGCGGAGGCGTGGGAGGCCAGGAAGCAGCTCGCGTGCGGCGCGGGGCGGGAGGCAGCGGCACCGGCCGCTATTTCTGGCGTTCGCTCCCGGGGGGACGTGGGGAAAGTCACCGCGTCCCCTCAGGGCCGCTCTGCTGGGGATGTTCTCTGCTGCCCCTGCTCCCACCCGTGTCCCCGGCAGTGATGGCCCCTGCTGGGGGGGGCTGCCAGGACCCCTGTGTGCCCCCCTTCCCCGGCGGGGGCAGAGGCCATCTCCTGGCCGGGGTCCCCCCACCACCCCGGGGGATGCTGCGGGGTTGGAGCCGCTGCCGGTGGCGGCTCCCGGGACGGTCCTTCCTCCATTGCCCTTTGCCACCGGGATGCGCCGAGCTCCTGCAGACCCCGCTGTGTCCCCAGGACCCGGCTGGGCTTGGGGGGGGGGCTGATCCACGGCCCCCGCTGCCCCAGGCCGCATCCTGCACCCTGTGCCCCCGCAGCCCAGCCGCCCCCAGGGGCTTCAGGCTGCCCCCGCCAGATTCATCCCCGCTTCTCCTGGGGAGCGAGGCCGTGGGGTCACCGGCGGCTGTCTGTCCGTCCGTCCCCCCCCCAGGCAGGACATGGACTCCATGTTCGAGGACGACATCAGCATCCTGACGCAGGAGGCGCTGGGGCCGGACGAGGACTGGCTCGACAGCCCCAACACCGACCTCTCGGGTGAGATGTGCTCAGCCTCCCACTTTGCCCTCATCACCGCCTACGACGACATCAAGAACAGGCTGACGGGGCTGGAGAGGGAGAACTCCACACTCAAGCGTCGGCTCAAGATGTACGAGGTCAAGGTGAGGGGCCGGCGGGACCTGGGGGGGCACATGGTGCCGGGGGTCCCCACTGATCCCACTGATGGCTCTGCCCCGCGGCCGCAGTACCCGCTGATCGGCGAGTTCGGGGAGGAGCACATCTTCTCCCTCTACGAGGCCAAGGAGACGTCGCTGCTCAAGAGCGAGAAGGCGTCGCTGCAGCAGCAGCTCAACCAGTTCCAGCACGAGGTGAGCGGGGCCGGTGGGGCCGGGGGACATGGGGGGGGTCCCCGAGCTGCCCACCCACCCCCGCCTGTCCCCCCCGGCAGCTGCAGAAGAGCAAAGAGCGGGAGGAGCAGCTGGAGGAGATGATCCAAGCCTACGAGAAGCTGTGCGTGGAGAAGGCTGACCTGGAGACCGAGCTGGGAGAGATGGTGGGTGCCGGCGGGGACCGGTGCCTGGGGACGCCGGGGTCCCCTTCCCCGCTCTGTGGCAGCAGCCAAGCGGATGGTCGATCGCTTCTGCGTCGCCGCGGGGCTGCTGGCGGCACCGCCGGGACGCGGTGGGGTCCAGGGCTGGGGGGGGCCGTGGCTGCTTGCCCCAGTTATGGCCGCGTTGGGGGTTGTGGTGCTGCACGTGCCTTGGCTTTATCCCTTCTCTTCCCGCTCCCACCGTGCCGAGGGATGCTCCCGGCTCCAGCACGGCGTGTGCCACTCCATCCCGGCACCACGTGCTTGGGGTTGACCGGGCATCCCCGGCTTCCGCCACCCCAGCCTGGGGGGGCCACCCCCACTGTGCCACCCTCTTCTGGGCTGGCCGCATGCTGGGGACAGACCCCCCCCCATCACCCCGCCAGGACGGCCACCAGCTCCACGGGGACCCTGAGCACCATATCTGCTGGGGGGGAGCAGGATGAACCCCGGGGACGGGGTGCGGTGCCAGTGGGCTTCAGCTCTCTGCCCCCTCCCCGGGCAGCGGGCGCTGGTGGAGACGCACCTGAGCCGCATCCGGAGCCTGGAGCAGCAGCTGCGGCAGCGCGACGGCAGCACCTTCCCCGGGCTGGGCACCCCGCTACCGGGCCAGGAGGTGCCTTTCCTCGCCCTGCACCCCAACCCCAGCCTGACCCACGGTGAGCAGCCCCCCTCCCCACCCCGCGGGACCCCCCCCACCCCGGGACCCCCGACCTTGGCGGGGCAGCTCCGTGCCGGGCGCTGAGCCGTGCCGTGCCCGCAGTGCTGGAGCGTGCCGGGGGCTGGCAGAGCCGGGGGCTGGAGGCGGCGGGGCGGCTGGAGGCCGAGCTGGAGGCGGCACGGCAGGAGATCCAGCGTGCCCAGCACCGCGAGGAGCATCTCAAGGCCGAGTGCGAGCGGCTGCAGGCGGAGCTGAAGCACCTGCAGGACACCCGGGAGCAGGTACGGGACAGGGTCCGGCTGCGCGGGACCACCCCCCGTCCCCGCTGGGTGGGGGTCCGGGTGCTGACGGGATGTCTGCCCTCCCCAGGACCAGTCGGAGCGGGACATGGCCTGGGTGAAGAAGGTGGGCGACGACCAGTAAGTGCCGGGGGTGGACTGGGGTGAGGGCTGGGCTGTGGGGGGGGGGGGTCCCCCCACCCGGCTGTGGACTGGGGAGGGATGGGGGCACATGGGGCTCTCTGCACGGCTGGGCTTCGTGTTCAGGGTGTCCTGGGGGGGGGACGGGCCCTCCCTTTGGGCAGGGTCTCCAGGGGCTTCTCCCCATCGAAGTGCTGCTACGGGGATCCTGCACCCCAAAAGCACCCGCTGTGCCCCGGCAGTTTGGAGTTGAGCTGGGCTCCAGGCGCGGGGCGGCCACAGTCCGGCGTCCGGCACCGTACAGACTGCGCAGTGCCGGCTCGGCGAGTGTGCCGCTGCCTCCAGAGGGCACTGACGGCTTGTGGCTGCCGTGCAGTCACCGTACGGCACCGTACAGCACCGTGCAGTCACCGTACAGCACCGTGCAGCACCAAGCCGTGCCACGCAGCCGTGCCAGGCTGTGGGATGCCGGCGTGGCTGCACCGGGCAGAACCAGGAGCCGCTGGCTGCCCCTTCTCCACCCCCCTCCGGCTCTGCACCAAACCCTGCCGGCAGCATTTCTTTTTGCAGTGGTGTGGCTGATGTGGAGCCGTCGCGGTGCCGGTGCCGGTATTCCCTCCTCCAGCCCTTGCGCTTCTCCCTGGCCTCCCCCTCGCTGCAGCCGTGAGCTCTGGGGGCTCCATCAGGGACCCCCGGGGTGCTGCGTGGTGCTGGGACCGAGCACCCCAGATTTGGGGGTTAGGGCCAAGGCACCCCCAAGTCCAGGAAGGGCTGAGGAGAGCCGAGGGAGGCGGCACGGCTGTGCCAGGGCAGCCAGACCCCCGGGGCCCCCCCAGCATCGGGGGGTGCAAAGCAGCTCTGGGCCGGTGCTGAGCCTTTTCCCTAAACCCCCCGTCCGTAACCCGTTTAATTAGGCAACGGCCTCGTTACCCCGCCGTCCTCGCCGTGTCAGCCTCACGCACGTGTCCCCGCCGTGACCGGTGCCGGCGAGGCCGCGGCAAGCAGGACTTCGCACCCCTGCGTGTCGTGCGTCGTGTCCGTGTGTCCCCCCCCAGCCCCGCGCTGTGACGCCGGGCAGGACGCGCCGCGTTGGCATCGCGGCTCCTGCGGGCACGTCGGGCTGCGCCGGGCGGCGATGTGCCGGGGCCGGCAGCCCGTGCCAAGCTGTGGACAGATAAAAGGTGACACGCGGGGACTCGCCTGGCGCAGGGCCGGGAAGGTGTCGGGGTGTTGGGGGGGGGGGGAAGGGGGGGGTTCCCCCCTTCTTTTTCCCGAGGTGTTGGATGTTTTTGCTGTTTCTTGTCTCCCCGGCGTAAATCAGCGCGTGGGGCTCGGGGCGGGGGGGGGGGGGTCGCCCGCATCCGCGCTGGCATCTCCGGGGGCTGCGGCCGGGCGGCTGCCGCCCTGTCTCTGCACTGCACGTCCCGGGGCGGGGCGGGGGGGATCCCTCAAGAAACTTCCCCCCCTTAATTCACTTTATTTTTCGCAAAGCTGAGCCCCGCCGTGGCCAGGAGAGCTGAGCCCCCCCCCGCCCCGTGCCATCCCTCCCTTTCCCCATTCCCCTGCCCACGGCATCCAGCCCCCACCGGGAAATAAACCTCCAAATATGTGTATTAACATTTCCCAAACCCACCTCGGTTTTAAGCCCGCCTTCTCGAGGGCGGCATGGGGAAACTGAGGCACAGCCAGCTCCACATCCCTCACCCCAGGTCTGGGGGCACCTTCCCCCCCCCCCCTCCCCAGACCCAGCCTTTCCCTCCCCGGTCTTTTCTTGTAAATACAGCTCTTTTTTGTAACCCGCTCCTCTCCACCACTTTTTTTTGGTGTGAAAGGTGCCTTATCGTCGCTTTCCATCTCCGGGTGACTTTTCTGGCTGGCTTTTGCCGAATTAGTCAGCGTGCTGCCACAGCGTCAGCGGGGTGGGGGTCCCTCCAGAACTCCCCCCCACCACCACCCCTGTTTTGGGGGGGTGTTTTTTTGTTCCTTTTCATTCCTTTTCTTGGTTTTGTCTTTTTTTTACATTTTTTTCTGAGGTCACGGCCGTTCCCGCTTACGACTCCTCGAGAGGGGACTGGAGAAAAGCCAGGACCCAAATCACGGGAAAAGCCCTCGGGGGGAGCAGGGTGGGGGGGGTGCAGGGTGGGGGGGGGGATGGAGGGTGCTGGAACGCTGCAGGGCCGGGAGATGCTTTGCAGGATCCATCCCCGGGATATCACCGCTGACATCCAGGGGTGACGCGGTGCCGAAAACTGGGGGCGTCGGGTGCAGACAGGTGGGAGCACCCACCCGCCAGCCCCGTGCCCTTCCCGTCGCTGCTGACGCCGTTTTGGTGGGATTTGATGGGTTCGAATGAATCTCGCACCCGTGGGTTGCTGTCGTGCTCGCCGCCGCCTTTTTTGCCACCGACGTTTCGCTGGCGGCGCTGGAACATCCCCATCCCCTGCTCTTCTCCCCGCTTCCCCCCACCCTCTAACAAAGGGGGGTCAGGGCTGGGGTCATGCCTGGCCCCCCCCCACCAGCCCACGCTCCCCCCAAGCCCGGCGACGATGGCAGCTCCGCCTGCGGTTCCTGCTTTTATTTCAGTCTTCGCCGGCTTCTTGTTTACCAGGTGTGACTTGCTCGATGTCACCCCTTCCTCCCCTTATTTTCCACACCCCCCCTCTGCACTGTCCCCCCCACCCAGGGAGGGGGGGGATCCTGCACCCTGGCCAGCACCCACACACCGTAAATTCACTTTGCCACCAACAGGTATCATTTTTTTTGGGGGGGGGGGGGGGAGAAGCACGGCCTCGCCAGCAGCCGAACGGCTGCTGGCGAGGCCGTGCTTCTCCCCCCCCCCCCAAAAAAATGGGTCTGATGCCCTCACTGGGTGCTTTTTGGGGGGGGACACACACCTTGCACCCCACCTGTCCCCAGCCCCTCGCTTCGGTGGTCCCAGCTCGGGGAGGGGGGGGTCTTGGCTGTGCTTTGCATCCCTCCTGCCATGTGTGTGTGTGTCCCCCTTCCCTTACTCCAGCGCCCGCCGCAACATCTCTGGCTGGGGACAAGGAGGGGACACGATATCAATCATCCTGGCCAGGACCACAGGGGACCCAAACGGTCCCGCAGGATTTGGCCGATCCCGTCAGAGCGGCGATGCTCCGCGGTGCTTTCGGCAGGCGTGGGCGGCCAGGTTTTCGGCAGCTGTTTTGTTCTCACGGCTTATCTGCAGTTGCGTATCAAAACCCACAGTTTGCCCTGAAACGGCGCTTTTTTTTTTGCTTTTTTCTTTTTTTTTTTCAGAGGGTGGGGGGCACCAAAAGCGCCCCCCCCCCCCCCCCATGTTTCCCTCCCCCTGGCACCAAACCTCCCAAAAAGCCTCACAGACACACACCCCCCCACCTCCGGCTACAGGAGGGACCCATGGGGCAGGTCCCTGCCCTCTCCCCGGTGCAGGCAGGGGTACAGGCAGGGGTCCCGGCAGGGTGCCCTGGGTGGGGGCTGCTCATTCCCCCCCCCCCAACCCCAGCACCGCTCGCTTCTCCGCCCCGTCGCTGCGGTTTTGGCGCTTCCTCCCTGCGCCTCGGTGTGTCTTCGGGGCGGGAGAGGGGGGGTGGCTGGGGTGGCCCCCCCAGGGGAGCGGCCGAAATCCAGCAGTGGGGCTGGGGGAGCCGGGATCCCCCCCCCCCCGTCTTGGGGAGCAGCCGCAGCTTCTGCGCCGGGGGCCCTGGGCACGGAGCCGGGTGCCCACGATGAGCCACAGAGGGGAAACTGAGGCAGGAGAGGTGGGAGCCAGCGGGGCCGCGGGTGGCGTGGGGGTCTCGGGGGCAGTCGTGTCCGGGGATGTCCCTGGGTGCTCGTGTCCTCGGTGCCGCCCTGGCAGGGCCATGGGGACGTGACATGGGGACGCAGCTGGGGAAATCTTTCCCTCTTTCTTTTTGTCTCGTTCCCTCTTTCTCTCTTTCTTTTTCTCTCTTTTTCTTTATCTTCTCTTTTCTTTCTTTTTTGTTTTCTCTTTTTTGTTTTTTCTTCTTTCCTCTTTCTTTTTTCCTTTTTCTTTTTTATTTTTTCTTTTTCATTTCCTTCTTTTCCCTTCTTTTCCCTTCTTTTCCCTTCTTTTCCCTTCTTTTCCCTTCTTTTCCCTTCTTTTCTCCTTCCCCCGCCCCGATGAGCTGACAGGAGGGCGGGCAGGGGCAGACCTGTCGGCTGCTGTTACGAGTGGTGTCTCCCGGGTCCCCGGGGTGTCACAACGGCTCAGTTGAACCCTCCGCACGCGGCGCAGGAGGACGCGTCGAGCCCCCAGCCCCGCGGGGCCCTCGGGAGACGGCTTCTCCCTTCGCATCACCGCAGAGAATATGGTTTTGAAAAGCGACACCGAAGTTGGGGAAGAATTGATGACTTTGTCAGGGCTTCCAAGAGCTGGGGAGGGGGGGGAGCGTGGCACCCATCTCCCTCCCCCTCTCGGCTGCTCCCGGTGCACAGGGCGGCTGTGGGTGCGATGCCAGGCAGTGCACGGCCACAATTTTTCCCTTTTGAGTTAAAAACTTGAATTTGGGTTGGTTTGGGGCACGTCCCACAGCACCGCAAGGCAGGACACACACACACACACCCCCCCCCAAAGCTGGGGGACTGGGGCTACTTTGCCCCCATTGACGCTTCGTCCCCTCCGCAGAGTGAACCTGGCGCTGGCCTACACGGAGCTGACGGAGGAGCTGTGCCGCCTGAGGAACCTCAGCTCCCTGCAGAGCCAGATCCTCCGCACCCTGCTGCAGGAGAAGAGCCTCAACGGTGGTAAGGGGGGGGGACCGGGGCTGGGGGCAGGGGGGGGGCTGCCACCCCACAACTGGACAGGGCTGGGATGCAAAAAACGGGGAGAGCACACTGGGTTCCCTCGTCATCTGGCCGGTGCTGAGCTCCCACATGGGTCCAGCCTGGGGAGCATCCACCCCAAAGAGCATCCCTCCCCGGGAGCATCCCTTCCCGGGAGCATCCCTCCCCAGGAGCATCCCTCCCCGGGAGCATCCCTCCTGCCGGGGGTACCCACGGCTGCATCCCCCCCGTCCGTCTGTCTGTCCAGGATGCACATGGGTGATGGAGGGTATTTTCTGTGCCCCCCCCGCCCCATTTTGCTTTGCAGCCCAGCGCCACTCCCCGCTGTCCCAGTGCCATTCGCCAGCCCAGCAGCGCCGCTCGCCCGCCCCGCAGTGCCCCTCGCCCACTCCGCCGGGGCGTTCGCCAGCACCCCAGTGCCAGTCGCCAGCACTGCAACGGCGCTCGCCGGGACCCCCCAGCCAGTCGCCGGCCCAGCAGCGCCGCTCGCCAGCCCCCGGCCCCTGCCAGTCCCCTGCCCAGCAGCGCCGGTCCCCGGTGCCCCCCTCCAACCAGTCGCCCGCCCAGCAGCGCCGATCTCCGGCCCCACCGCCCTGCCCGTCCCCGGCTTTGGCATCACCGCACCGGCTGCCCGGCGAGAGGATGGAGCTGGGCTACGCCAAACCCTCCAGCCGCCACATCAAAGCCGGGTTCCAGGGCCGCCGCAGCTACTCGGAGGTGAGCAACGTGGCCCTGTACCAGCAGAGCCGCTCGCTCTGGCTCCAGCCCGAAGCCTCGACGCTCCCCAAGCACCGACCCTATGGCGAGGTGTACCTGGGGGGCGCGGGGGCCCCCCTGAGCACCCGTGAGCCCTTCGAGGAACACGTGCGTTTCGAGAAGCAATCGTCGGATGAAGAGGAGTGGGCGCTCCCCAGCCCCCCCAGTCCCGAGGCGGGGGCCATCCGCTGCGCCTCTTTCTGCGCCGGCTTCCCCAGCCCCGACGCCGACGCCGCGCACCGGACGGCCGCTGCCTACGCCCGAGCAGAGCACGCTCAGTCCTGGCCCTCAATCAATGTAAGCGGGACCCCCTGGGGCTCTTTTGCGGTGGGTCGGGAGGGAGAAGAGGCAAGGGACCCCCCTCCCCCCAACCACGCAGGCAGGGCGGTCGCCCCGCGGCGTGCCTCAGTTTCCCCATTTCTGCCCAACCGTGCCCGGCGGTGGGAGGGTGCCGGGGAGGAGGAAGGGGGAGGGGGGTACACAGCCCCCACGGGGAGCGGGTGGTGGGCTCAGCACCATTCTGTGCCCCCCACAGCTGCTGCTGGAGACGGTGGACTCGGAGGTGCGGAGCTGCCCGCTCTGCCAGCTGGCCTTCCCCATCGGCTACCCGGACGATGCCCTGGTGAAGCACATCGACTCGCACCTGGAGAACAGCAAGATCTGAGCCTCCCCGCCCTCCCCGGTCTTTGGATGCTGCATGAAAACACACGAGGAGCAACACGGCTCCCGAAATACCTCCAAGTCTTCAGTAGCTATGGAAAGACTGAGCACCCCCCACCCCGGAGCCCCCGGCCCACCCTAAGTGGGCTCCTCCGCTCCCGCCTCGCACCGTCCCTGCACCACGCTGGGTTCGGGCGCTCGAATCGGGGCACCAGGGTGACGCTGGCCCGGGTGGGTGCTGGAGGGGACCCGACTGTGCCCTTGGGTGTCGCCTGCACCCTTGGGTGTCGCTGCTTGATCTCAGGGAGGATTCGAGGGGCCGGGTCCTGGATGCGGCCCCCAGGAAGCAGGTGAAGGGAAGGGGCTGCCCCTTCCCCCGGCTCCGTGGGTCAGAGTTGGGTTTGGGGGGGTGGGATGCGGGGGGGGGGGGTAGCTGCTTGTTCTCGGTCTCACTCACCTCGTCCCACCAGTTCAAGCATCTTTCCGCTCTTTTACATTAAAAGCACCCCCCTCCTCATTTCTCCCCCCACCCCACAACGATGCTGCTGAGAAGCAAACCCCGCAGCCCGAGGCGCAGCATGGACCCCCCCCACATTGCACTGGGCTCCGCTGCCCAGGGGCTCTCCCCAACCTTGGCCCCCCCCCCCGGTGTGGGGACAGCGCAGCCCCCCCGCAGCAGCCCCCCCCCCCCCCGGGTCCCTCCTGCTTTAGCCCGGGGCTGCAGGCAGCTGCTCACCCCAAGCCCCCCCACCCTGTCACCCCCATCCCCCCCACGTTCAATCTACCTCAAAGCTGCCGGGAGAGGGGGGGGTATCCACGCCACCGTCCCCCCACCGAGCCGCTCTGCGCTGCATGTCCCCCCTGTGCCACGGCACGCACCCCCCCCCCCCCATGCACCCCAAGGGGCTCGGCAAGGTGGGGCCCCCCCAGACTGCACCGGGACCCCCGGGAGGAGGGACCCGCGCTCTCTGCAACGCCACCGACTCCCAATAAAACCTTTCCAGTGCCCAAAATGCTGTGAGGGGAGAATGAAGCTGCCTCTTCTCTTTGGGTCCCCGGGGAGAGGGGGGTCCTGGTCTGCGGGTGCCCCCCAGGGCTGGGGACGGGGCAGGGGACAGGTCTGGTGTTGCTGCATCCAGGCCTGGCAGAGCCAACTCGTGTCGCCAGGGCTCAGCCCCGGGGGTGATGGGGTTCAGGGTGCCCGTTGCAGCTCGCCTGCACCCGTGGCCCCGTTCCCAGCACGACAACGCGTTTCGGGTTTACTGGCTGGGCAGGCGGCAAGAAATGGGACAATAAAAAGCAAAACAAAAACCATCCCCAGCCCCGGGAGCGACGGTGCAGGCACAGCCAAACCACGGCCCTGCGGTGCCAGTGCCGGCATGTGGCCAGACCGGTGCCTTCGGGGTCCCCTTGCAACTGGGGACATCCCCCCGCCCCAGCCTGTCCCATGCCCGGGGGGCTGTGGGGTGGGCACGGGGGGACCATGGTTGGTGACGATGCCCGCACGGGTGCTGAGCTTCGCTCATGCTCGGTGCTCGTGGCACGATGGCACGGCCCAGGGCCACTCACCCGGGTGATGCCGAACGTACGTGGAGTGACACACAGGGGATAAAAAGGACATGGGGACCCCCGGCCCCACGTGGGACCCCGGCACCGAGCAGCCCTGACCTTCCCGGTTATTTGGGCGAGGGGAGCAGAGGGGCTACGCCAAACCCCGGGAGGTGCCGGCGGGCGAGCAACGCGCCGTGGGGGAGAGCGTGCGGCCCCGAAGGCGGCGGGGCTGGGACCGCAGAGGAAGCGAAGAGCCCGCGCTGTGCCAGGTAAGCGAAACGCCGAGCGGGGCAGCGCCGGAGGGAGCCCAGGGAGCTGCAAAGGGAGGGGGTGCCCTTGGGCACGACACCGGGATGATGGTCACGGAGCATCCCGGCAGTGGGTGGAGGTTGGGGAGGGCAGCCGGGCTTCACACCTCTGTCACCTGCTCGCAATCAGCCTCGTTAACATCTGCTGCTTCTCCCTCCTAACGGTGCCAGCACGCCAGCCGAGGTGGGGGACACCCCGCAGGGCTGGGGGTCCGTGGGGGTGACGGCTGGGGGGGGTGGGATGCTCCTGTCTGACCTGGGGGGAGGCCGGCTGCCCTGTGCATGAGGAAGCCCCGTCCCTCCCACCGTGGGCACCACTGCTCCGGCAGCACCACCGAGACCCGCTCCTCCGTGTTATTGTAGGGCCTACAGCCTCCCTGCCTGTGGGCTGAGGGTCAGGGGCGGCCCCGTGGGGACGGTGGCTGATTTTGCACCCTGTGGGGATGCGGGTGCATGACATCAGTGCTGCGATACCCTTAAACTGGGCTGCTCTTGAGAAATCCCAGCCCCTGCCTGCCCTGGCTCTGTCCGGGCACATCTGTGTGATGAGTTGTGACTGTTCTCTGGCCTGTCTGCCTGGGGGAGGCTGCAGGAGGCAGAGGGGGCTCAGTCCCAGCTCCGTGGGCACAGCCCTGAGCAGGGCGCGGAGCCGGTTCCCAGCCGCCGTGGCACGGCAGGCGGCGGAGCGATGGTGTGAAGGAGATAGGCTCTGCGCCGCCGGTGAGGCAGCGGCACGGCGGGCATTATCACAAGCTGATCTCTGTATCTGGCAGGGGAGGGGGAGGAAGAACAGCCCCTGCCCCGGGGCTGAGCTGGCTCTGGCTCCCCGGGTGGGCATCGGCAGCCCTGGGGTGCCAGGCAGCGATGGAGCGAGGGGACTGAGCCAAGGGGGGGGGGACACGCCGTGACCCCCCCATGGGGACAAAACGCTGCAGGGAAGGGTCCCAAAAAGAGTAAACTGGGGGGTTACACCCACCCAGGGACGAGGCCTGATCCTCACCTGGGGTGGTACAGAGGGCAGATGGGCTCCTTCTCTGCCCATCCACCAGTTTGGACTGGAAACGTGCTGGGATGGGGGCGGACATGGGGCCCGGCGGCGGGCAGGGGGTGCCTGGCCCCCACCCTCTCCTACCACCCACTTTCCCCCCCGGCTCCTCTCTCTTTTTTTGAAATCACGTGATAAATGTCAAACAGCGGGTGCCGTTACTCATCCCGCTGCCAACTCAGCGCCGCTTTCCTCCGGGGGCGGCTGCCGCTGAGTCAGGAGCTGGGCTCCCCCAGGGGTGCGGGGACCCCCGACCCCCAAAACACGAGCCCCTGTCCTGTTCCTGGGCCGTGCGGGAGGATCCAGGCAGGACCTCTGTTACCCGAGGCAGGTGCATCCCCAGCTCGAGCGCATGATGCTCACATGAGTTTGGGGGTCCCGGCACCCCGGGTTTGCGGCATTCGCCTCTGAAGCCGCTGCCTGGGGCTGCCCAGCTGCCCCAATCCTGCTGCCCTTCGGATGGTGCTGGGGGTGGGGACGAAGGGCTGGTGGTGGCCCCGGGATGCCCGTGTTCGCGGGGCTCGGTGCCCAGCAGCCGTGCCGTGCTGTGCCTGCGGTCGCAGGGCCGAGCAGCTCACCACATCCCGTGAGCACAATGCGGGCCACATCACCCCCCCCCCCGGCACCCCCACTACACCCGTGGGGACCACTCTGCCCCGGCCCCACTCTGCGTGGGGAAACCCTGAGACATGTCCACTGCGAGAGGGACCGGTCCCCACCGATGCCTCCCGCTCACCTGGGAGCCCCGTGCCTCAGTTTCCCTCTTCCACCCGCTGCAGCTCCACCGCCCGGAGTGCAGGGCGAGCGGGGCTGCCCGGAGGGGGGGGTGTGTGGCCCCGTTTCCTCCGACGCTCCCCCCCGGTGCTGCTGCCTTTTCGGTACCTCGCAGGAGCTGCAAACCACAGCACTGGGTTGTGGTTTCAGTCTCAGCCTCACCCCCCCCGGAGCGGCAGGGCTTTCGCCTGGGGCGCCCGCCCGGGACTAAACCGGGTGGTCCCAGGGGCCGGTGCACCCCAGGGTGCGTGACCACCTTGCAGGGCTCAGGGTGCCACCATGCCACCCATACACGGCCCCCTCCCGCTGCAGTCCTGGTCCCCAAACCCACCCCGGCGCACCTCTGCAGCTGCCCTGTCCCAAGGGTGCTGGGGGGGGGGGATGTGGCCCGGCTGTCCCCACGGCTCGGGGCTGGGGGTCGGGGGGCCGGGAGCATCCCCCCGCTGCTGCAGGTGTCACATCCCGGTCCCCAGCCGCTGCCGCAGGGAGCGGGATGAGGTGGTGGCCGTGCCCGGGGGTCTGGCGTGGGAGGGGGGGTCCCACAGGCAGCAGGGGGGTGAGGGACCCACTTTGGGGCTCAGGGGCTTTTGGCGGGGCTCAGGCGTCCGGCTGGACCCACTGGGTCCCTGCAGTGGCCTGGCTGTGCCGGCTGCGGTGACAAGGGATGAGCCAGTCCCCCCCGTCAGCCATGACAGGGCTTGTGGGGGGCTTCCCGCGGTGGCAGGGGCTGGGGTCCCTCTCCTCCAGGCTGTCCCAAGGTGCCAGGAGCATCCCCGGGGCGATTGTCCCCTGAAACACCAGGGATGTCACAGGGCATCGTCCCCCAGAGCCACCCATGTGCGTGCAGCCCCCTCCCCACGCCGGGGCCGTGCCCCCCTCCCATGTCCCCCGGTGTCCCCATCCCCTGAGCCACCCCGGCCTCGCAGCGGGTCACACCTCGCTGTTTCCTATGTGACAACTTTCTTTCTCTTTTTTTTTTTTTTTTTTCCCAGCAAAAAACCCCTCTTATTTTGGGCAGGTTGAAAGGTTTCTTTTTCCAGCATGCTTTCGGGGTTTTTTTTCTTTTCTCGGCGTTTCTATCGTTTAGGGGAAAAATGAAGCAATTCTCGCTGCTCGGGTCCCGCTTTCTCCTGCAGCTGGGTCCTGCGGCACGGGGGCGGTGAGATGGGGACCAGGGATGCTCCTGCCCCATTGCCGGGGGTTTGGGGCCGGCTCCAAGCAGGGAGGACAGCAGGGACAGCCAGACCTAGTGTCCCCAGCTCCGTATGCCACGAAGGGGATTCTCTGATGTCTAGTAAGGGTTGTGCTGATGTCTTGCCCTGGGTGTTTCTCGCTCCTTCCGACTTTGCCCGCTGAAGGGCTCTGTACACTCGTGGGGATCACCCATGTACACAAGATGATCCCCCCAACCTGGGCTGGAGGGATCCCCCCGGCTTGGCTCAGGGGCCACGACAGCAGCTCCCCTCCGTCGGGGTTTATAGGAAACGGTGCTCCTGCCTGGGTGAGCGTTTCTTTCCAGCCGTGGGCGCTGAAAGGCCCCCTCTGCTGCGGATCCGGTGTGAGTCAAAGCCGGAGCCCTGGGGTTTAACCACAAGACCCAGAGCTGCTGTGTCATGGGGCAGCATCGCCAGAGGCGTTTATAAGAAATGGCGGGGCTGCCCAGCCGGGGGAAGGGACCCCGGCCGGCACGGGGTGCTTCGCCCACATCCTTGGGGAGAAGCCCTTTCGCCTCACAGGTGGAGGTGGCAAAACCGGCGGCTGCAGTGGCGGCCGCGGGCTCGTCTCTCGGCCCACATCTCCTGCAAAGGACTCAGGGCTGCTGCGCTTTGGCTACTCAGCTCGGCCCTTTCCCAGGGGTGCCCGGTGCCCGCAATACCCTGGGGTGCCCACATCACCCTGGGTACCTGCCTCCAGCTGGGTGCCTGGTCCCCGCATCACCCCTGGGTGCCTGCATCCGGGCTGGATACTTGGTGAGCATCACCCTGGGTGCGCACGTCACCCCTGGGACCCTGCGTCCAGGCTGGGTACCCAGCGCCAGCATCAGCCCCGGGAACCCGCATCACCCTGGGGTGCCCCCATCCACCTGGGGTGCTCGGTCCCTGCATCACCCTGGGGTGCCTGCATCCAGCCAGGGCATCTGGCCCTGCATCGCCCCGGGGTGCTCAGCTCTCCTGCCCTGCAGGCAGCAGCTGCCTGTCGCTCCCCTGCCAGCTCCGACTCTGGCTGCGGCACCGCTCGCTGCTGGTCCCCTTCCCACACGTGCGCCGGCAGCTGCCTGACCTTTCGCAGATGCTCTTCCTGGAGAGACAGGAGGTTTTCGCACGTGCCTCACCCTCCCCGGCCCCAGGTCCCTGCAGCCTCGCGGGGAGCGGTGGTGGCTCCTGCGGTCCCCAGGGACCTCCTGCCCTTCGTGCCCGGGACGTGCCGACCCTGCCGCCCCGGGGAGGACGTGGCATGTCCCCTCCTGGCCAAGCCAGCCCGGTGTCCTTCCTCGTCCCTGTGATGGGATCGGCTCTTTAGCATCCATCCGTGGTGACCCCCCCCCCCCGTTCCCAACCATCAGGGGGGCCGCGGTCTCACATGACAGCGGAGGAGGGGGGCACAGCCCTGGCTGCCATGTGCCCAGCACCATCACGGATGCTGCGGAGAGACAAGTGCCACCGGGCCCCCCGGGGACCCGCAGGCTGCTGGCCCGGCCCCGGCTTCGCGCGCGGGACCCGCCATCTCGCTGCGGGGAGGTGACGGAGCCAACGCGCCGTGACATGGGCCTCGCACCCCCCCCCCCCACCTCCCGCCGCGGCCAGCGCCTCGCCAGCGCCTGCCGGGGGGGACTTCTCGGCTGTCACAACCCATCTGCATCGGGGGCAGCGTCTGCTGGCGCCGTAAGTGGGGTTAAACTCGGGGTCACCCGGATCGAGCATCCAAGGGAGGAGGGTCTATTGGAAGACAAGACCCCCCCCCTGCCCAAATCCCCCTGCGCCCTGGCACCCCCTGGCCCTGGTTGCCGCCGAGGTGGGATGCAGGGGGTGACGCTCCGTGATGCAGGCAGTGCTGGGGATGCAGCAGATGGAGGGACACAAAACGTGTCCCCCGGTCCCTCTGCGGCTCTCGGGGACAGCACGGTGGTGGCCGGCCACGGCGGTGGCCCTGTGGCACATGTATCCCCGGGGAGCTGCACCTCGGCTCTTGCTGCAGGTCCCGGCTCTTTCTGCGGCCGCGGGGACACGTGGGACCGTGACGGCCACGACCTGCTGGCGGCCCCGCTCTGGCCGGTGGCCCAAAATCCAGCACCGGGCAGGCGCCTGGGGGCCATCGACACCCACGCCGGCAGCCTGAACTCCCCATGATCTGCCAGGACAGTGGCCACGGTCACCACCAGCACAAGGACACGCCGAGCACCGGGCCACCCTTACGGGGAGCACGGCCCCGGCAGTCCCGGCTGCAATCCTGCCGTGAGCCCCCCCCCGTGGGTAACCCGGGGGTCCCCTAAAGCCCTCCAGCACCTGCAGGGCAGCTCGGAGGTGGGAAAGTGGCATTTTGGGGGCAAATCTGGCCCCATTTGTGTCAGCGGGAGCATCCTGGTCCGATGCCGAGCCCTTGTGCTTTGGAGGAGCCGGGCTTTGGGCAGGTGGGATTTGGGGCTGAGGTCCCCTGCCCCGGCAGAGCCCAACAGCACGTCCCATCCCCTTCCACCTCCATCACACCCCTCCCTCGTTTTCGGCTCCTTCTGCCGCCGCTCGGGCTCACACCGCGCCGGCCGGACCTGCGGGCGGCTCCTTTTAACCGGCGGCTGAAACGAAACCGGCTCCGGCTCCTTCCCCCTGACCTATTTTTAACATTTGATTGAATTTTTTTTTTTTTTTTCCTTTTCTCTTCCCGTGCGCCGGGCCCCGGGTGCGACCGCGGTGTCAGCCCCGCGTCACATCAATTAACGCGCGCGGGGCGTCATTTGTCACTTTGCATTTCCCAAAGGCCCCTCTCCGTGCCGTCGCGGCGGCGGTGGGTGTACGCCGGGCTGGGTGTGCCCACCGCGGGATGGGTGCCGGTGATGCTCCTCCTGCCCAGTGTTTCGGGGTTCCCGGCTCTGCGTGCTGGGGACCCGGCGGCCAGTGCTGCCACCCACTTTGGTGGGGTCCCGCTGCTGGGTAGGAGGGTCCCCGGTGGGGGCCGGGACACCTGAGTGCGGCCCCCCCGGCCCCGAGCAGCCGGTGCTGACACCTCCACTTCCGTCGGCAGGGCCCCCACAGATATTTTTAACTCCCGGCTCTGCTGTTTGGCATGCGGCGAGTGTCCGTCCCCACCGCTGCCCTGCCTCCGGCTGCCTCCCCCAGCCCATGCCACCCCCTGGGGCAGGATCGGACCCTCCAGAGCCACGTCGGACTCTGCAGGGCTGCACGGGACCTTATGGGACGGGATGGGACCCCACGGGTCGGGATCAGTCCCTATGTGGCAGGGTTGGACCCTGCGGGACAGGATGGGACCCAACGAGGCAGGATGAGACCCTGCATCGCAGGACAGGACTCTGCGGGACAGGATGGAAAGCTATGGGGCAGGATTGGACCCTATAGGGCAGGATTGTTTCCTACGGACCCCTGGAAAGGAGGACTAGAGTCTGTGGGGCAGGATCAGACCCTGTGGGGGAAGACGGGACCCTTCAGGGTGGGATGGGACCTAAAGGGGCAGGATTGGTCCCCACGGGCGAGGATCAGACATCGCCACCTCTTCTGCTGGGCTGGAGCATCCTCAGCCCCGTCCCAGCGGGGTCCAGCCCTCCCACGTCCCCACGTCACCCGCGCCACCGAGCCCACGGGACCCCTCCCGTGGCCAGATCCCCAAACGGGGGGCTCTCGGGAGGGCCGCGGCAGCGGGGCGGGCGATCCCGCACACGCGTGTGCCCGCCGGGGCCGCACGTTGTCAGAAGCTGTAGCCCGTGTCTCGCCCGCCGTCCCCCCGCCCGGTCAGCGCACATCACTCCCCAGCCTTCGCCTCCCGCTGATGAAGAGGAAGGGCCGGGGGCCCAAGCCCTGAGCCCCGTGTGCCCCCGTCACGCTAAGCCGGCCAGACAGGGGCTGCAGCCCCCCGGCGCTCCCCAGGGAGCCACGGCTTTTCACCGAGGATCTGGCTCCCGCTGAAGCAAATCGCCTCGTACAGGAGGGGGGCGAGGGGCCGGGGAGCGACGGCGGGGGGTGAAACGGACTCCCCCCGACCCGGCGGGCACTGGCGGGGGGGACCTCGCACACCCAGCGGACCCCCCCCCCCGCGCTGCACGCGCACACAGTGGGCCTCCTCGCGCTCACGCCAGCATCCTTACGTACACGTGGCTGGCTCCCTTGCACGCCCACAGCACATCCTTGCACGCACATGCCGGCCCCTTGCACGCCCATGCACACGCAGCCTCCCTTGCGTGCCCATGCCCACGCCAGCTCCCTCACGCACGCATTGGCCCCCTTGCACACCCGTGCACAGCGTGGCACCCTCTCACGCCCATGCCCCCTTGCACACACACCCCCCCCCGGCTTCTTGCACACCCATGCACACATAGGCTTCCTTGCATGCCCATGCACACCAGCCCCTTACACACCCTTGCACACCCATACACACACACCCCCCCAGCCCTCTTGCACACCCACGCACACATACCGATCCCCTCACACACCCACACAACCCCGCGCTCATCAACACTCCCCCACGCTTGTGCCCCGCGCACGAGGGGGACGGCAGCACCCCGGACACGGCGACACCCCGAACATGGCGACACCCCGGACACGGCGGCACAGGGATGCGGTGGGAGCTGCCCCGTGCACACTGCCACCTCCCACGCAGGCTCCCACGGCCAGGGAGAGGAAGAGGAGGAGGGACCGGAGCAGACCCGCGGTTCGGTCTCGCAGGGCCGCCGCGCAGGATCCGGCCCGCAGGCGGGAGGCAGCGCACCCGCCGCCGCTGCTGAGCCCCGCGACTCCGGGAGCTGGGGATTCCAGCGGGACCACCCCAGGGACCGGGGCATCGGGGGGGTGGGGTGGGGTGGTCCCTCGGCCGGACACCCCACCCCCCACCCCTCCCCCGTGCCACCCCACGCCGGGGCCCCCCGGGAGCGCGCGGGCGGCGGGGGCGCGGGGGGTGGCGGCGGGGGCCGAGCACCGGGCGGGTTTTGGATGGCAGCGGCTGGAACGATGTTAATGACTTTTCTTCCTGTCGCTCTCCTTTTACACCGCGGGCAGCTCCGTAACCAGAGCTGCTTCCTTCCCCGAGATTAAGCAGCCGTCTGCTCGGCCCCCCCCCCCCCCCCCCAGGAGCTGCCACCGACTTGTCACCCCCGGCTGGGCCAGTCCTGGCCCCGACGGCGCTGGGGAAGGGGCAGCACCCATCCCCGGCACCCATGGGTGCTTCCCTTCTAGCGGGGTCCGGCGGCAGGAGATGCTGAGCATCCTCCCAGCGCTGGTCAGGATTCCTCCCACCAGACGGGGAGATGGTTTGAGGGTGCTGGGGGGAAGCCCCACAGTGGGACAAGCTCACCACGGTCCCCCGCTCCCCTCCACTCCCCCCGGGTCACCCCCGTGGGGCTTCCCCCCCCACCGCCGAAGCGGGGCTGCCAAAGAGCCGGGGTGGAACGTGGCGGCCGCCTGCCAGCACCGGGCGGTTTGGGGCAGGAAGGAGGAGGGTGACAGTGCCGGGGTGCAGGGCGGGGAGCAGCGGCGTGGGGAGCACGGGGACCGAGACCCACCGTGGTGGGGGCTGAGCCCCCCAAAACCTGCCACTGGCTCTGCCTCGCTCCCCTCTTGTCACCTCCCGCGACTCAATTTCCCCTGTCCGCTATGATTCGTAGGACACTGCCGGTGGTGTGGGACCTCGCTACGCTTTTGGGGGGGGATGACACAGGGTGCCTGGGGACCGTGGGACAGCCAGGGTGGGGGTGCAGGAGGGGGCCTGGCAGGGTGGAAGCCCAGGTGGGCTATCGGGGGGCTCAGCAGCATCGCTCCGCTCTGGGGTACAGCAGGGAGGGATCAGGGATGTGGCTCCATCGCACCCCGCGCCCTTCAACCCCTGGGCTGCAAAGCACCCGGGGCTGGTGGATGCAACCAGGTGCAGGATGCGGCCCCCAGGCAGGCTGCGCTGGGGGTCCCCCGGGCGGGTGGCAGGTGGCCGGCCAGGCCCGGCCGCGCTGCGGTTTGCATTCATGCCTCCACGAACTTCTCAGCAACGCACTCTTCGAGCAGCAGCGAGATGCAAATTCCTCTGGGGTGGGGGGAGTATTTTTGTTTTTCCCTCAGACCAAATTTAGTCCCCGTGGGTGCCCAGTGCCTTCACGCTCATTTTAATAATGAAAACAGGAACAATGCCATTTACTAAGAAAATAACCCCCAAGTTTCCCCTCAGTCCCCAGCAACCAAATTCCTGTCGGAAAAGCAAAATCCCACAGCAGCACCGGCACCTGCCTGGGGTCTGGGCTGGAGGGTGGCGTGGGGACAGCAGGGCTTGGGGACAGCAGGGTTTGGGGACAGCAGGGCTTGGGGACAGCAGGGCGTGGGCTTGCACCCTGATGGGGGCTGGCTCCTGCCCAGTGTCTCTGCCGGGGATTTGGTCCTGGGGTCAGCCAGACTGGTGTCCAGGAGCAGTGAGATGCAGGATGGGGACACGTCGCAGAAGTGACGTGGAGCTGGGGGTGTCTGGGATAATCTCCGCCAAAGGCTCTGATCCCCAGCCCATGACGGTGCTGGAGACCCCAGGGATGGGGATATTCCATCCTGCAGCTGCAGGAGGGGAAACTGAGGCACGGGGCGATGTGGGGGCTTGTCTCAAGCCCAGGTTGATTCTCAGGAGACTGAAAATCCTGCCAGGGACAGGCACGGGCTCAACGCTGCGGCTGGTTTGGGGAGGGATGTGGCCTGTGGGGCAGAGCCTGCGAGGCGGCAAGCGTGGCCCCGGCCCGTGGGGCGTATCCTGCACCGTGAGCCGCTTCCTCCCCGGCCCCTGTGCCAGCGCTGGCGTTTTGGTGAGCACCGGAAACCAGACGGGCGGCCAGGAGGGACCGGGCACGGTGGGGGGCACACGGTGCCGCCCTCGGTCCCCCAGCCCCACGCTCTTGGGGACACTTGAATGTGCAAAGTGCCATGTTGCATCAGCCATCTGCAGAGGGGAAACTGAGGCACGGTGCTTGAAGCCGGGGGGATTTGGCCCCAGGGAGGTGCCAGGGCTCACCCTGCAGGTGAGGATGCCCGCCTGGCTTTGCTGCTGCAGAGCTGCTGCCCGGCTGCAGGGAGCTTTGGACCCCAAATCCTGATGGTCCCTGGCCACGGAGGGCTGAGCTCAGGCCGCTTGGTGCAGGGACCGTCCCATCCCAAGGGACACCGCGTCGGAGGGGACAGAGCCTGAATCCCGGGCTGAAGGTGCCCTGGAACATCCCAGCCACCGGCAGACGGGGCCGTCGGAGGCTGTTCGAGGTGACGGCCAGGACACGGCTCCCAGCTCTCCTCTTCCTCCTGGCCCCAAGCGAGTCCTCCCTGCGCAGGGACACTTGTGACAACCATCGCCCCAGGAGTCCCACTGTGTCTCCCAGGGAGGGCAGCGTCCCCGGTGTCACTTTACCATCTTGGGGGGGGGGGGAAGACTCAAGGACATGACATCCTGGGGGACAGAGCCACGCTCCTTCCCCCTCCCTGCCCGACCCCGCTGTTGGCACCATCCGGGACCGGGACCCCCCCCGGGGTGAGGGGGACATGGGGTGGTGGTGGCAGGTCACCGGCCACGGGCGCAGCGGGGATGCTCGTGAGCCCGACACCCGTCTGGGCGGCTGCGACGGCTGATCTCGCAGCAGGGGGGGTGTGCCTGTGAATTTATCCTCGCCGGCGATGGTATAACGGGAATGAATTAGCACATCGTGACGTCAGGGAGCACATGTGCGGCAGCACTTGCTTTCCCCCCCCCCCACCCGTTAACGAATCGCTCCCCCCATCCATAACCCCCCCCCTCTGGATTTTATTTTTTCTCCTAGAAAAATTATCTGGAAATTTCCTTGGTTTCCCTCTTTTTCTCACTTGGGAACTCAGCGGGGGGATTCCTGCCTGACGGGTTGGGAGGGGGTGGCAGTGCCCTGGCAGCCCGGGGGTGCCCGGGGCAGGGGAGAGGGGGGGGGCAGCTGCCATGCTCTGCCCTGGACACAAATACCACAGGCAGCGACTGTGCCAGGGAGGGGTGTACGTGCATGTGTGTGCACGTGTGTGTGTGCGCGTGTGTGCACCAGGCCGGGGGTGAGCACTGGGGGGGGCTGCTGCCCCCCCCCAGCCACATGCCCCAACACAGCCCTCTCCCCCTCTGACTCCCAGGGGATTAGGGGCCGGGAGGAGCTGGCAGGGAGCCGGAAAGGCAGAGGGGTGTTCGGTGGGGGGGGGTTGCATAGAGATTGAAGCCCAGGACCCCTCTGAACAATGACAGCGGTGAAAAGCCGGCCCGAATGGCTGCTAAGCTGTGTCTGATGGCCAATACACAACCCCCTGCGAGACCACCGCTCTGGCCCGGACGTGACTCACCGTGGGGACGTGGGGGTCCCGTCCACCCCCTGCCCCACGCATCCTTAACTCCCCATTTCCTTCTGCCCCACAGCAAACCACCCGCCCCCCCCCCCCGGTGGGGGAAGCAGATCTGTCCCCACTCCTTGTCCCCATCCTCATCCCTGTTCCCATCCTCATCCCGGTCCCCATCCGCTCCTGCTGCCCCCCCAGTAGCACCGTCACCTACAACCCCGGGGCCGCGGTGCCCGGGGGATTTAGACGTGGGTTTGGTAGAGACCCACATGTGCCCCTTTCTCCCCCCCTCCCCACGCACACCCCCAGCCCCAGAGGGGACGTGCAGGCGTAGGGAAGGCTGGGGACATCCCTGCACCCAGGGGCCGAGCCCAGACCCCAGGAGGGGGACACTTGGGCTGGCGGCCGTGTCACTTGTCCTTTTGTGTGGTGTGGGAGCGACAGGCGTGGGGTGGCACCCAGCCGTCCCCCACCCTCCCACAGCACTGCCCCACTGGGAATGGAAAATATTGACTGGTGCCGAGCTGGGGAGCTGCCAAGGGAAGCGGCCCCTCCGGAGCAAAATGCCTTCATGATGGCTCCAGGGGACGTGGGGACTTCCCCTGGCTCAGCGGGGTCAAGGGCAGGTGCTGGGAAGGCCTGGCCTCGGGGTGGGCACGGGAGCGGGCACGGATGGTGGGCACGGCTTGTCTGAGCCCCCCCGGGGAGCTTGGAGCACCCCAAACCCGGGAGAAGGGGAAGGAGGCCAAGAAGGGGACGAGCCCCCAGCCCAGGTCCGAGGCGCTCGCCAGCCCGAGCCACCTCCCGTGTCTGCCGTGACACCAGGGTGTGCAAGGGGACCCAAAATATTGGGCACCCAAGACCCACGCAGAGTCTGGGGGCTGCCTCGGTCTCCCCAGAGGGGGCAGCACCCCACACCCACACAGGGCCCATGCAGCACCCCCGGACGCTAATTAATGGATTAATTAAGGGTCCTGGGAGGAGGGGGACAGAGCGTTAACTGGCCCCCAGTGCCCTGTGTCACCCCAGAGCCCCCGAACACGGGCAGGAGTGTGGCCCCCGCACTGTCCCCCGTCCCTGCGTGCTCTGTCCCTGTGTCTCCCCACCGTGTCCCTGCCCCCTCCCGTGTTCCCACGCCTGCCAGTGTCCCACGGCCCCCGGCTCCTCCCGCCCCTCCCCATCCTCTCCCACCTCCCCGTGCCCCACGTCCTCACGTGTCCCCCCATCCCTTCCCACGCTCCGTGTCCCCTGTATCCCCCACCCCTCTCCCGCGTCCCTGCACCTTCCCTCAGCGCCTCTCCCCGCGTGTCCCGCTCCTCGCGTGTCCCGCCCCTCCCTCCCCGGCCCGCCCCGTGGCCGCTTCTCCGCCCCGGTGAGGCGGAGGGGGGGGGTTGGGGCGGAGCTGCCGGCGCGGAGCCGCTTCTTTGGATAAGAGGCGCGGGGCCACGGGGATGGGCAGGTGGAGCGCGTGAGGGCACCGGCAGCGGTACCGGCAGCAGCGGGGCAGGGCGGCCCCCCCCCCCCCCCCCCGGGCCACCCCCGACGGCACTTTTGAGGGTTTTCCGGGTGTTTGGGGTTTTGAGGTTTTATTTTCGGGTTTGTTTTTGTCCCCCTTGGCTTTCCCCCGGGCCGCCCCGGCTCGGCCCCCCCCCCCACCCCACCGCCGGGTATGGAGGGGGCGGCGGGAGCCCGGCGAGGCGGACACCGCTGAAACGCGCCCGGCTCTGGGTCCCGGGGCCGCCGGCGGGGTCCCCATGAGCGGCTGAGCGGGGCCGGTGCCCCCCGCCCGTCCATGGGCGCGCTGGAGCCGGGCACCGGAGCCCCCCGCCCCGCCGCCCCCATGCTCAGCGGCGCCGCCAGCTTCGCCAAGGAGCCGCCGGGCCCCCGGGACGCCGCCGCAGCCTACTACGGTGATGGGGGGGGACCGGAGCCGGGAGCTCCCCCGCTGCCTTACGGTGCTCCCGGCGGCTTCGGCGGCCGGTTCCTGGGACCGTGCCCGCCTTACCGGGCACCGCCGCCTCCCGCCGCCGCCCCGGTCGAGGGTTACGCGGTCGAGGGTTACGCGGGCACGGAGCTGTACGCGGGTGCGGAGGGAGCTTACACCCCCGGGGCCCCTCCGCTGTGCCCCCGCGCCGGGCCGCTCTGCGCCCTGCCCGGGTACCGGGCGGCCGGTAAGGTGCAGGTGATGCTCAACAACTACCCGCTCTGGGCCAAGTTCCACAAGCACCAGACCGAGATGATCATCACCAAGCAGGGCAGGTGAGCTGGGGTACAGGGGGGGAACGGGGGGGTACCGGGGCGGGGAACCGGGGGGGGGGCACTGGGACAGAGACCGGCAGCAGCACCGGGATGCGCACGGGCATCGGAGAGGGTGGGGGGTCCGGTGTGGGCAGGGATACAGGCAGGGCTGGGGATGCTGGGGTGGGTGTGCCGGGCAGTGGGGTGCAGTGAAGGGTACGGGACAGGCTGGGGGCGGGGGGGGGGGGGCTGGGGGTGGCCGGTGCGGTGAGGGGCTGGAGGTTCCTGCCTCGGCTCCCCAAAGGGCTGGAGGTGATGGTGGGGGGGTATTTGTGGGGCTGAGGGTCCCCATCTGCCTGTGCAAGGGGGGGTGGGTTTGTGCAAGAGGGGATCCCTGTCCCTGGGGGGTTTGGGGTGATGCATTTCTCTGTGGGTGAAGGAAAAAAGTGGGGGAGTGAAGCGGACCAGACACCCCCCCCCCCCCAGGTTTCACTTTGTAGGGGAGTTGAAGCTTCTTGGAAGGAGAAGAGGGTCTTGGGGGGTTGTCGAGGTGGGAGGGGGGGGTCCAGGGTCCAGACCTCCCGTGTCTGGGCGAGGTTTGTTGTGCCAGGAAGCTCGCAGAGATGGTGCCAGTGCCGGGGGCCCGGAGGCAGCGTTTGTCCGTTTGTCCGGCCTCGACCCACGGGTCGGATCCAGAGCTCAGCGCTGCAACAAGTAGTGAGAGCCCGGGGCCTGCCGGGGCAGGGCTGGGCGATATGTGGGGGCTAACATCCCCCTCCGCCCCTACCAACGCCCCTGCTTGCCGGGTCTGGGAGGGGGCCGGGTGTGATACGGGCCCTGGGGGGCCATGGAGTCACCCTGACTTGGAGCAAGGGGACCCCGAAATGCTGATGCTCGCCCTGAGCCCGTCCTTTGGCCCTACAGCGGGGTGATGTGGGTTGGGGGAGCCGGACCCCGGGCTGTCTCAGCGGGATCGTGCTGGGGCAAGGAGGGGAGTGTGAGCGTGGTGGGGCTGCGCATGGGGCCCAGCCCCTTCCGGATCAGGCTCAGGGGCTATGCTGTGGCTCACAAAAATCCGTGGCGTGGCAGAGACAGGGCAGCGCACACCCGCTGCGTGCAGGGCAGCTGGCAGAGACCCCCCCGGCTCCTCCTGCTGCAGTGATTCCCTCCCCCCCCCCCCCCCCCCATCATTTCTCCGCCCAGGGGTTCTCTTTCTGCCCAACGCCGGGGCTGGGTGCGGGGGCTGCCGGCAGCGATGCTCCACATCCTCTTCCCTCCCTCGGCCGAGACAGACGGTGTCACTTCGATGCTGAGACCAACCTGCTTAATGTGTTGGAAGTCTAAACACGTTAGGGCCGCTTGGTTTGCCACGGCCGTTCCCAGACCTGCTCCCCCCGCCGGGCTCGGGGCCGCTCGGCAGCAAACCCGCACCATCACAAATGGGGTGACGTGTCCCCAGCATCGGCCAAGGGGGTGGCGGGGACATTGGGCCCCTCGGATGATTGTTTTTCACCCGCCATCGTTCAGGTCCTTACAGGAACCTGCCAAAATCTGACCCATTGCTTTCCTCTTCTCTTTCCCCAGCTGTTGTGCCAGATGCTGGGGCAGTGCCCATCCCCACTGTGTCGGGGTGGCTCAGGATCTGGTGCTGAGGGTCTGGAAACTGGGGTGCCCCCAGAGATCCCGTCCCCTCTGCCCCGCTGCATGTCTGGGCTCTGCTGCCAGCTCCCAGCCTGAAATCAGGCCATTTTGGGGCTCTTTTTCCAGCTCCATCCCCCCGATGGCTCTGCAGAGGGGCTGGAGTCTGGGGGGGACACGGTGTGTGCTGGGGGGTGCTCACAGCAAACCCAGCCCAGGGAGACGTCAAACTCAGAGCCACAAAACATCCGTTTCCCCCAAACCCAAGCTGCTTTTGCAAAAAATTCTGTGTGCAGAGCTGGGCTGCAGTGCTGCTGAGACACAGGAAAAACCCCAAAGTGGGGGCTCGAGGTCGGACGTGTGCACCCACCAGGCTGGGGGGCTCCGGGGCAGGGCAGGGGACGCGTCCCTTCCCACTGGGGGTGCGGGTGTCCTGTCTTGCCAGGCTGCACTGGTACCTCCTCGCCGGTGTCCCTGGGGTGCGGCCCCCCCCCCCATGTCCCCACGAGAGGACCTGAGGCCAGGCGGGAGATGACGGCACCGGGGCGAACCTGCTCGGGCACTGGGATTTACCCCCACCGGCACCTTCCTGCCCCTCTGCCCTGGCTCTGCCTCTCCGTCCCATGCCGTCCCATGCCCACACATCCCCAGCAAAAATAATTTCCTGCCGGTTTCCCACGCAGGTCCCCATCCCTCCTCCGCACCCCTCAGCTCTCGGGGCTCAGCCAGGGCAGGATTTCTGCAGAAAGCCCCGAGGCCTCGCCATCGCCCTGCCTGAAAAGGGCCTGGGGAATTCCTGCCGTGCGTTTCTGTGTCAAAGCCGGGGCTGGCTTCACCTTTTGGGGGGACGCAGGGGCTGGTTTTGCATTTAGGGGGGACTCGGTGCTGCCTTTGGGGGGGTACGGGGGCTGTCTTTGCACTTGGGGTCACAAGGAATGGCATTGCCTTGGGAGAGGGTGCTGCGGAGGGCTTCGCGTCTGGGGGACGCGCGGGCTGGCGTTGCCTTTGGGGGGGACGTGGAGGATCGCTTTGGGGACACGAGGGCTGCGTTTGCATTCGGCAAACACGAGGGTTGGCTTCAATTTGAGGGATGCGGGGGGGTGGTCGTGCATTTGGGGGAACACAAGGGCTGGTTTTGCTTTTCTGGGGGGGACTCGGGGATGGTTTGTCCAGGCCAGCAGCTGCTGTTCCTGGGCTGGGGGAACGCGGTGCCTGGCCGGCAGCTCTGCGGGGTCGGAGGCCGTGCCGTGCAGCCGTGCCGTGCAGCCGTGTAGCTGTGCCGTGCACCCACCGTGCCGTGCAGCTGTGCAACGCAGCCACGCCGGGCCGTGCAGCCATGCCCTGTCGCCGCGCCATGCCGAGCAGCCGTGCCGTACAGCTGTGCCGTGCGGTGGGGGCTGCGCCGATCTCCCACGCGGCCGTGGTTCTTGCGGCCGCTGGGGCTGGGGCGCGCTGGGTTGCCACTGGGAGAGGAGGCGGCTCAGGAAGCCGGCAGCCCCCCCACCCCCCGGTGCGCTGTCGGGGTGCAGGCAGGGCTGGGCAGGGGGAGCAGCACTGGCTGGGGGGGGGGGGTGCAGGCAGCTGGTCCCCAGATTTCCCCCCACCTGGCTTCATCCTGGACCCCCTGTCCCTGCTCCTTGCGTCCCCGAGACCCCAATGTCCCGTATCACCTAGCATCCACTTGACACCCACGTCCCCTGGATGTGCCAGTGTGCCCCCACCTCCCCGTGTCCCCTGGCTCCCCTGCCCCGTGTCCCCTCCCCGACCCCCCCCCCCCCCCGAGTCGTGGGGTTCATGCGGGGACAAACCTTGGGGTCTGAGAGCCAGGAGCCCCTACCAGAGCTCCAGAAACAAACATGCAGAGGGAGGGAAACCAGAGGTGCCCACCGGCTTTTGGGGTGCACGGGGGGGGGGTGTGTGGAGGGGGGTGGTTTGGGAGTGTGTGTGTGAACTGGCCAGGGCATCCTGCACCCCGCTGCGGCACCTCCCAAACCGCAGGGGCCAAACCCAGGGGAACCCAGTCCTACCCGAGCAGCAGCCCCGGGAGCTCGAGCACCGGGGGATTTAAAAATAAACGCGAGGCATGCATGGTTTCGGGTCTTACCCCCCCCCCCGCCCTCCCATGCCCTGGCCGAGCCCTGTGGTTTGCACCACGGCAGCGTTTGAGCTGTAACACTCTCTCTGCTCCACCGGCAGCACAAGGCTCGGGGAGCCGTGGAACCGGCAGTGTCGGAGCAAGCAAGGTGAAAAAAAAACCAAAAACCCAAACCAGAAAAAGGCTGTTTTCTTCCTCCCTGCTCCTTGCAGCAGCTCAGGGCTGGTGCAATACCCAGCCTGGCTGCTCGCCCCAGGGCCAGCTGTCGCCCCGGCTTGCTGGTGTGCCAGGAGCCCGTGCCGGCTACGGCTTTGGCACCCAGAGCGCAGCGGTGGTGAGGCAGCACCCTACGAGAGCTCGGCGAGGGCTCGGAAGCAGCTCAGCCCCTCGCTGCCGCCCTTTGATGTGGCTGCAGTTTTTATCGGTGGCAGGAACACCGTCCCTCCATACGGCCGCATCTCACTCGCTCCGGAGATGTGAGCCCCGGGTGCCGCCTGCTTTTGGCACACGAGTGGCAGGATGGGGGCTGCGAGGGCTCGGCCGGACCCTGGGGTACCCGGGATGCTGGCATCCGTCCCGGCCCCGAGGAGCACGTGTGCAGTTCCTCGCCACGAGCGCTGCTTTCTTTTTCTTTTTCTTTTCCCCTCTCTCTCGCAAAGGCAATTTTGAGTCAGCGGCACCCGGTGCAGGCTGTGCACGCTCTTTCCACCGCTCTTCGCATGCCGCTTCCCCGGCGCCGTGGCACTGCCCAAGCCATGCTTCCTGCCGGGGCCGCGGCCGATCCCCCACGCTCCTGTCCCGGCACCTCGCTCTGCTCCTCGCCTGTGTTTCGGCTCTCCCGGCCCCCCTGGCTGGTGCGGAGGGGCAGGACAGAAGCCCGGGGGGCTCAGCTGGGCTCCCCGGTGCAGCAGCCCCCTTGGTGCATCGTGCCATCCCTGTCATGAGCTCACCGGTCTCTGCCTTGGGACTGGTGGGAAACCCCGACACACGGGGGGCTGGGGTGGCCGAGGGCAGGCAGGGAGGAGGCAAAGTAACCCCCCCACTGCCCCCCTTCCAGGGGTGATTCCTGCCAGTGGGCACCCCCGGGGCCGGGCACCGCTGCCAGCTCTGCCCCTCGCTCCTGCCGGGTGGTCGGCCGGGGAGCAGCCCACCCCCCCCCTGCCCAAACCTGGCTGGGGGGGGGTGGGTTCCCCTCTGGCACGGGGGAGGGGGGCGGAAGCCCCCAGCCCCATGCGGGACAAGGATTTCCGGGGCTCTTTCGGAGAAGCCCCGGCACCCGCTTTATAAGAAACGCCGGCGCTTCGAGGAAATGGGGAGCGGGGGTGAACTCAGCCCCCCCCAAACTGCCAGCCGCCCCCCACCCTCGCCCACTGGGTACCGGCACACGGGAAGCGGCGCAGCCCAAGAGAGGGAGGAAGAGGCGAGGAGAGAGGGAGGGGGCCGGGGGTGTGCAGGGCTGCGGCCCCCCCAGCCCTCTTCCCCTGGGGGGGGGGCAGGATGAATCCCCCCCTCACCCCATGTGGGTCTCACCCAGGCAAAGCTGGGAGGAGGGCTGGGGGCCCTCCGTGTGCCCCATGTCGGTCTGTGTATGTGTGTGTGTGGGGGGGGGGGTCTGTCCTGCTCCCCACCGGCGATGGCTCGTTATCACGGGTGACGCTAACGGGGCGGCCGGGCAGCGGGGTCGGGGCTGCTGGAGGTGCTGGGGCTGGTTTCCAGCTCCGGCCGCCAAAAGCCAAAACTCCAGCGGGTGCTGAAATGCCACAGGTGAAAAGCTGAGCTCTGCTGGGGGGGGCGGCCTGGCCACGACTCGAGGCCCCCGCTGTGAGCCTGGGCCGGCAACTGGGGCTACTGGGGCCGGTGATGGAAAAGGAGGGACTGACCTTGGCGGCGTGGGGGGTCAGCTCCCACCCCAGGACTGGGATTTGGGGTCCCCCTCTGGGGGTGTGGGGACAGCGGGGTGCAGTCCCATGGGGGGGGGTGGTGGCAGCTGCAGCCCCGGGGCCGCAGGGTTCCCCCCCCAGCCGTCCCATCCTGTCCCCTTCCTGCCCTTGGTGCAGGCTGGCGCCCAGCCCGAAATAGCACTGGTGTTGGTTTCCGATCCGGAAGGTGCTCAGGGAGGGGGAGGAAGATGCCGGGGGGGGGGGGGATCGGCCCCGAGAGCATCCCCCAGCTGCTGGGGTCAGTCACCTCCTCACGGGCACCCAGCCGGGCATGGGGGGGGGGCGGGATGGGACACACAGCCGGGCATCGCTCTGCCTCAGTTTCCCCATCACCACTCTGCGAGGCAGAGCCACCCCCCCCACCCCGTGCAGCCCCTTGCAAACAGGGGTGAGCTGGGGCGGGGGGGGTTGGTGTGTGTGACGGCACCTGCACCTCTGTCCCCTCCCCAGGCGCATGTTCCCGTTCCTCAGCTTCAACCTCTCGGGGCTCAACCCCGTGGCCCACTACACCGTCTGCGTGGACGTGGTGCTGGTGGACCAGCATCACTGGCGCTACCAGGGTGGCAAGTGGGTGCAGTGCGGCAAAGCTGAGGGCAACATGCCAGGTACGACCCCCTCACCCCATCCCCTTCCTCCTCCTGGTGGGCCCAGGCAGGGGGTAACCCCGTCCCTGCTGCCCCCCCCCCCTCCCCAGGGAACCGCCTCTACCTGCACCCCGACTCGCCCAACACGGGCGCCCACTGGATGCGGCAGGAGGTCTCCTTTGGGAAGCTGAAGCTCACCAACAACAAGGGTGCGTCCAACAACGTTGGCCAGGTAAGGGTCCTGCCACCGCGCCGGGCTGTGCCGGGTCCCTGTGTGCCCCCCCTGACCCCCCCCCCCACTGTCCCCCCCTCCAGATGATTGTGCTGCAGTCGCTGCACAAGTACCAGCCCCGGCTGCATGTGACGGAGGTGAAGGAGGGTGAGGGCGAGGAGGCGTACCCCTCCCCGCACACCCACACCTTCGCCTTCCCCGAGACCCAGTTCATTGCCGTCACAGCCTACCAGAACGCCGATGTGAGTACGAGACCATCCCTGGTCCCTAGCATGGGGGTACCCCCACAAACAGCCCCCCCAGCAGCACAGGAACCCCAGCACCCCCCCCAGGGCCACAGAAACCACCGATACACCCCAGTATTGCCCCAGCATCACAGGAACCCCAGTAAACCCCCACCCAGAGCAGCCCCTGCTAACCCACCCCCCCCCCCCCAGCACCCTCTAAGGTCCCCAGCATCAGGGACTCCCCGATGGCATCCCCCAGGGCCGTCCCCCCCCCAACACCCCTCTCTGCAGCATCGCTGCAATCCCTGGTACCTCCCCCCCCATCCCTCAGCATGCCAGTAACCTCCCCCTGAATCCCTTCAGCATCCCAGTAGCCCCCCCCCACCCAGTACCCCCTGCATCCCGTCAGCATCCCAGCGCCCTGCCATGCCCCCCCAGCATCCCACCTCAGCACTCACCCCAGCCCCCCCAAGCTGTGGCTGAGCCCCACAGGTGCTGGGCTGGGGGCTGCTCAAGGGAAAAGGGATGGGGGGGGGGGGACATCCCTGGGGGAGGGGGGCAGGCTGGCAGCCCCAGGCCCCCCCAGCTCTGTGTGTCCCCCCCAGATCACCCAGCTGAAGATCGATCACAACCCCTTCGCCAAAGGCTTCCGGGACAACTTTGAGTCGTGAGTGTCCCCCCGCTCTCCCGTGTCGTTTCCCCCCCCGGCCCTGGCTGCTGGGAGGGAGGGCATCCCCCCCACTCCCACCCTGTCCCCCCCCCAGAATGTACACGGCCTCGGAGGGCGACCGCCTCACCCCGTCTCCGCCGGACGCCCCCGGTTGCCAGCAGCTCCTGCCAGCTCCCCGCTTCCAGCCCTTCCTGCCCGAGCAGTACCCGCTGCCCCCCGGGCGCTTCTTCGGTGGGGAGCGGGGGGCTCCGCTGCCCCTGCCCCCCAAGGACCCCCCGTGCTGGTACTTCACCCCCCAGCAACCGCCTGCCGCCGGGGCGCTGGAGTACGGTGGCTACGAAGGGGGGTACGGGGGGGGCAAGTTGGTGCCCTATGGGGTGAAGCCCTTCGCCCTGCCACCTGCCCCCCACCCACCCCTGCCCTACTACCCCGAGGGGCCGGGGGGTTTCGGGGTGGCGGGGGGCTGGAGCCCCGGGCAGTACGGCCCCAAGGGCAGCCCCGGGGCTCTGGGCTGGTTCCGGGAGCCCCGGGAGGAGAAGGGGAAGGAGGCGGAGGGCTGGCCCCCCGAGCCCCCCGCCGCCACCTCGGGCGACTCCTCGGACTCGGGGCTGTACGAGTGCAAGCGGCGGCGGGTGTCCCCGTACCCCTCCAGCACCGAGAGCTCCCCCCCGCCCCGTAACGGGGACCTCTATGACAAGGACCCGGGCGCTGACGGCGGCTACTACGGCTTCTACAGCAACTGAGCCAGGCTGGGGGGCTCACACCCCCCCCGGGCACTGCAAGGCCAGAGGAGCTGGGCACAAGGGGTCCTGTGTGCCCCCCCCCCCCCCCCCCCATTTAAGACCCATATCCTGGGAAGACTTGAGCGGAGGGGGGGCTGCAGCCAGACAATCAGCCCCCGGTGCCACCCCGGTGGGGCCGCGGGGGCAAGCGGGGATGGGACGGGGCGTCAGTGGTTTTTAAGGAGGGGGGGGTTTAACGGTGAAGTATTTATTGAACCCCCACGTGCCTGGCGTGGGGCTGGGGGCAGCAGCATATCTCAAAATAAAGCGAACGCTCTGGGGCACGGCTCTTTGCTCTCCTCCGCGTCATGCAGGAGGGAAACTGAGGCACGGGGGGGGGGTTATGGGACTTGTGCCCCCCCCTTGCTGGCGGCAGCCAGGCACCCTGGGCTGAGGGAGGGGGAGCCTGAGCCCCGGGGCGGTGGCAGGGAGAAGGAAGCACTCTGCACACCCCAGCTCTTTGCAGCTTTTATTAAAGCAGGGGCTGTGCACGGCCGGGGGACCAGAGGGGTCTGCCCGCCCGCGGGCACCCCAGGATGGCCCGCTGTCCCCCCCCCCGGCGAGTCAGGGACCCAGGTGTCCTGTGCCCCCCAGTGCCCCGGCCAGCCCCGAAGCTCTGCCCCGGGTCAGGGGGAGGCACTGCCTGTGCCCCCCCCGCCCCCATATCACAGTTTTGCTTAAACACCGGCAAAATGGCCGGTATTGCACCCCAAGTGCTGGGGGTCCAGCCCCGCTGCTGGGTGCCACTGCCGTGATGAGCTGGGGGGGGGCTCAGCGCCCCGTGGGGGTGGCTACCAGAGCACCGCACTGTCCAGGTGGGCAAAGCCGGGGTCCAGGCGCAGCTTCCAGTAGGTGTTGTTGGTGACCCACGACTCCTTGCCGTTGGCGTCCGTCAGCCGCCTGGGGAAGGGGGGAGTCACGTCTGGGGCGCCATCGAGACCCCCCCCAGGGCATCTCCCCCATTCCCCGAGAGCCCCGCATCCCCCCGAGCTATGGGGTGCCCTGTGCCCCACGCATTGCACCACACTCGAACCCCCCCCCCCCCCGGCTCCCGCCCCGGCTCCCCCCGCGCCGGACCTGAAGAAGCGAGCCTGGTGCGTGATGTTGTTCTCCTCCATGACCCGGCGTCGGTCTCGCTGCAGCTGCTCGATCTGGCGCTTCTGCGTCTCGGCCGCCGGCACGTTACCTTCCTCCAGGTACCTGGGGTGGGGACACGGACGGGGACACACACACACATGCACACGCGCCATCGCTGAAACGAGCTGGGCAGCCTCAGCCCTGCCCCCAGACACCGGGGTGCTGCTCACCGCTGGTCGGGGCGCAGGCGGGTGTCGGTGGAGGGCAGGACCCGCCGCAGCTCGGGGGTGAGCTCGTTCAGTTCCAGGGCAAACTGGGTGAAGCCGTAGTTCCTCTCGTGGTCACGGGGCATGGGGTCTGCAGGGGGGGGTGCACAGTGCTGAGACCCCCCCGGCGGTGCCCCCAGGGTGGGGTATCCCCCCGTCCCCGGGTCCTTACTGGCTCTCCAGACGCACTGCCCCGGGGCGGGCCCGCGGTGCAGCCCCTCGTGCCACTTGCCGGCCAGGCGCTCCACCACGGTCCCGGTGCGGCTCAGCACGGCGCCCTGCACCTCGTTGGCCCCCGCGCCCCAGTACCGGGCCTGCGGGCACAGGGGGCTGCGTGGGGGGGCCGGGGCGGGGCCGGGGGAAAGGGAGGGGCCAGGAGCAATGGGCGGAGCCATGGGGAAGGGCGGGGCCATAAGTGAGGGGTGGGGCCATTGGAGGAGGGAGGGGCAGTGGAAAAGGGGTGGGGCTGAGTAATGGGCAGAGTCATTGGGAAAGGGGCGGGGCCATTGGGAAAGGGGCGGGGGCATTGGGAAAGGGGCGGGGCTATGAGTAATGGGGTGGAGTCATTGGGAAGGGGTGGAACCATGGGGGTGGGGCCATTGGAAAAGGGGCGGGGCTATGAGTAATGAGGTGGTCAATGGAAAGGGGCGGGGCCACTGGAAAGGGGCAGGGCTATGAGTAATGGGGTGGAGTCATTGGGAAGGGGTGGAGCCATGAGGGGTGGGGCCATTGGAAAAGGGGCGGGGCTATGAGCAATGAGGCAGTCAATGGCAAAGGGGCGGGGCCATTGGAAAGGGGCCATTGGAAAGGGGGCGGGGCCATTGGAAAGGGGGCGGGGCTATGAGTAATGGAGCAGTCAATGGAAAAGGGGCAGGGCCATTGGAAAGGGGGTGGGGCCATTGGAAAAGGGGGCGGGGCCATTGGAAAAGGGGGCGGGGCCATTGGAAAAGGGGGCGGGACAACACCACTTTAGATGAGCATGTGGGCAAAAGGGGTGTGGCCACACCCAGAAGGGTGGGGCCAGGCGATGGTGATGCAGTACCACATGGGAGGGTGGAGCTGGGGGGTGGGCGGAGCCCAGGGACTAAAGGGCGGGGCCAGGGCCCAGGCTGGGGAGGCGGAGCCTCTGTGGGGCGGGGCCGGGCGGGGCAGGCACACCTTGCAGAAGGTGAGCTTGCAGTGGTAGGAGGCGTCACGGGTGTTGCGGATCAGCACCTCCCCGTAGTGCTCGATCCAGCGGGGGCCGCTGAGGACGTTGTGGATGCAGGTCGTCACCTTGTTCCACTCAAAGTGGTCTCCGGTCCTGCGGGCAGCGCTGCGTCGTCAGCCGGGGTGGGCGGGCAGGGTGGTACTGCGGTTGGGGGGGGGGGGGGGCGGGGGGCACCTGCCGGGGTCTCACCTGGGCAGCTGGATGTTGACGGTGCCCACGGGGACGATCTCCAGGGACTTGCCCCAGAATTTGTTCTTCCACCTCATGTCTGGGGGGGGGGGGGGTGGGAGGAGGTGAGACCCCCCCCCCCGGCCCCCTCACGTATCCCCAACACCCTCCTCGGCACCCACCTTGCCAGAAGATGAAGTTGTCGGACTCGGCGTGGCAGGCGGAGATGGGGGGGTGGTGGCAGACCTGGAGGGAGGAAGAGGGACATGTCAATGCCCCGTGCGGCTCCATCCTCCCTCCCCATGCCTGTCCCTACCTGCTCGCTGATGAAGCGGAAGCCGCGGTCGGGCCGCACGCACTCGTAGGTCTCGCCCAGCACCGGGTTGAAGGGCTTGCTGCCCGCCCGGTAGTAGGTGGAGGCGTAGGCGGACACGGCGAAAGCGGCCACGTAGACCTGGCACCGCAGGCACCGCACCGCTGCCACCGGGCCGGGGTCGGGGCGTCCGCCAGTCCCTCCCCATGGGGGGGTGTTTACCCTCCACCAGGCCCACAGTGGCCGTGGCCTCGCCCCGATCGTGCATCCCACGCCCCGTGCTGTTGGGGGGGGGGGGGGCCCAGCCAAGCCCCCCATGGCCCCCCGTGTCCCCCCCCGACCCTGCGCCCCCTCTGCTCCCCTGTATCCCAGGAGCCCCACATGTCCCTGAGCTCCCCCGTGTCCCCCGAGCCCCCTAAATCCTCGAAGTCCCCCCGCGTCCTCGAGCTCCCTCCCGTCCCCCCATGCCCCTCCTGGCCCCGAGCCCCCCCATGTCACCGGGGACTCCCCTACCCCCGTGTCCCCAGACCCTCCCGAGCTCCCCGTGACCCCACGTCCCCCGTACCCTCGACCTCCCCATGCCCCCCCCCCCTCCCCCCCACCCGAAGTCCCCCTTGTCCCCTGGGGTCCCCCTGCCCCCGACCCCCCCCCCCCCCCGTCTCACCAGGCGCTGCCGGGGGTCGCGGGCGCGGCTGGCGCGGTCCAGCAGCCCGCTGTATTCGAGCTCCTCGCAGAGACGCTGGAGCGTGTTGAGCGGCTCGTTCAGCTGCACGGGTAGCGCCACGCGTGACAGGTCCTTCCCCACGCTGCTCCGCAATAACCCCCACAGACTCACGTCCCCCGGAGGCGCGGGGGGGGCGGGCAGGCAGCTCCGCCGCCGCGGATCCGGCCCCGGCAGCTCTAGAGGAGGCGGCGGCGGCGGCTCCACGGGCATCCCCGGGCCCTCCGCTCCTGCCGGGCACCGGGAGGTGGGGCCGTGGAGCCGCCTCATTCCCCCCCCTCGCCGCCCCCCGCGGTCCCCTCACCGGTGTCCCGCTCCTCGGTACCTGTCGGGGGGCGACCCGGCCCCCCCGGGTCGGCCGCGTCCTCGCAGGCGCTGGTGGTGGCCTCGCTGATGCACGACTCGTCGTCCGAGGGCTGGGGAAGGCGCAGGGGACCGTCGGCGGCTTCGGGGGGGTCTCGGGACGGGGAGCCGTGGGTTACCGCACCGGGGGGGGGGGGGCAGGAGGGGCTGTACCGGGCAGGGTCCCCCTCGGGAGGATGGGAGGAGAGATGGGCTGGGGGGGGGGGGGGAGGACAGGACGAGGAGGGGGTGGCGGATACCGGTGGGACCGCAGGAAGGGGGGGAGCAGGGGCGGAGGGGGGGCACCGGCAGTACCCGGCCCCCACCGCCGGGCTCAGGGACTGTGGAGACCCCGAGCGCCCGGAGCGGGGGGGCTGCGGGGGGCTGCAGGGGACACGGGGGCTGGGGGGCAAGTGGGGACCAGGGGGGATAGAGGGGCTGGGGGGCACTCGGGGAGCAGGGGGGGGCGGCTCCCGAGCCGGCTAACGGGGGGGGGACGGGACAGGGGAGACAGAAGGGAGAGATGAACCCACAGAACAGCGGTGGGGGGGGGGGGGGTGCAGAGCTCCTCCCCCCGGCCATGGCCCCGCTCCCCACCCCGCCCCACCTCGTTCTCGGAGGAGCTGGCGGAGAGGAAGACCTCGCAGGCGTCGAAGAACTCGGTGTGCGAGTCGGCCAGCGAGACGATGCTGCGGTTGGAGAGCTGCTGCTCCCGGCCCTTGGCTGGCAGCGCGTCCGGCTGTTGGGACAGCCACTGCCTCAGCGCCCTGCCCCGGGGGGGCCGCCTGCGCCCCCCACCCCATCTCGGCCCCCCGCTGACCTCGTCGGGGTGCAGTGAGGCGAAGGAGTCCAGGGTGGTGTCGGAGGAGATGGAGAGGGAGTGGAAGCGGTGCAGGGTGGCCTGCGGAGGCAGGGGGAGGCTGAGCCGAGCCTCCCCCGCCCCCCCCCCAGCCTGTCCCCTCCAGCCAGCGTGGGGCTGACGGGGAGGGGGGGATCGCCCTGCTGCTGCCCGGGCACCCAGCACCAGGCTGAGACCCTGCCAACTCACTGCACCCACCAGCACCCCGACACAGCAACAACCCCCAGGCCCTGGCAGGACCCAAAGCCGGGGGCAGCCCTGCCCAGTCCCCCACGATCCCTCACCCCGGCATTGCCGGCACCCCCCGGGTGCGGGGCTGAGCGCCGCCGGTCCAGTGCCTGCCGCATCTCCTCCAGACGGGCCCTCTCGGCCATCAGCGCAGCCACCACGCTGCTGAGCGAGCCGTGCACTGCCGGGAGACACAAGCAGGTGGTCGGGCTGCGGCACAGCACCCTGGCACCCGCGCTGCCACCACCGGGACCCCTGGCTGGGCTCAGCCCCCCCTGCCCCATCCCACCTTTCTGGGCCAGGACCCAGAAGCTCCTCTGCAGCTGGCTGTACTCAGGGGGGAGGCTGAAGGGCAGCTGGCTCTGCGATGGCTCCAGGTAGCGCGAGAGGTTGGGGACGGAGCCATGCAGGCGGCCGACCTGGGGCGGGGGGGGGGGGGGGGGGGAACATGGGGGTCAGCAGGGCCCTGAGGGGGGCTCCGTCCCTGGGCAGCGGCTCAGCCAGCAGCAGCAGAGCTCGGCGGGACGCCCGCTCCTCCTCACCCTGCCGATAGTATCATCCTTGGCGAAGCTCTGCGTGCACCATATCTTGGTTGTCCTCCTGGCCTTCTTGGGCCTCTCTGTGGCGGCCGAGGGCTGTGAGTGAGAGGAGGGGGCTGGAGCCCAGGAAAGGGGGCTGCCACACCGGGCGATGCTCAGCCCTGTACCCGCCACTGCCCCGCTCACCTGGCTGCCGGAGATGAGGGGTGCTGAGGGGATGCGGTGCAGGGCCTCCAGGCTCTGCAGCATGCCGGTCAGCTCCTGCAGCTTCGCCTGGCACTCTGACAGCTCTGCGACAGGCACAGAGCGAGCCCAGTCAGGGATGGGGGACGGGGCATCCCCCCCACCCCATGCATGCCCTCCCGCCCTGCTCACCGGCCGAGCAGCGCTCCAGCCCCTCGCTGTCCTTCAGCCAGGCGTTCACCTTGTCCCGGGAGCTGGCGAGGCTGGAGAGGGCAGGGGCACTGCCCGAGGGCAGGATCCGCGTCCACGGGCCCTGCAGCCGGGGAGAAGGGGCACCACCGGAGCTGTCGCTGGGAGCCCCGTGCCCGGACACTGCCTCGCATCGCCATCCCGAGGTGCCACCCACCTGCACGTTGGTGGGGGTCCTTCCTGCGGGACCTCCCCTGGGGCAGGGCTCGGGCCTCTCGCCCTGGTGATGGGAGCAGAGGCTGCTCACCCAGCTGGTGAAGAGCTCTGGGGACTTGATCTGTGGGACAGGGGCAAGTTGGAGTGGGGGGACCCGGGTGGTGGGACCCAATGCCCCCAGCCCTGGCGCCAGCCCCCACCAGCACCTTGAGGTGGTAGATGTTCTCCTCCGTGTCCAAGTCAACCCGCTGCGCCTTCTTGTTGACAGACATGACGGACTGACGGACGTCAATGGCTCCGTGCAGTTTGCCCTTGAGGACCTGGGGGAGCCCAGGGACGCCTGTCAGGGGGAAGACCCCCTTCCTCAAGGGGACCGTGGGGTCTTCCCCACCCCGAGCCCTCAAGGAGGCTGCACAGATGCAGCTCGGCCCCACACTCACATCCTGGCGTGTGGTGGCATATTTCAAGATGCCATTTTCCAGCACAAAGTACCTCTGGGGACAGAGAGGGACGATTGGGGAGGGATAGAGACTGGTCCCTGCAGTCTCCCCCATCCAGGGGCCCAAATCGCCCCAGGGATGGGGACGGTGCCCAGGACCGGTCAGGTGGCCAGGGCAGGGTTCCCAGTGCCAGCTCTGCTCCGTTACCTTGTGCCAACCCTTCAGGGGCCATTTCCTCTTCTTGAGCAGGTACCCCTCGTGCCGCAGCAGCTCCTGGCCTGGGCTGCCCAGTGTGCGCGGCTCCTCCACCACCTCCCAGCTCTCCGAGCCCTGCCAGGGACGGGGGTCAGCACCAGGGGCAGATGGGGTGCTCCCCACCTTGTCCTCGGGCAGGGACCCTTGGTACCCCCTGGGAATGGGACGTCTCTGTACCACCCTTCCTGAAGTGGGGTGAAGCCCCCCAGGGCCCCATGACACCCCCGAGCCAGCCTGCGTGCACCACTGGGATCCCACTGAGCCCCCCTAATCCTGGAGCCCCCCAACCTGCTGAACACCGCTGTGCTTGGAAGACACAGTGCTGTTGGAGCGTGACAGGGCCCTTTTCGGAGAGGATGAGTCCTTCTCGTGGCTGCCCATGGCCGGTGAATGGACGGGGCTGGGGGGGGGGGGGGGGGGCAGGCCAAGCCCCCTCTCCTGTCCGTGCTGGGGGTCCAAACTCAGCCGTCACAGCCTGAGCAGTGGGAGCCGCTGTGAGGAGGGGACACCATGTCAAGGAGCCCAGGGAGGGCATCTCCCACCCTGCCCGCAGGTTTCCTGCGGGGACAAGGGCAGGGGGATCCTCCTGCCCCCCCAGAAGTGAGCAGCCTCGCATGGGACTGCGGCTGGCACCCAGGAGCTTCTGGGCGAGACGGAGCCTTCGACCCACCCAGCCTTATCTCGCCTCCGCCGCCCGGCTCTCGCCCGCCTGGCAGGTCCAGAGTCCGGCCCCACCACCCCGCTCCTGCTCCATTGCCCCATGGACTCGGTGCCACGGGGCAATCCGGTGGCAGGCACAGCCGGGAGGGCGGCCAGGGGAACAGAGCCTGGGATCAGCACCGATCCGTTCTGGTACCCCCGAGCCAGGACATGGCCCCCCAGAACCCCGACCTGGCCATGCTCCCTCCCAGCAGGGTGTTCCCTTTGCCCTTCTCAGTTACAGGAGGGGGAAACTGAGGCACGGGGAAGCTCTCCCCCCTCGCCTTGCCAGTTCCCCTGCCGGGGTACCCCGGCATCCCGGGCTGTTGTAGGACGGTCCTGGGATAACCCCAAGCCCCGGCACCGGTAACCGCCGCACCGATAACCACAGCACCGCGCACCCCTGCCCAGAGGGGAGGAGGACGGGGGGGCTCCCACCGCAGCCCGGCCCCCCTGCCCTGCCCAGCTTGGCAGCGAGCGGAGAGCCCCCCTGGGTGCTGCCGGGGGGCAGGTCTGACCCCCCCCCGCGCAGGAGCGGAGCTGGGCCGGTGCCCCCGGGGGGTCCCCAGCCGCCCCCTCTGCCTGCAGCCCCCGCCTGCTCCGGGCAGGGCACGGCCGCGGGCACGACCCCCGCAGCGCGGGGCAAAGCCCATCCCCGTGTCCCCCCGCCTGCTCCCCCCCCCCCCCGCAGGTGTCACCCCCCCTCCCCGGAGCGGCGGGCAGCAGGGGCCGGGGCCGGCTGCCAGCGGGGTCCTGGCGGGGGCGGGGGGGGACGCGGGGCTGGACCCCGACTCCCTCCCCCCCCCCCGGGGCCGGGTCCCCGGTGCTCACCTGGGCGGGCGGCGGGCGGACAGCCGGGGCCGGTCGCATCCTGCCCGGCGGCTGCAGGAACCGGAACACGGAAGGAGGCGGAGGCGCCGGGCCGGAGCCGCTCGGCTCTGCCCCCTGCACCGTGGAGGACCAGAACCGCCAGCGCCGGGGGCCCGCCGGGGCACCGGGACCACCCCCGCCGGCTGCCCGCACCGAGCCGGACCCACCCGCGTCCCGAGCACGGACGGACCCGGAGCCCCTGCGCGGCATTGGGGACGGCTCCAGCCGCGGAGCCCCGGCAGCGGGACGGCTCCTCTCCCGTAGGGGTGGGGGGGGGGGTGTCTCACCCCGGCTGCACCTGCTCCCCCCCCCCAGGCCAGCCCCAGCCCACGGGAAAAGGGCCAACCCACGAGCTCTGCCCACGCAGGGCTGGGGTACCCCCGGGAGAGGCACCACCCCACAGGAGTCCCCAGGCTTTGCTTTAGCCCCCCCCCGGGATTTCCCTCGCCCGCCCCCCCAGCACTGCTCAGCTCCAGGACACCCCTGGAGCAGCACCCAGCCTCTCCCCATGGAGCCGAGGGGCAGGAACCCCCCACCCACCCCCCAAACCCAGGACGAGGCCTCTGGCGTCTCCACCACCACACAGCTCGCTTTAATGGGCAGGACAGCGATCCCACAGACGTGACTCCATCAGCATCACAGCACGCTCCCCCTCACCGCCCCCGTTCCAGAGGGCGCGGGGGCCTCGGGGTGCCCAACATCCTCCCCACCGGCACCACCACAGCTCCCCACCACAGTCTGCCCCCTCCGGCCGATCCCAGCGACCCTCCAACCGCAGCCAGGACATTCCCAGGTGCCATCGGAGCAAAGGGAAGGGCCGGGGCTCCCCAAACGGGTCGGTGATGCTGCAGCACCCTCAGTCCCACCCGTGACCGAACCTCCCTTCCCGACCGCAGCCGGCGAAGAGCCGACATGAGGATCAGCGTCAGTGAGCCTCCGAGCTCTGGGCAGGGGCCGGCTCGGCTGGGCTCCCCGTCTCCCCAGCCTGCAGCCGGCTGATGTGCCGATCCAGGAGAGCCGTGAGGTGCGCAGAGCCGCGCTGGAGCAGGGAGGACGTCTGGGAGGGCAGGAGGGCCAGAGCACCCACCGTCTGGCCCTGGGTGGCCTCCAGCGAGGGCAGCTTGGCAAAGTTCTCCACTCCCTGCCTGCTCAGGATGGTGTCATCGATGCAGGCGCCTGGAAGAAAGGAGCAGACCTGAGCGCAGGAGACGGGTGCCAGAGCGCCTTCGTCTTCCGCAGGCGCACGAGGAAAGGCTTGCTCTGGCAGGCAGGACTCCCACCCCTCACCATCCATCCCCTCATTCTAATGGACACAACAGCGATCCCGCAGACACGACTCCGTTAGCGTGGACCCTGAGGAGGGAGCGCTGGATGAAAGCCCTGAGCCCGGTGCCAGCCGATGGGGATGCAGGGGAGGCTCTCACCCAGGAGGTTGATCTGCGGCACTCCCTTCAGCACCCGCAGCATCTCCTTCACCTTCGTTTCCCGGCTCACCAGCAGGATATTGCGCGCCACGAAGAGAGGGAGGAGATTCTTGTACTTGGACTGGGACAGCACGGGTCGGATAATCTGACAAAGACAGCTGTCAAAATGCAGTGGGGGAGCACAGAGGCCGCTTTTCACCCCAGCGGGCACCACGCAGTCGTCCCACCTCTCCTCCACCTTCCCCTCACAACCACACTGGGATCTGCCCCGGCAGCTCTTGCTCTACCTCATTCAGGACGAACTTGACCTCGATGTTGTGCTTCCGGAGGTAGTGCCTCATCAGCACCACGTCCTCACCGGGCATGGAGTTGAACTGACAGACGGCAATCATCCGATTGTCCCGGAACACCTCTTCCACCTGCCGCCGCAACAGCCGGGCGTAACCATTGTCCTGAAGGGAGGGAGCAGCGCTGGGCCGCAGGGAAGGGGCAAAGGCTGCCGCCTCCCCCCACTCCAACCCCGCAACCGGACCCACTGCCCTGGGACGCCGCCATGGATTGGGACTCACCTGGTTTCCAGCACTTGGGATTACGAGCTGGGGCATCTCCCAGCCACCCACAAGGCGATGAGAGAGGCAGTAACCACCCCGGGCAGCTCTCCTACAGGTGCCCAGCCCGGCTGACCCCGGGGCAGGGCTGTCCCGGGGGTCTGTACCACACCCGGTGGGGGCTGTCAAATCCTCCCGTCAAATCCCCAGAGCAAAGCGCACACGCACTGGGTGTGCAAAGCCGCTCGGTGTCCTCGGGCCCTGAGGTCCCCAACAACGGCCACACGCCAGAAAATTACCTCCTCGACCGTCTCCTTCCCGGGGGCCAGGCAGCGCGGTGGGACGGCCGGCCGCGGGGCCAGGTACTCGGTCACGGCCATCAGCTTCTGGCGCTGGAAGTGCATGGCCTTCCAGTGCCGGGTGACCGCCTTGGAGCCGAGGCGGACGAACTGCAGGGCGGGCAGCCAGCCTGGGGAGAGAGGGCACACGGGCAGCGCTCAGGGCCCTGGGGAAGCGGGACAGGAGCCGAGCCCGGGGAGCAGAGCCCGGGTGAGGACAGGCCGAGCCGCATGCACACACCCCTCCCTTTGTCCGAGCCCCGCGGGGCTCCCAGCCCCGGTGAGGAGCCCCTCACCCCGGCACCACGACCCAACGCCGCCGCTCAGCGCCGCCATCTTTGCCGCTGGAGCGCAAAGGCCTGTGGGGAGGCGGAGGACTGGCGGTGCGCGTGCGCAGAAGGGACGCGTGGTGCCGGCGGGGGGAGCGTGCCCTCCGCCCCGCCCCTTCCGGGACCGCCCGTCTCCTAGCAACGGGCACGCTGCGGCCTGCGCCCCCGCCGGCCCCCGGGACCCCCCGAGCCCGGCCCCGGCCCTGCCCCAGCCCGGGGGGGCTCCGTGCCCGCCACCCGGGGGGCCTGGTCCCACTGACACCCCACACCCCCCCCCGGCCCCAGCCCGCGGATCCCAGCCCCATGGTCCCCCCAGGCCCTGGGTTCTCTCTGCCCCACCTGGGGGTCCCAGCTTTGATCCCCCCCAGCCCGGCAGTCCTGTCCCCAGCGGCCCCCCCAGCCCGCAGGTTTCTGCCCCCCATCGCCTCAGCACCCTTCCCCTTGCAGAGAGCAGTGGGGTCAGCCCAGCCCCCACGACACACCAACCCGAGGGCCCAAGGAGCGGACAAGGACGCAGGCCACCCCCCAGCTATGCCTGGGCAGGGGGATACCCTGCTCGGGGGTGAGTGAGCCACTGCGGGGCCTGCTTACCTGTCAGCCTGGGAGGGTACGGGGGGCTGGCCCCCGCTGGCCTGGGCCCCATCGCTCTGGATTTCCCACAGGCCATAAGCAGACGTCCCCAGGGGTGACCCTCACCAACAGCCTCATCTCCGTGAGGAACCTGCCTCGGCTGGTGGAGCCCCTGCACCCGGAGAGCCGGTGAGGATCCGCACAGAGCTCACCTTCACCACCCAGGCTGGCAGGGAGGGGTCTCTGGGCACAAAGGACACACCAAGCACCTTCCTTCCTCTAGATCCACAGAGCTGCTGTCCCCCTCGACCGTCCGCTTGGACCGGGAGAACATCTGTGCTATCGGGAGGCTCCAGAGCCTGCGGGAGATTCACAGCCTCTACCTGCAGCAGGTAAGGCACTATGGCGGGTGTGGGGCAGCGGAGATCAGCGCTGGTTCTGCAGGTAAAGGTCTTCTCGGGGGCACCACAAACACCCCTAGTTCTGCTCCAGAGTTTTGCCTCCCCACATGACCAGAGGGGCTGGGAGTGCCACCGACAGAATTTGAGCGAGGGTCTGGCATCAGCTATTTGGTGTTTTTCAAACCCACATGAGAAGCCGTAGGGTTCTCCTGAACTCTGCCAGGCTCTCCAGGCCCTTGCAGCTCCATACCCTCTCCATAAAGTGGTGGGACGTCATACCCTCTCCCGTGGCAGCGGTGGGACATCATGTTGCCTCTGTGAGGTTGGAGCAATCCCGGGGTGCTCCCAAAATCTGATTTTTCACGCAGTAGGAAAACATGTTGCTTTTTTTTTTTTTTTTTTTCCCCAGAACCAAATTGAGAAGATCGAGAATCTGGGCTGCTTTCCCAACTTGCGGTACGGGCAGCTCCTGCCCCCAAGGAGATTGCTTTCCGTGCTCAAAGGAAAACAGGGCTCTCTCCTTCCCCTGGCAGAGCTGGGGGAAGTCAGGTTGCAGCCCCTGACAGCCTGGTGCTGCTGGCTTTGCCCCTGGGGGCCATGGTGTGTCCCCTGTCACACCACTGCCCTCCCTGTGCCCTGCAGGTTCCTCTCCCTGGCTGGAAACCGCATCCGCAGAGTGGAGAACCTGCTGCCCCTGCAACACCTGCGTGTCCTGGACTTGTCCCACAACCAGATCCAGACGCTGGACCCAGGTAGGAGGCAGGCACGGGTCCGGATGTGGCCTGGCTCTGCCTGAGAGCTGCCTCGGGTACCGGGGAAATGCCAGCAGACCCTGGGTCAAGGCTCTGCCAGGGCCTCTGGCTCTGGGGTCCCAACCAGAGCCACAGCAGAGCCACCCTGGGCTGGCCTGCGTGTCCCGGCGTGACACCGGAGGAGCCCTGTGGCCAGGTTTAAGCCATCCCTTCTGCTGGCAGACTCCAGGTGTCTGCTTCCACCTTGTGTCCTGCGTCGGCAGAACATGTCAGCGGCTCAGATTAAATTTAGGGAATTCAACCTGATAGCAAAGCTGCTCCAGCCCTGACAACCCTTCGTGCCGGCTCCTCTCATACGTGATTTTTTGGCAGAAGAGGGAGGGACAGAGGGATACTATCTCCCTCTCTTCCTTTGTAGCGTTGCTGTTGTGGCACCAGGCCCTCTGCTTGCAGACAGGGGTGACAAAGGGAACAACGAGGGCCTGGGAAGGGGAAAACCCTCAGTTCTCACATGGGAGTGTGTGCAATACACATTCCCACCCTCCCTGCCTCAGTTTCCCCAGCTGTGAGGTGAGAGACTGCTTCCCACAGCGGGGCTGTCACCTCGGGAGTGGGTGAAAAGCTGCGGGAGACGGGGGTGCGGGGGTTTGGCGGGGGGGGGGGGGGCACTCAGGTCCCATCTCAGCATCTCTCTGCGTTCCTTTTGATCTGTGCAGACGAGCTGCCCCGCAGCCTCCGTGTCCTCAACTTAACGGGAAATGAATGCACCCGCCAGCACGGATACAGGTGGGTCAGGGGAGCCTGCGGGGAGAGCGGAGGGGGACAGCAACTCTCCCAAACCACACGAACCCCTCAGCAGGGTACAACCCCCCCAAATATCAAATACAGCTTGAACCCCCCCACCCAAACCCCAGAAATCTGAATCTCTGCTCCCTGCCCAGGCCAGGCTGTGGGGTGAACTGTGCTGAGCGGTGCTGGGGGGGGGGGGCACGGTGCCAGGGGGTTCGGTGTCACCCCAACCCGCTCTCAGCCCTGCGGCGATGCCGCGTGGTGGGGGATGTCTGCGGGGGAACGTCTGCTCTTCCTTCGGTGCTTGCAGAGAGCTGGTGGTGAGAGCCCTGCCGCACCTCCTGCAGCTGGACGCCCAGGACGTCCATGGCAGCATGGGTGAGGAAGAGGAGGAAGGAGGTTCTTCCAGCAGTGAGGATGAAGATGAAGACTTGTGCTCTGAGCCGAGCGGCCCTTTCACTGCAGGCAAAGGTGCCCAGACTGAAGCAGGACACGCTACACGCTTGGGGCTGGCTGGTCCCTCTGTCCCCAAGGGTGACAGGAGTGGCAGGGAGCTTGGGTGGCCGTGTCAGGTCTCCTGTAATTCTCCCTCCCTCTGTCCCTGGCAGATTTCTTTGCGGATCTGCACCGGGAGCTGGCCGGGCGCTCACGGCGGAGGCGGAGGGAGGCCCTGGAGGAACACCAGACCCGTCTGGAAGAGCTGGAGGAGCTGCGGGAGCGTCGGGGTCTGCTGCTGCCTCCAGCACCGCTGGGCCCAGGCAGGGAGGGAGCAGCCTGCCTCATGGCCCCCGGCCCCAGGCGGTCTCAGCCCCGTCCCCAAGCAAAACCGGGGACGCAGCTGCCACCCCTGCCCAGACCCAGTGGGCAGCATGCCTGCCCACAGCCCCAGCGAGCTCCCGGCAGGAGTCAGCCCCGGACCAAGGCTCTGGAGGAGGAGATTCATGCCAAAGGAGCAAGAAATAGGCAGTTACCCCAAATACCCCACACCAGCACAGCGCCGCGCAGTTGGGATTAAAGCCTCTTTATTCCTACACCACTCTGCCTCTCTGCCGCGGAGCCCCCAGCCCCGCAGCTGGCCCCACAGGGGCTGGGCACGGGCAGCTCTGCCTGATGGTGGGAAAAGACACACGTGGGTGCGGGCAGGACTCCAAATCCTGCTCCACGTCCCTCTCCTTCCCCCCGCACCCGCGTTTCAGGCCACGGCCACCTCTCAAAAGTGCCGGTTCCTCTGGGACAAGTTAGGGGGCTGGAAGCTCCGCACCCCCAGGCAGGGCTGGTGACGCTGGTTGAGCCGTTGCCCACCATGCAGTCAGCGGCAGATCCATGGCGGGACGAGGCGAGGAGCCGGGGCACCGGGAAGGTTTCCTCATCTCCTATTCAGGAGCAAAGCCGCGGGGGGACCGAGCCCACCCACCTGCGTGGAGTTTATGCGTAAAACTTCATCTCTGCCTCCACGCAGTCAAAGAAGAGGTCGGCCAGCTCTTCTGGGCGGGGGGCCACCGTCCCCCCCAGCAGCGCGTTCATCCCCTCCAGGCCCTGCTTCTCCAGGTCCCGCAGCGTCTGCAGGAGCTTCTGGCCCCGCTCCTGGCAGCGTCAGGGAGGGAGGAGAGCTGAGACCGGGCACCCTCAGTGAATTCGACTGCCTCCCAAGTCACCAGGGGCAACGGGGTCTGCGGTACCTGGTCCCTCTCCATCAGCTCCAGCGCCGCCTGATGCCGGCGGTAGAGCTCGTGCCGCCGATCGACTGTGCTCTGGAACCGCGGGATCTGCTTGGCGGGGTCGTCACGGAAGGTGGGAGACCTCACCTGTGGCACGGGCTTGAGGCCGGCCACGAAGACGAAGGGCTTGAAGACGGACCTGCCGGAGAGCAGCGCTGTGGCCCTAGGACCGGCCAGCACCAGGATGGACGCTGCTCCCCGGCGATGCTCAGTCCCGGGCACGGCTCTGCCTTGTCCCCGTCACTCCCAAAGCAGAGCTGCCCATCCTGGTGTCCTCACCTGGAGGGGTCAGGGGTGGCCGTGAAAAAGTGGACGCACGGCAAGGCAGGATCCCGGGGCAGCACGGACACCATGCTGCCTGCCGTGCGGAAGCCTTCTGAGTCCACGCAGATGCCGCTGTCCTTGTCCCGCAGGATAGCCATGAACGTCTCCGCCGTGATGTGACCTGGCGGGCAAGACACAGCCACGTCACCGCCGGCAGCCCAGCCGCAGTGATGCTGGCATGAGCCATGGGTGGCCGTCCCCATCCCCTGTCCCCATCCCCACCTGCGTGCTGCCGCAGCATCTCCTTGCCGGCACGGTAGCGGGCCTTGGCAGCCTCCATGCGGGCGGGCTGGTGTGTCAGGGAGAAGACCTCGGCGAAGCTGAACTCACCGTCCCCGCTCCACCAGCCCTGGCTGCGGGCTCGTTGCCGCAGCCCCGCATGCTCGGCCGTGATCTCCCTCCCGATGCTGAGCTGGTTGGAGATGTTGCGGCTGCCCTCTGCAAAGGCCAGAGGAGGCTCAGCCTGTGTGGTGCAAGGCTCCCTGTCCTCCCAGTACAACCAGCACCCCCTCACCTCGGATCTGTTGGGCTGCCCAGTACCGGCCGGCGGTCTCCAGCACCCAGGCCTCGGTGCGGTCAGCCAGCAGGAAGGTGTTGTGGTAGATGAAGGGCACCGGCTCCTCCTTGCAGCTCCCGCCCTGGCCATAGCGCTCCAGCAAGGCCACGATCACCTCCAGGGCCTCCCGGGCAGAGCTGCCCCGCTCCAAACCCAGCCTGCCGCGCCGGCAGCGCCCCGTCAGCCAGCTGGAGCGAATGGCATGGGGCGGCCAGGGCAGGGAGGGGGACAGGACACGGTCCTCACCTCACCAGGTCCATCCCCAGCAGCGCCTCATCCTCCCCCACGGGCTCGCGGGTCCAGACGCCCTCGTTGCCCACACAGACGCCGTGCTCGTTGGCACCCATCTCTGCACCCCACAGCCAGGCGGGACGGCTCAGCACCACCGCGTGGGTCCTCTCCGCCTGCTCGATCTCCAGATAGGTGCACTGCGGGGGGGGGGAATGGAGGACAGCTGAGACCTGGCGCACTCAGTGCACTGTCCCCTGCAGCCACCCTGACCCCAGCGTGGTCTCACCTGGACTTTGGCCCCAGGACGGTGGACGGCGGCGGGGACGTAGACGACCTCCTGGACCTCATGGCGCGGCCGGTCAGCGTTCTTGCCGAAGATGACGGCGGGTGCCAAGGTGTGTGGCGGCAGCGCCACGAAGCAGTCGCAGGACGAGGGCACGGGATCCTGCCCTGCCATCCTAAACCGGGTGGAGGGGATGGGAGGGGGGGCACCGAGGGGGACGTCACCCCCTTGTCCCTGTCCTGGATGTGTCCCCAGGGTCCCTTTGGGGCTGGCAGACGTGGGGACACGGGGGTCATGGGGGAGCGGCTGGGGGATGACGTGGTCCCTGGACCTGGGGGACATCAGGGACCCTATCCCGGGGTGCCCTGGGGGGCAGCTCCTGCGCCAGGCCCCCGCAGCTCTGCACCGACCGGAGACCCCCACCCGCGCAGCCCCAGTAACCGGGACCCCCCTGCACCGGCCGCGGACGGGACCCCCGCCCGCACAGCCCCGGTTCCCGGGAACACACCACCCCCCCACCCCCCCCGCACGAACCCCCTTCCCCGGGACCCGCCGGCCCCACGAACCTGCCGCCGCCGCCGCCGCCCGCCGGTCCCGCCCCCCCGTCCCGCCCCGTCCGGGCGACGGCGGCGCCCCGTGGCCGGAGGCCGCACGGCGGCAGCGGGCGGGGACCGGCACCGGCGCCCCCGTGGGGCGTGGGGTACCAGACCCCAAAGGAGCCCGCGGACGGGGGTCTTAGACCCCCCCCGCCATGGGGCAGGGACGGGGGACCCTGGTACGAGCCCGGGGGGGGGGGGGTCCCGTGGGGCAGAGACCCCTGTAGGCAGCACCCCGCGTGGGTAGTACCCCCCGTGGGCAGCGCCCCCCGTGGGTAGTACCCCCCGTGGGTAGTACCCCCCGTGGGCAGCACCCCCCGTGGGCAGCGCCCCGCGTGGGTAGTACCCCCCGTGGGTAGTACCCCCCGTGGGCAGCACCCCCCGTGGGCAGCGCCCCGCGTGGGTAGTACCCCCCGTGGGCAGCACCCCCCGTGGGCAGCACCCCGCGTGGGCAGCGCCCCGCGCGGCACGCCCGCCCCGCGGTATGCAGGCAGACCTGCCGGGCAGCACCCTGCCCGCGGGGGGGACCCTGGGCGCCCGCCCGGCGCGTCCCAGCGTGCGAGACCGGGCCATAGGGGTGCAGGATGCGGCCCTCCCGGGGGGGGGGGGCTCAGCGGGGCTTCACCCGGGTCACCCCCCCCACCCCCACCCCCAGCACCTTCCTGCATCCACATCCCGGAGCAGCCCTGGAGGCAGGAGGCCAGGGTGGGGGTCGGGGTGCCGGACGCCTGGGTCCCTTGGCACAGATGGGTGGGGGTCGGGGTGCCGGACGCCTGGGTGCCTTGGGAGAGACGGAGCCGGAGAGCCGGGGCGTGGAAAACACGCGGCGTTTATTCCAGTACAAAACCCAAACCCACAGCCCTGCAGCCTCTTCACAGCACAAACGCTCCCCTCGTTGGACGGGGGGGGGGGGGGGGCACCCCTCGCCCCCCCGGCCGCAGCACACCTCGGGCCACCCCACTCCTGGGGTTCCCCGCTCCCCTTCATCCCCCGCAGCCGCCCCCCGCCCGGGGCTGGGGCTCGGTGGGGGACGCCCGGAGCCCCCGGCCGGGCCGGTTCCTCCCTGCCCCGGGGAGGCGGCTCGGGGGTGGGAGACGCGGCGGTTCGGGGCGCGGGGCCGGGATCCCCACGCCGCAGCAGGCTGGACTGGTTTCGGCGGGTGGGAGCCGGCCTCCGTCCTTCCCCACCCGGTTTTACAGCCTTCATTGCCCCATCGCGGCAGGCAGGGCCCCGGGGGAGCGCGGGGGCAGAGCACACCTGGGGCCCCTCCTCGCAGCCCCCCAGCTCTGAGCTGGATTGGGGGGGGGTGGGCAGCGCGGAGAGGCTGAGCCCCGGCATCACTGTGGGACCCCCTGCTCGGTGGTTCCCTCCCCAGCCCACCCTTGGGGTGCCCTCCCCCCCCCCCCCCGCCGCCGCAGCCCCCCTAAACCTGCCCCGGTGGCTGTAGCACGGGGTCCCCGACACGCTGGAGCCCCCCGCTACTGCCGGAGCCCAGCTACCAAAATCCAATGGGCCACCGGCGCCATGCTGCGGCACCCTGGGGAGGGTCCCAAACTCCCCCGGGGTCTCCTCGGGGGGTGAAATCCCACCCGGGGGCACCGAGGGGGGAATTTTGTGCTGGAAAAGGCAAATGCTGGAGTCGGGGACGTCCTTCGAGAGCTGTGGGCAGCCCAGGTCACCCGAGTCCTGCAGAGGGACAGCGGCGGCCGTGCGGGGCTGGGGACACGTCCCTGTGGACCCCCCCCAGCGAGACTTCACCTCGTGCTGGGTTTCCCCAGCCCCACGGCTCGTCCCCGGCCCCACGGCGCAGCGGGGCTGCCATCGGCCCCTCGTGCACCGATGGGGACAGGGACAGGGACGGGGATGGGGATGGTGACGGGACCCGGCGAGGGGTCCTACCCCCCATCCATAAGGCCCACGGCCACAGCTTTGGCCCGAGACGTCCACTCTGCCCAAGTGGCAAAGCCTGGCTTCACCTTAATAAAATAATAATAATTAATAATAATAATAATTAATAATTAATAATAATAAAACGATCAAAACCAAAGGCATTGGGGTGCCCTCTGGGCATGGACCCCACTTGACTTCACCTCCACCCCTTCCCCCCCCAGCCCCCAGGGTGCTCTGAGCTTGGGCACTCCCCACAGCCCCAGCCACGGCCCCCCCAGAGCCCCCGCGGGGGATGAGGCCATGCTGGGAGACTGGCTCCCCCCCAATCGCCCCCCTCCCCAGATTCCCAACTGGTGTGAACTGGTGCTGGCTGTAGGGCAGAGTTGGGGGACCCCCAGGTGCCCTGAGCACCCTGCGAGCCCCAGCCCACCCAGCCCCAGCACTGCCCCCCAACAACCACCACCCGCCCCCCCCCCCAGGTCCCAGGTTCAGCGTCTCCTTCTGTGTCCAAGGGGTTCTGCCAAAATCGGGGGGATAAGACCCAAAAGGTGTAACAATCCAGTTTTGTGGCCTGCCAGCCAGGGGTGAAGGACAGATCCGGGGTCCTCTGGGGAAAGGGAGACGGCTCCAGGGGAGGAAAGATAGGGGGTCCCTGGTGGGGGATGCCCTGGGGTGTCCCTGGGAGATACAGGGACCTGGGAAGGGACAGCTATAGGGTCCCCGGGGGGACAGGCAGCATGCACGGGGGGGGGACAGGCAGAGGTCCCCTGGAGAGACGGGATCCCGGGGAGGGACGGCTACGGGGCCACAGGCGGACAGGCAGCATGCATGGGGGGACAGCGGGGGTCCCCTGGAGAGATGGGGTCCCCGAGGGACCTGTAACACACACAGGAAGATGGCTGCGGTCCCCAGTGGGGTCCCCCACAGTCACAGGGACGGCCACGGGGTGCCGGAGGGGGAGGCGGGGGTCGCGGGGCGGCGGGCAGCGCGGCAGTGCCAGGCCGGAGGAATGCGGCCGCCCCGGCTCTCCCAGGGCCGCAGCCGCCCCGTGTGCTTCCCGCCCGGGGCCTCGGCGGTGGGTGTGGGAAAGCTGCAGGTGTGCGCTTGGGCAACCGCCCGCCGCTGCGCCACGCGCCCGCCGCAGCCCCCCACGGCTCCCCACGGCTCACATTCAAGCAGGACTTCTTTTTTTTTTTTTTTTTTTTTTTTCCTCCCCATTTTAGCCTCAATTTGGGCCAAAAAAAAGGGGTTCATACCCCCAAGCCCCCAGCCAAAGTGGGGCTCCCAGGGATGCGGGACCCCCGCCAGCCCAGCATCCCCAGGTGGGGCGGGGGGGCCGTGGGCACCCCCTGAGCCCCTGCGTGCCCCCCTGGGGGTGCCAAAACCTCACGGGTGGTGAAAGAGCGGGGCTGGCACGGGGCGGGGGGCCAAGCCCGGGACACCAACAGTTTCGGGGGGAACACAGGGAGGGGGCCAGGGGGCTGCAGCTGCCCTCCCCGAGCGAAGGCTCCCGGGTTTCTGCTCTCTCCCTTTCTCCTTCCTCCCCTTTGGGCCGAACGTGCCCGGGCAGCGCCGGCTCCTTCGGCTCCCATTGATGTTCCTCCCAAACAGCCCCGCCGCCTGCCAGCAGCCTCCCGAAAAAAAAAGATTTGGGAAGCCGGGGGAGGACGGGGGGAACCGGGGCGGGAGAGCGGGAGCGGGACAAGTGAAACCGCCGCAGGGCAGCTCCGGCTCCGGCGCTCCCCAACCGGCATCACCGCAGCGGGGGACGGGGCTGTACCACCGGCCTGTCCCCCCACCCTCGCCACCGCCTAGAGCGCAAGGTGCCAGCCCTGCACCCCCCCCTACACCCCAACACCCTTCGGGGACCGGCCCCAAAGGGTCCTCCCAGCCCCCGCCCGGGATCCTCCCCACCTCCATCCGTGTCCCCCCCCGGGGCTCAGCGGCTCAGTTTGTGGGGGCGGCGTTACCCCCCTCGGACTCCCTCTTGCCTCCCTTGCCGGCTGACGGGTCCCCGGCGCCCTTGACCTCGGGTTCGCCCCCGTCCTTGCCCCCATCGTGCGTCTTCATGTGCTTTCCCAGGTGGTCGCTGCGCATGAAGACGCGGCCGCAGACGGGGCAGGCGAATTTCTTGGCACCGGTGTGGGTCTGGAGGTGCCGCTGCAGCTCGTCGGAGCGGGTGAAGCGTTTGCCGCAGAAAAGCCAGTTGCAGACGAAGGGTCGGTCGCCGCTGTGCCAACGCAGGTGGGCTTTCAGGTGGGAGGTCTTGGCGTACGCCTTCCCGCAGCCGGGGATGTGGCAGTTGTGTAGGTGCTTGCGTTTCACCCCCTCGGGGCAGGGACCCCCCCTTTCCGCCTCCTGGCAGTTGGGGCAGCGACACGCCGCCTGCCCCCCGCCCCGCGGCACAGCACGACGGGCACCTTTCGGCCGCCCGCCGCCCTCCGCCTCCGGGCCCCGGGGCTCGGGGGGTCCCTCCAGCGCCTTCGCCCCCTCCGGTCCCAGGAGGTGCTGGGCAGGGGGGGGCAGCAGGTGGGCGGGGGGGGCGCAGAGCTGATGCTCCCCCCCTCCGTACCCCCCCAGGGCCGGTGGCAGCCCGGGGTGCCCGGGCACCTGCAGCCCCCCGCCCTGCCCGGGGGGCAGCTCCATCCAGCTGGCTCCGGCGTGGAGATCCCACCAGTTGACACCTCCCTCCTCGCCGGTGGGGCCGGGATGGGGGGGGCCGAAACCAGGGCTCGTAGGGATGCGCCATGTCCGGGGCAGCCGGCAGCAGCTTGGCGTAGGCACCGGGAGCGGCAGGGCCGTCGGCGGGCAGCTCTAACCGCGGGGGGCCATGGGGCTCGTAGGTACCGGGGGTGGCGAAGCCGGAGGCGTCGGGACCCGCCAGCGGCAGCTCCGGGGGCGGCAGCGGGGAGGCGAAGTCGGCGGCACCCGCCGAGGAGCTGCCGTGGGGCTGGAAGGGCTGCAGCGGCTGCAGGTCCAGGTGGCTCGGGGAGGCGCGGGGTGCGTCGGAGGGCTGGGTCCCCAGGGAGCCGCAGACCGCTGTGAGCATTGCCGAGCGGCGCGGGGCGGTGGCACAGACAGACCTGCAGGGCCAAGGAGGGATGGGGTGGGGAGGGGAGAGAAGAGCTGTGAGAAAAGGGGGGCACACCGGCACAGGGGAGGGTTTGGCACAGGCGACAGCCCTGGCACCCATTCCCGTCCCGTACCGTCGTGGTCCCGCCACGCCGCAGGCGACAGTGTCCGCAGCACCCCGCCACCCGCGATTTGGGGGACACCCCTGCCACACCAAGGGGGTTTCTCTGCTCTGCAACCTGGTGTGACACCAGGATGGTGGCACCAGGCAGGGGATCCCCCCTTAGCACCCATCCCCATGCCCCTGTGGACCCTGTGCCAGCCCCAAAGGGGTCAGTGCCCAATTCCAAGACCTAAGGAAGCCGCCAGCATCTGCCTCGTCACCTCCCTGACCGCGTCCCTCCAACGCAGCCGGTGTCCCCAAAGGGACGTGAGTGGGGACGTGAGTGGTGTCCCCAAGCCCGTGCCCCAACCACGGGGGGGGGACACGGCACCCAGGATGCCACCCCGGTTCTCCCGCACCCTGGCCAAGCTGGGCAGCCATTGCCCCCATCTCTGCTCCTGCCCCAAGGCCCTGGCCCAGCTGGGAGCCCCCAGGCTGCTGGGGGGACAAAACACAGCTTGGGGGGGGGCGGGCTGCACCCCCGGGCTGGTTGGCAGCAGGATGGGGGAGCGGAGCTGGCTGCAGGGAGGCAGCGGAGCCCCGGGGCCAAGCTGCCGGCAGCCCTTTGAAGCCGGGCTCTGGGTTGCCTTGGCCCGCGGCCCCGGACCCCCAGGGCACCCGCTGCGCCCCCAGACCCCCAGGCACCCGCTGCCTCCCCGGCACGGCGGCCGTGACTCACCAGGAGCTGTGCAAACCCCACTGGGGACGGGCCCCACCCCAGTGTCGAAATCCACCTGCCGCCACTGGCTCCCGCCCCCCGACTTCCCACCGGCGCTGCGGCAAGGGGTGGCTGAGACCCCCCCCATCCCCGCGGACCCCCACTGTCCTCTCCTACCACCATCGCCTGCTCCCAGCCACCCCCACCCCCCACTCCCCGTCACCCCCAGCCTGGGTGAGACAGGACAGATCCCCAGGGAGACACCCGGGGGTGCTGAAGCTTTTGGGGTGGGGGATCCCCTGCACAAAGAGTCTGGACCCCCAGAGCCCCCCAAATCCCAGCACTACTATTATTAGGGAGAAGGTCCCTAATACTGAAGACCCCCCCAACTGCCTGGGGACACAATTTTCCCCTGCCAGGCAGCTCTGGAGAGGGCAGGGAGACCCCAAGGAGAGGGGCAGGAGCTGGGGGGTGCCAAAATCCCCCTGATGGGATCCACCTCCACCTGCGATACCAACACCCGTGGGGGCTCGGCCTCGAGCTGGTGCCGAGGCAGTTGCGGGTACGCCGAGCCCCCCCGGGGCCAGCAGCCTGAGCAGGTTTCAGGGTGCTGCTCCCCAGGGGGGCTCAGCTCTGCTCATCCCAACCCTGGGGGGGGGGTTGGGATCAATTTTGGGGCCAGCTCCTGGGGTCTGTCCCTGCCTCCTGGGGATGCCAGCAGGGTAGATGACAGCTAGCACCAAGGGGGTCACGGCTCCCACCCAGCGCTGGTCCCCAGCAGGGTCCTGAGTGACCCCAGCTCCCCGCAGGTGCCAGATTAGGGCCACAACCATGAAATCCCATGGTGATGGCCCTTTGTGGGGTTACAGGGTGGCAGCCTGCACCACGCAGCCCCCTGCCCCCCGGATTTGGGGACATAGGGGATCTGGCAAGGATGTTCCCCAGCCCCCCAACGCGATGGGAGGAGAAGGGACCCTCCGCGGCGTCCCAGGCAGGTCCCACCCGATGCAGACCCGGCACAGCCACACCACAGCGAGCTGCAGGCAGCGACGGCCGTGGCTCTCCCGGTGCACCCCGCTCCCAAACGTCCCCCTCAGCTCAGGGGTCCCACTGGGACCGAGCCCCCGACCCATGGCCCCACCGCGCGTGTTGAGACCCACAGCCGGGTCGCACCGCCTTCGCCGCGGCTACACCCAGCCCAGCTCCAAAGACAGGGAACGGGGACCAGTGCTGGGTTTGGGGGGGGGGGGGGTGGGTGGGTGCTGAGAGGGACACCCCCCAGGTGGCCCTGCCCGGCTACCCCAGCCACGCGTGAAGGTTCCCGGGGCGTTTTTCCATCCGGGAATGACGACAAAAACTCCCCAAGGGCCCCCAGCGTCCCCCTCCCTGGCGGGGCTCAACGACGCGTTGGCCATTTCACCGCAGGGAAACTGAGGCACCGGCGAGTGATGCGTCCCGTGAGTCACGGTCCAGGCTGGGCAGAGGCGGCTCTGCCCGTCTCCCAGCCCCAGCCGGTGCCTCGCCCCGCGGCAAGGCCGGGCAGGCAGCGCTGCCCTCAGCCCTCAGCCCCGGCTCCTGCCCGGCCGGGCTCGGGGAACCCCGACGGCCGGCTCGGGGATGATGGTCGAGACCGGTGTCGTGGGTTTTGGGGTGATGGCTGCGGTTTTGGGGGTGATGCTGTGGGTTCAAGGGTGATGATGCCGTGGGTTTGGGGCTGATGCCGTGGGTTTGGGGCCGGTGTCGCGGGTTTGGGGCCGGTGCCGCCCGCTCGCCGGGCTCACCCCAACGCCCAGCCCACAGCAACGCTCCCCGGGGCCGGAGCGAAACTCCCCGGGGCTTTGTTTTGGGGGGGGGGGGACACCGGGACAGCGGCGATCGCGGCGCGGGGGAAGGGGGGGGGGGGCCCAGCCCGCCTCGCACCCTCGTACCGGGGCTTGGCACCGGCGCGGGGTCCCCGTGGGGCAGCGGGGAGTGGGGGGGGGGGGGGACACCGGCCCCACGGGAGGGGGCTTCGCGCTGTAAATGGGGGGGGTGAGGGCAGGGCGTCGCGGGAGACCGAGGGGCCGGGAGCCTGGGGCTCGGTGGCCAGTGGACGCGGCGAGGCGGCAAGCAAAGACTTGCCGGGGCTGGGCTGGGCCGGGGCGGCGGAGCCGCCAGCAGCACGTTCCCAGCCGCCGGTCGGGGCGGCCGCGGCACCCTGACCCGGCCGGGGGTCCCCACCGGGGTTCCCCGCGGCCGCCCACCCTCCCGTCGCGCCGACCGTCGGGGCTCCGGCAGCGGGCAGCGCCGAGGGGGTACGTACGGGTCTAACGGCAGCGAGCTCCCGGCGGCTCCGTCCTCATCGGCGTGGCGTGGGCGCTGGCTCCCGAGGGGACCCCGAGGGACCCGCACGGCTCCCCAGGGACGGGGCACCCACTGGGCCGGGCGAGCAGGAATGGCTGGGTCCCAGCCCGGCTCCCGGTTCTTCCCTCCTCCCCACCGTCCCAGCTCCACCCCTCCCCGGCCCAGGTGATTTTAACCCTTGGAGGCAGAGCCCCAGCCCCGCCGCTTGACAGGAGCCTGGTCCCGGTCCCAGGATCCGGCGCATGAAAGCGGAGGGAGGGGACGGGAAGTTCGCAGCAGACACCGCAAACAGGGGGGTAATTAAAGAAGAAAGAAACAACCGCCTCCCTCCCGCGCCCGTGGCCGCCCTCCTCCTGCCAACCCCCCCCCGGGGACCCCCGGGCACCCCGCTGAGCCCAGCCGGCCGTCCCCCCCCCCCGCCCCAGGATGGGGGGCACACAGAGGTGGCCGTCTGCTCCTGCCCCCAGGGATGTCACCCATCCCGGGGGGGGGGGGGGGCGGGGGGAGCTAGGTGTCCCCCCGTTGCCACAGGGCAAATGGGACTGGCGCGGGGAATGTGTTTCGGGGGCCAGAGCTGGACCCGCCAACGGGGCGGGAGCGGGATGCTGATGGCAGGACGCACCATCACCCGGATGCATTCAGGGCTCCCCAAAAGGGTCTGGGAGGTCGCGGCTGAGCCTGTCCCCGCTCGGCCGTGGGGTGTCTGACCCTCCCGGCTGCCGTTTCCCCGCCACCGAGGCTGCCAGCACAAGGGGTTGCTGGGAGGGAGAAGCCCGCGGAGCTGCCAGGCGGCAATGCCACGGCCGGAGGAGCCGCTTAATCATCGGGGCGTCGTGTCCCCATTTCCACGGCCCAAATCCCCAGGCTAGCACCGGGCTGGCTGCTGATAGCCACAACCCATGGGGACCCTTGTGGCCCTGGGGGAAGCCCACCCCACTCCAAAGCCCGTGGGGAAGGGTGCTAGTCCCTCACCAGAGCCGGGACCTCGGCCGGCAGCACCACGAGCCTGGCCGGCCAAGCCCAGCATGCCGGCGCGTGGGAGCCCGCATCTCCCCGGCGCGCTTGCCAAGCGCCCGGCCGGGCGGAGGGCGCGGGGAACTCCTTCGCCCTGGGGAAAACTCTCCTGGTTTTCATCATCCCAGGGATGGCTCCACCGCTGCCACCGAAACACGGCTGCCTGTGGGGTGAGCGTGGCCCCACGGCTCGGCCGGGCACCGGGATGGGGACCCCAGGATGGGGACCCGGGGACGGGCAGGGGCAGGGCAGGCAGCGGGGCAAGCTGCTGATGGGGGGGCTTGGCTGTACGCAGCTGGTGGTGACCACATGCCCCGGCGCTCAAGTGCTCTGCGGAGCACATGGGGGTTGCAAGGGCGACGTGGGGTGACCCCAGCCCCCGGGTCTCGCCGCCTCTCCTCCCCTGCACCTGCCCAGGAGGTGCCGGGGGCCGTTCCCGTGGCCGCGGGGAAGGGGGATGCTCCAGCTCGGGGATGTCCAAGCACTGTTTGAGCTGGGGTGGTGGCCCTGGGCTCCCCAACTGTCTCCCAGGTGCTGTATCGCAGCCGCCAGCAGCTCTCGGAGGCAGGGAACAGTTTGCAGACTTTACACTTACAGTTCCAGGCACCGGCCAGACCGATCCCCAGCCTGATCCCAATCCTCATCCCAGCGGAGTCACCACAGGGAGCAGGGACCCCACGGTGCATCGTGCACGTGGTGGGGACGTGGCTTGTCCTGCGTCCCTTCGCTCCGGGGTCTCCTCCCAGTCTCGCCAGTGCTTCAGGGACTGGTGGTGCAGGAGGGAGACAGGTCCCTGCCCAGGGGTCCTGGGTGCCGGTTGCCGTGGCCCCTCTCCCACCTGCTCCTGGTGTGGCCCCTCTCCCCGCCAGCCCTGGGCCACGGAGGGGCTGCAGGACGAGAGGACGTGGGACACTGTGTGCCTCCTCCAGGGACAGGGACGAGGACCTGGGGACGCCCCGACCTGCTCACGCCACCAGCACCCAGCCGCAAAGGCCCCCTGCGATCCTCCAGACCCCATCCCGAAACACCGCTCTGGGGCTGGGGGGGAAGGAGCTGCTGGGGGCAGCGGGGGGCTGAGAGCCTGTGGCTGGACGGGGCAGTGGCACCGGGCTGTGGGGACCATGGGGACCGTGGGGACCAGGGGTCTGCGGGGGGTAGGGGCTCCTGGAGCCACTTCGAGTGGAGCTGGAGCCCTGGCTGGGACCACACACGGGGAAGAAATCGCACCGATGCTGGAGGATTCCGGGGGGACATCTCCTTGCCACCAAGTGTCTGAAACCCCGAGCTGTGCCTTGAAATTACAGCTAATTACAGAGCTCATTTGCATAAATTACAAGGCGAGAGGCAAATTTCTCCAATCCCTCCGGAGTGCCTAGGCAGCAGGAGCCGCTCCAGCCTCTCGGGGAGGCGGATGGGGGGTCCTGGGTCCCACGCAGAGCCGGGATGGGGGCAGGAGGGGTCAGTGCTCCCCAAAACTGTATCTGGGCCCCCGGTGCATGGGTGGGCATGAGGCAGCAGCCTCCCCCCGTGCCCCCAGCTCTCGCCCCACCGCTGCCCCCAGAGCTGGGGCACAGGCTGGCCCTGCTGGGGGGGACACACGCGCCCCGATGGGTGACGAGGGGTGACGAGGGCTGGCACGGGGCACAGGCAGTGCTGAGCTGGGGGGGTACGGCCCTATGGCACATGGGGGTTGGGGACACCCCTCTCCCCAGGGGGAAATAGGGGTGAGGGAAGGATGGAGGGACAGAGGCGTGGAGGGATGGACGAGGAGAGGCACCTCCTGGTCCCCCCAGGGCCAGGGGGATGGAGAGAGGGAGGAGGAGAGATGTCCCCCCAGGCCCCAGGAGGATGTTGGGGGACAGAGGGGCGGCCGAGGCCCCTCCCGGCCCCGGGGCAGAGCACTTCAAACGGCTCCTGGCTCCGGGGGGAACGGACGGCAATTTCCTCTGCTGCCATAAAACAAATTGGTGTCTGTGGGGGGAGCGGGGCTGGCTCGGCACTGGGGGCGTGTGCGTGCGTGTGCATGTGTGTGCACGTGTGTGCACGTGTGTGCACGTGTGTGCGGTGCTGCTGCATGTGTGTGTGTGCAGAGGGTGTCGTATCCACACGTGCGCCCACATGTGCAGGTCATGAGCCCCCCCCTCCGCGCTGCACCAAGTCCCTGCGTGTGTGCACGTCCGTGTGCGTGTGCACCCTCTGCCTGCGTGCACCCACCCACGCATGTGGGTGCTGAGCTCGGCGGAGGCTGGGTGCCCAAGAGCAGGGTGCCTGGAGGGGGTTCCCCGGGGGGGGGTTCTGCGGTGGGTGCCATGGGGCTCCGCCGTCTGGGTCGCCCCGGCCTGGGGGGAGCCCTGGGGGCGGCCGTGGGGCTTCAGACGGGGTGAGCGAAGCACCCAGATCCTCCCCTGAGGTTTTGGGGGTGCTGCCCCCGGCCCCGCACCCAGACACCCCTGGGGGGCTGATGCTGGGCTGATGCTGAACCCCCTGCGGGGTGCAGTTGGGGTGCTGGCAGGAGCTGGGGGGGGACCCCAAGCCTTTTGGAGCTGGCACTGGGGGGACGATGCCGGGTGGGTCAGGCACCTGGGTGGTCCTGGGTGCTCACAGCCCCGTGGAGGTGTCACAGACCCCATGGGGGGTGTCACAGCCCCGTGCACCCTTGGCTGAGCAAACCTGGGGACCGGCGACCAGCACGGGGTCCCTCAGCCCAGACCTCGGGATCCCACGAGACCTCCATCACCCCCAGCACGGGGGTCCCAAATCCCCACTCCCACACCAGGAGGGCACAGCCTGGCACATCCCCCATTGCTCCCGCAGCCCCCAAAGCAAATCGGGGGGGGGGGACGACACACAGTCCTGTCCCTGTCCCCAAGCCGTGCCATCACGGGGATGAAGGTGCAGCCCCATGCCAGCCGTCGTGCCCCCGGGGACGCAGCTACTGCTGCGTCCCCGGGGGCACGACGGCTGGCACGGGGCTTCCCATCTGGTCCCCGGGGACAAGCTGAAGGCAGGGCACCTGCCTGCCTGGCAGAGATATCTACCGGGATTATCGCGACGGGCTTCCCCTGCCCGCGGTGCGTGCCAAATCACGGCGTGCCCCGAGGGAGCATTTCTCACCGGGAGCAGGAATTACTGTCGGGACTCGACCTCTGCGACGTGGCGATGGAGTTGACGGCTCGGTGTAGTTCTAAATACAAGTTTTAATTAGCCCCGTGTAATCTTTCCTGACTATCTGCGTCCAACCGGCCCGGCTGTCAGTCACCGCGTGGGGAAAACCTGCCTGGCACGGCGGCGGGGAGAGATCGGCATCGTGTACCGGGGATGGGGACACGGGGCTGTACCGGGGATGGGACACACGGATGCACCAGGGATGGGACATACGGAGGCACCGGGGACATGAGGTTGCACCAGAGAGGGGGACAGATGGCTGTGCTGGGTACAGGACGCTGGGCTGCGCTGGGGATGGGGACACACAGCGGCGCTGGGAACAGGGACACATGGCCACACCGGGGACAGGGACACAGCACTGCACCAGAGATGGGAACATGGCAGCTGCACCGGGGCTGGGGACACATGGCCACATTGGGGACAAGGACCTGTGGCTGTACTGGGGATGGGGACACGCGGCTGCACCAGGGGACGGGGCCAAATAACCACACCAGGGAGGGGGGCCACCCGGTCATGGCACCACCACCTTCCCCGGGCACGTCCCCTGGGACCCCGCTGGGGTTGGGGCTGACGGGGGGAACCCAGACACCCCACGGCGGCCCCATGGGACTTCGGGGAGGCAGGGACCGGCGTGGGAGCAGCTCTGCTCCCGGCAGGACCGCAGGGGCGGGAGGCAGTGCTGGGCAGACGCCAGGCCCCCGAGCAGCGGTGACGGCACCGTCCCCCCTCGCTCGCTGCGCCCCGGGAAGAGCCCCTGCAAAACCACTTTCTAATTCTCCTAAAATCATTAGGAACAACTTAACGACCTCGGCCGGGCGCGGGGACAGGCTGGCGGCTGAGGAGGTGCCGTAATTGCCGTAATTGAGCGTGGGCTTGGGCACGCTTCCCGCGCCGCGGCGCATCCAGCTGGCACAGGGCACGGGGTGGGTGGCGGGGGGCTTGGGGACAGCGACCGCGGAGGACGGCGTACCCTCGCCCCATGTCACGGCTCCGGGTCCTCTGGGTCCTCTGGGTCCTCCTGGTGCAGCCTGGCTCTGCACGGGTCCCTGTCTCGCTGTGTGGACCTGTGTCCCCATCTCTCTCTGTCCCCGTGATCCTGTGTCCCCATGTCCTTGTGTCCCTGTCCCCCCATATCCTCATGTCCCCATCCCAGCCTTGCTGTGCCAACCTGTGTGTCCCTGTCCCCTGTCTTGTTGTGCGCATCCGTGCCCCAGTCCCAGCCTGTGCCCCTGCCCCAACCTTGCTGCATGGACCTGTGTCCCCATGTCCCCATGTCCCCGTGTCCCCATGTCCCCGTGTCCCCATCCCAGCTGTGTTGTGCCAATCCAAGTCCCTGTCCCCTGCCTCGCTGCCCCCTTGTCCTCGTGTCCCCGTCCCAGCTTTCCTATGCTAATTCGTGTGTCCCTGTACCCTGTCTTGCTGCACAGACCCTTGTCCCCATCCCAGCCTTGCCGCACAAGCCCGTGTCCCCGTCCCCACCCTGCTGTACAGAGGTGGTCCATCCGGGACCGTGGGGATGGCCCTTTCCCAGGGACAGTGACAGCGATCGTGCCCGCGCTCGCGTCCGCGCCAGGCTCACAGACGAAAGCCGGCGTCACTGCCCGCCTGGGGAAACTGAGGCAGGGAGCGGCAGGCTGGGACTTGCCCCGGCAGCCGGGGTGGGAGCGCCAGGAGCGGAGCTGAGGCCGCGTGGGCACCCGGCCAGGCGATGGCCCTTGGGCACCGCTGCCTTCCACCAACCGCCGGCTGCCCGGGGTCCCTCCGCAGGGCCGGTCCCGCTCCCCTCCCTTGCCCCGGCATGGCTGGGGTGCAGCCCGCTGTGGGCTGAGCCCGCGGGGACCCCGGCGCTGCGGTCCCCTCTGCAGAGGGTGGCGACGCTGGACGGGGCCCCCAGGGTGGGTGTCCCCAAGTGGTGATGGGCTGTGGGGTCCCGCTCCTGGGGCGAGGGGTCAGAAATGGGGTACGGGGCAGGCAGCACCACGGCGTGGCCGCGTCCCACACGTGTGTGTCCCCGTGCCCCTGGCACGCGGAGGACGACGCCGGCGCGGCGTCGGGAGCGTCGGTGACTGCGATGCCTCCCGCAGCATTTATGAGCTTGGCCGGAGCCGGGTCCCGGGGGCGGCCGTGGGTGGCCCCCAGCCAGGGGACCCTGCCGGGCACCCAGCCCCAACCCTCCCCATCCACCTGCCGCGTCGGGGCCGGGTCCCCGCCTGTCTTCACCCCATGGCGGGATGAGGAACCCAGGCGTCGTGCGGGCTGCTCTGCCCACCCGAGCACGACGCCGGCACCCCGAGATGCGCCGCCGGGACCCCCGCATGAGGCCGGGACAGCGGGGGACCGGGGGCCGAGGCGGGGGTCGGAGGCGCCGGTGCCAGGAGGTGAGTAAGCAGGAGCATGAGGAGGGGAGGTAATTAAAAGGGAGGCACTCGCCACAGCAAGTTCCCACAAATGGAGGCCCCGGGGCCATAGACACTGCACAACAAAGCACCGAGCAATTATTTGGCTCCAGTGGGAGGTGCTGGTCCCATGGGGGCTGGAGCCAGCTGGGCACCCCGGGGCCCTGGCAGGCCTGGCACGGGGGGTGAGGGGGGTTTTGGGGAGCAGGACCCACGGGGACACCCCCCCCCCCACACACACACACCCCCCCCGGTGTCGGGGTGGCTGGTGGCCGCAGGGCTGCGGTGGGGGGGGGGGGGGGGGGTGAGCCGGGACCGTGGGGAGGTCGGGGTGGGGAGGTGGGGGGGTCACAGCTGCTGGGCACCCCAACACCCTCTGGGCCCCCAAACCCTCCCCGGCACCCCAACCCCTGCAGGGAGACAAGACACCCCAACCCCCCCCCGGGGGACACGGGCTCCTCCAGCAGCACGGGGTGCCACCGGGCTTGGGGTCCCCCCGCCCCGGGGTGCGGCGCCTGGCGGGTGGGGGGCCGGGGGGCTCCGCGGAGCCTCACGTTCCCCATCTGTGGCGGCGGGGTGAGGCCCGGCCTGGGCTCAACCGCGGGGCCCCCGGAAGGCCTCTGCTCCCCCCGGGGCTGGGGGGCCGCTGGGGATGGGGGGGGGGGGGGGGGGCAGCACCCGCGACACCCCCGGCCCCACGGACCCCCCGGTGGTGCGGCGGGGCAGGGGGGGTCCCAGCCCGGGGGGGTCCCAGGAGCGGCCGGGACGGGGACGGGACGGACGGACGGACGGACGGACGGACGGACGGGGCAGGGGAGGGGACGACACCCCCCCCGCCCGGGGGGGATCCCCGGGACTCCCCGCCCCCACGGAGACCCCGCTGCCGTCATCAGGCTTCAACGTTTCAGACCCCCCCCCCCCAAAGCGCGCGGCCAATCACAAGCGGAGCTCGGCCGCCTCGCGTGTCCCATTGTCTTCTCTTCGCGTCAATCAAGACGGCCGCGTCCAACCGAGAGGCGGATTCTGGGTGGCTCCCGCCCACGAGGAAGTCCGCCCCCCCCCGTTTCGAAGGCATGTCAATCAATCAGCGGATGGCGACAGTCTGAACATGTTCCCATTAGCCAGCTTCGCTGTCAATCAGAGGTCCGCCCTCCGATTTGGTCTCTGCTTCCGTCCGTCACCCCGGAGACCCGCGCCCATTGGCGGAACTGTCACTCCATCACGGGTCCTATTGCTCGACGGAGCTGCCCATCAAGCGGCAAACTGCGGCGGATTGGTCGACGATAAAGCCTCTCGCCGTCGGTTGGCCAGAGGGCCGGCAAGCCGGGTGGAGATTGGTCAAGAGGCCGCCGAGGGGGCGGGTTATCTAGGGCGGTGCCCGGGCGGCCCCGGAGGAGGAAGATGGCGCCGTGAGGGGGTCGGAGCCGCCGCCGCCGCCGCTCCGGCCGGTCTGTGCGGGCCCACGGCGGGGGCGGGCGCGTTGGAGCGGGGGGCGGCGGCGCGGGGGGTGGCAGCGCCAGCGGCGCCGGGCCCGGAAGGGGCGTGCGGCCTTCCCGGCCCGCCCTCCCCGAGCGCCGGGCGAGCGGGCGGCGCTTCCGGGGCCGGGGCCGGGGCCCGGTCGGGGGCGGGCCCGCCACCTCGGCCCGCCTCCCCGGGGACCGCCGCCGCCGGGAGGAGCCGGGCGCGGCGACCGGGGGGGGGGGCCGTGCCGTGTGCGGGGGGGGGGGGTGCCCCGGTACGTGGCGGCGGGGGCCCGGGGGTGCCCGGGCGCTGGTAGAGTTCCCCCCCCGCCCCCCGGTCAGCCCCGCGCTCCGAGGGGTCCCGGCTCCGGGGAGGGTTGGAGGTGTGTCCGTGCGGGGCGACCCTGCCGGGGGTGCCCGGGCTGCAGCGAGGGTCCTTGGGGATGGGGGTGCCCGTGGCGGGGTACCCGGGTCGCAGGCGCAGGGGGTGCCCGGGCCTGGCAGACCCCACGCGTGGGGGCGCGGAGGGGCGCGTTGCCCAGCGGGGTGGGATGCTGTGGCTGGGATCTGCGTGGGAAACTACCCCAGGTTTTTGGGGAGGGATGCAGAGGAGTTGGGGGGGGGGGGGGAATAGGTGGGGTGCTGCTGTGTGTTTGGGGGGCTGGGGGGGGGAGTGAGGGCATTTCAGTGTGTGTGTGTGTGTCCCCCCGTTCTGGCTCTGGGATGTGGAGAGGGACTCGGCCTTGTGGAGAAGGACACTGGCCGTACGGGGGGCTGCAGGGCTGTGCTGAGCTGGGGGAGCCATCCCGGGACTGGGGGTGCAGCAGGGAGGTAAGGACCCGGCGGTTATCTCTGGTCCCTGGGGATGTGCGGTGCAACAGGATCTCTGGGAGCTACAGATTGATGCTGCTGGAAGTTTCCACAAGGGCCTCTCGTTGCTCTGGGGGAGCCGCCGCTTGAGGGTGCCCCACGATCCGCTTGCTCCCGCCACCTCAAAACCTCTCCTTCCTTGTGTGTGCAGAGCCAGGAGCTGCTCCCTCCTCCCGGAGGCCAGTCCTTCCTGCGCATCCTTGGCAGCGCGGCCGTCCTGCTTCGCTTTATTTTAGCTGCTTCTCCTCTTCCTCCTCCTTAAACGCAACCAAAGCGCCAGGGAATTCCCCCCCCAGCATCAGGGAAGGAGAAAACAAACTCTGATGTTGGCAAGTGGCTGTCGCAGGCGTGTCGGAGCCAGACCAGGAGTTACAACAACAACAACAGAATTCCTGGCCAGTTTATTCTAAGACATTGCTTGATTTCCTGCTGTTAATATGTAAATATGCAGGTGTTTGAGCTTCCCTGTGCTGACTTTGAATACTTGCTTATAGCCCTGACAAACAAATGGGGCTGCTACCATCCGCGTGTTTTTTTTCCCCTTATGACTGTGCTTAGCTTCGTAATCCCAAGTGGGGTTTTTTTTTTGCAGTTGCCGAGGTCTTTCATGGATTTCAGGGGACTCTGATTCACCTTCATGGTCAAGGTGCTAATTAAAACCGTGGTAACTCAGATCAGGTGTGTCCATTGGCTTAAACAGAGTTTAAACTGAAAGTTAGAATCATGTTCACGCCCCTGCACCTCCAAAAAAGATGCATCAGGGAGATGGGAACGGAATTTTGGGAAGCAGAGACTCCCCTGCAACCGGAATACCCGGACTGATGGCTTGTGCCCTGTCTGTAAGTTGGTGTGGTACTTCCTCTCTCACTGAGGGGCTGTGACACAGTAACGAGGATATCGTTGTGATGGGGCTTGTAGTTGTGCTCTAAAATACACAAAACTTTTCCAGCCCCCCCCCCCCCCCCAAAAGGGAGTTTTGTTGCTGTGTAGAAGTGCCTGCGCTGCTCAAGCTGCAGCACGGGGCCTTGGTGGTGGCTGTGAGGACTGGCAGGTACCTTCTCGTCAGCGTTTGCCTCTGTCCCCGGCTCCTCCGCTGAGCTGGAGGCTGTAGACCCTGCGGAGGACTGCTTGGCAGCTCCCTGAGGAGAAGAGCTTGTCCTGGTTAGGAAGGAAAAAAATAAAAAATCTCTCCCTTTTTATCTCTCTTGTAGAATTTTGAAGATAATGGCACAGTTTTCAAAGTAAATAAATTGTTGTGAGAAGCAAAGGAGCCGCCTCTGAGCAAACCTACCAATCGTGCTGGTGTGAGCGGTCCAGCTGGCTGCTAGCAGGCGTTTCCTCCAGCTGGACATGGGGTCTCATGGGCTGGCGCGGTTGGTAAGTTTTCTCTTCCTACAGCTCCCATCGCTCGAGTCCGGTGGACGTTTTTTCCGCGTGCTCTGAGCTCACGATGGGCTCCGAGAACTCCTCAGAGTGCCGTCAGGGAGGACCTTGGGGATCTGGACAGTTGGTTGGGATGTGAAGCGCTTGGTCCTGGTGTCCTGGGGCAGGAATGAGTCCTGGTTGTGCTCGTTTGAGGAACGTAATAAAGGAAGCGGTTCTCGAGCCAGAAATCACTGAGGTTTTTGGTTGCTTTGTCCTTCTACGGGGGTGAAGGCAGGCAAGGAGTGAGGAGACTGTTGTTTCCAGTCTGTAGGGAGATGGTTTCCATACAGAACTGCAGGAGGAAGGGGAGGTGGCCAGAAAAAAAAAAAAAATAATTTTATGAATCGGTGCTCTTCAGTTGCCTTAAGGGAGAGTCCTCTTCCGCTTGAGGCTTGGCTGGGGTCTTACAGAAGAGCAAACTGGACTTGAACTGCTCAGCAAGTTCTTCGTGGGGCGTGAATAAGTGTGCAACGCAGAGCGGGTGACGGTTTCATGGTGCAAATCTGTGAGAGCGTGCTGGGGGGGGGGGAAGCTCCTGCCTCTCAGGAGGGCCTGTATCCCCCAGGGCCAATCCAGAAACATTCCCCGCAGGCAGTGACGGTCCCGCTCCCAGTTCCGTTCTGGGCAAACGCCTGGAGAGTGAAGCCGTGTGCTTTGGTACCTGCTTGGTTTCACTGTGCTGTAAGTAGGTTTACACCACGTTACACCCTCAGGATGTGAAACTGTCACCGCTGGACTCGGACATAAATTGTGCGAGTGAGAAACTCGCGGAGGGATTACACCGTGAGTGCGGCGACACAGGGCTTCTCCCCCAGTCATTATCCTTATTTATTTGTTCGGGCTAATGGGATCTCTCCTGGTATGTGTGTCTCTTTCTGGCCAGCTCAGCATTGCTCTTATTTGTAGTCAGGGCTGTTAATCCTCAGCAGTGCCCTAATTCTGCTGAAAGGGAGGGTGCAGCCGTTGAACTCGGGCAGCAGTACGAGCTGCCGGCTTTCTGGGAAGAAAGCGTCCTTTTATCGCAGGCCAGCTCGCTGGGTGCGAGCGTCTGATGCTTTCGTCTCCGGGAGGTTGCCACAGCGAGTGGCTTCAAGGGAACGGATGCCCTTCGCTAAGGAACGGGACGAGTAATTTCCATGCGATGCCATCCCAGGCGCCTGGGACTCCGACCTGACTCTTCCCAGGGATTTACGTGCTCGGTCGTAGCAGGGCAGTGAAAGAGCCTCCGTGGTGCCTCGAGAGGAGCCGTGGAGCCTGTGCTGGCGAGGGGCGAGCTGCCTGGCTTTGGGAAGCGGGCTCCTTGGTGACTTGGCCCGGGGCCCGATTGCTCGGTTTCTTAGCGGCTTTCTGTTTGGTGAAAGGCTTCGCGTTCCCAGGGAGGAGACGTCTGTCTCGGTCCATGCTGCGCAGGACAGCCGAGGGGCGCGGGGGGAGCTGAGGGCCTTCACCTCTGGTCTTAGGCGAGCGTTGACTGCATCTCAATTACCTAGAGGACTTTTCTCCCAGCCTTAAGCTGTATTAAGATGTGACGACCTGCCCCTGCATTGGGCAGCAACACGTACGCCTCCTGTCAGAACAAAAGAACCCCTTTATTCTCCCACTGCAGACGTGCCTTTTGCCCTGGGCTCCTGCAGTGGATGCTGCTTCAAGCAAGGTCAAGTTTGCCCTTTCTGGAGTTGGGTGCTGGCCCCGTTGCCCTCAGCCAGCCCCTGCCGCTGCCTCTTGCCTCTGTTGCCACTGATGCTGCTGAGCCTTTGCCACGCTGGGCTGCAGAGCGTGGAGTTTGCTCCCCTTGAAACAAACCCCACAGGTAGTTTTCCCCATCCGTGTAGTCCCTCGTCCAACCCTGGATCTGCCGCAGCTGCCCGGGCAGGAGCACGAGGTTGTTGAGCAGCAGCTCTGCCTGCGCCAGATCTTCTCTTCACCTACTCAGAGCCAGAGACCAGCGTTCTGCCGCGGTCCTGGGATATGGTTCTTGCCTGGTCCCTGCGAGCAGCAAAAAGCCGCTTGCTGTGTTTAGACAACAGTTAATCTTTGGCTGGTACGATGTGTTCTAAGCCGTCCAGGGCTTCGTATCTTCATCGTGCTACTCGTCCTCTGCCAGCGCTTCCCATCGCTCCTGCAGTCTGGGTATCTGTGTAAATACCACGGCGCTGGCTTCCCATCGGCTCGCCTGCACCAGGGCTGCGTTTCAGAGACGCCCTGAGTAAACCCCAAGCATCCGTACTCCTCAGACGGCCGTAATTCCCCATTTGAAGTCAGGACGGTGTCAGCAGCGGTAATAAAGAGTGTTCGAGCTCAGACAAGTTCTCCCTGGCACCTTGTCTAAGCAAATATTATCAAGCTATTGAGACATACAGCGACTGCTGGATGGGGGTCACAGGGCAATTTGCCAAAGGAAAGCGAGGATGAAACGTCCTTCTAGTCCAGAACAAAAGATTTAGCGAATTGTGAGGATTTAGGAGTCTGTTTCCCTGGCTCCACTGTATTAAGCCTTTAAAAAGAAACTCTTCTAGCTGCCTTGCTGTGATCGCTCTGTGGCGTTCGGGGCAGCAGAAAGGATGAACGTCAGAGATTGTGAGCTCCCGAGGAAAGCATCAAGAGAGGATGGCAGCAAAGCCGCAGGGATGGTGAATCGTCCCTGTCCTCGCAGCTGCCCCGCGGGGTGGCCCCGCTGTCGGAGGAGCTACGGCCGCTCACCCGGCTCTGCTGCTGCCCGGCTCTGCCTGCCGAGGCCCTCGAGCGACCAGCTTCTCCTCTCCCCTCTCCCATCGAAGCTGTAGGCTGCGTGGCCCTGGCTTTTCCAGGCACCTCCTGCTCTCCTCCCCGCTCGCCGTCGGCTTTTCTCAGCCTCCTGAGGTCCTGCTGCCAACCAGCTCCAGCAGTTTTGGGTCTTTTTTTATTCCCTGAAGTGACCTTTTAATTACATAACGACTTACAAACACTCAGCACCGACAACATACCGAAATAATTGAAACAATGTTTTTCCAGCCTTGAAAAACACAATTCTGTACCAAAACTCTGTCCTTTGACATTCCCAAAGTCAGAAAGAGAAGCAGCGGGGAAATGGCGTGGGCTGGGAACCGGGGGGGCCCTGAGCTCTTGCCAGGCATGTCTGCCTCCGCTTTGAAGGGGGGGTCTGCAGGGCAGCGATGGTCTCTCAGCCCAGGGGAGGCCGTGGCTTCAGGTCAGGGTTGTGCTGGGATGCAGGCAAACGAGCGAGGGTAAAGGAAAGTGCGGGGAGAGGGTGCTGTCAGATGACGATATTTCTCCAGCCCCTCTGTAAGCCCCCGGTGAAGGTGTGTGGGTGAGGTGTGGCGTTTAGGGCAATGCAGGGAGACGCCAGGAGAGTCCCTCGGGCATCGGGGCCTTGGGCTGGGTGCGCTGGGGAGCTGTGGTCCTTGGTCTTGCTGCTGGTCTTACTCCTCTGTCTCTCTGCTTCCTCTTCGCAGATCAAGAGACAGCATGGCTGCGACTGCTGCCGTCAGCCCCAGTGAATACCTGCAGCCGGCCGCCTCCACTGCCCAGGTGAGTACGGGGGCATCGGCGGGCTCCCGGCTCCCCGCGGGGGCTGAGGGACGTGTCCTGGGGTGCAGGACAGCAAACGCTGAGTCGTTCGGCCCCTCCTGCCTCTGCTATAGCCAGCATTGCCGCATCAGGAGGAGGGCTGGTCGCAGGACAGGCTGGGGACCTGTGCCCTGGACTTCTTCCCAGCCCTGATGCCGACTCTCTGGAGCGTTATTTCTCCTTCCCATGTTGTGTTTTCCTTGAGGACCTCTTGGGTCGCGTTAGGAGCTGATATCGCAAGGCGGTCTTGGAATTAAAACTGCATGAAACACTCCAGGGTGTGTGTAATGGGTGTAAATACCAGCAGACTTTCAGGGTATTTGCAGCTTTATAGAGGTTGTAAGAACACAGGTTCACAATTAAAAGGCAGTTGCCATCCTGATGGCTAAAGGTAGCATGACTAGGCTGAGCTAAAGGCACACGTGGTAGGGGTAATTAAGCAGTTCCCTTAATAAGGGCTGTCTCATTGGCATGGACTGGATTGCTTTCGATATTGTGTACCCTTTCCCTCGTTGACTCCATCTCCAGATGTTTGGCACAAGCCCCTGTCTCCAACTTACCCATCTCCTTCCTGGCTCCCCAGGACTCCCAGCCGTCTCCCCTTGCCCTCCTCGCAGCAACATGTAGCAAAATTGGTCCCCCCGCAGTGGAAGCCGCCGTGACTCCTCCTGCCCCTCCTCAGCCAACGCCTCGCAAACTTGTCCCCATCAAACCTGCTCCGCTCCCTCTGGGCTCCGGTAAGAACAGCATTGGGATCCTGTCATCGAAAGGGAACCTCTTCCAGATCCAGGGCTCTCAGGTCGGCACCTCCTACCCCGGGGGGCAGCTGGTTTTTGCCATTCAGAACCCAACTGTCATCAACAAGGGCACCCGCTCCTCCACCAACATCCAATACCAAGCCGTGCCCCAGATCCAGGCCGCAGGGGGACAGACCATCCAGGTCCAGCCCAACCTCACCAACCAGATCCAGATTATTCCGGGCACGAATCAAGCGATCCTCACCCCTTCCTCTTCTTCTCACAAGCCCGTGCCCATCAAACCGGCTCCGGCGCAGAAGGGGGGAGCTTCACCGGTGCAGGGCGCAAGCAACGTGGTCAAGTTAGCCGGCGGCAGCAACGTGACCCTTACCCTGCCCGTGAACAACCTGGTGAATGCCGCTGAGCCGGGCACGCAGGCTCAGATTCTTGCAGAGAGCCCCTCGAAGCCCAGCAAAAAGACTCGAAAGAAAGCCGTGTCGCCCGCCCAGCCCGCCGCCGTGGCCGTGGCCGAGCAGGTGGAGACGGTGTTAATAGAGACCACGGCGGAGAACATCATCCAGGCGGGTAACAACCTGCTCATCGTGCAGAGCCCAGGCTCCGGCCAACCGGCCGTGGTGCAGCAGGTCCAGGTGGTGCAGCCCAAGCAGGATTCACAGGTGGTGCAGATCCCGCAGCAAGCCCTGCGCGTGGTCCAGGCTGCCTCCGCCACGCTCCCCACCGTCCCCCAAAAATCCTCTCAGAACTTCCAGATCCAGACGACGGAACCTACTCCTACCCAGGTACCCCCTCCTCTGTCCGCCTGCGAGGTCCCTCTGCCCTGTTTCTCCTCCGAGCCCTCACCCAGGCTTTAGAAAGCCGAAGGGTTTTGGGAGCCACCAGACATTCTCAACTTGGCAGCCCCTTTAGGCATCGCTTGTGTGGATTCTCTGATGTCTAAGAAGGGCTGGGAGCGCAGCTGTTCCCTCTGCGTGGCTTTATTAAGCCTCTCTTGCTGTCCACCTGCTTTTGCAGGACTTGGAGGAGTGCAGCATCCTTGATCATGGGCCACCAGCTCGGGTTGGGATGACCCAGCCTGCCCAGAAGCTCTTGGGAGACAGAGGGAGGTGGGGGAGCGGGGCTCGCAGCCTGCAGGACGGTGTCTTTAGCGTTGCTTTCGGAAACCGTGCTGCAAGGCCAACGCAACCCTTTGCTGCTGTGCAAGGTCAGGGCCTTCAGATGCTTGGGCAACTTCTCCTGCTCTTCGGCTCATCACAGGCCCAGGTTCCTGGGTTGTGTGGGGAGGGCGACTGTCGCGGTGCAGGGGGGTCTGCCTGGTGACGGTGGCTGGTCTCATTCCTCTTCTCTCCTCCCATCAGGTCTACTTCAAAACGCCATCGGGTGAGCTGCAGACAGTGCTGCTCCAGGAAGCCCCAGCCATGACAGTGGCTCCGTCTGGGACCTCTTGCAGCAGCCCCGTGTCCCGCAGCTCCGGCACGGGGGGCAGCAGCAAGAAACCAGCCACGCGCAAGGAACGCACCCTGCCAAAGATCGCTCCGGCCGGAGGCATCATCAGCTTGAACGCAGCTCAGCTGGCAGCCGCGGCGCAGGCCATGCAGACCATCAACATCAACGGCGTGCAAGTCCAAGGCGTGCCTGTCACCATCACCAACAACGGAGGTGGGCTGCGTCCTGCTGTGCGGCGGGGTGGGAGGGACGGCAGGACGTAGGCAGCTCCCTGATCCGGAGGACACGAAGCCCCCCCATTGCTAGCAGTGGGCTTTGCAGCTGGGGTGTTGCAGCTTTGTAAACATCCCTCGTACCCTGAGGCCAAATGTTGCTGACTGTTAAATGTCATCTGCTTCTCTAGCTCCCGTGGCTCCAGGAGGCCCCGGGTGTTTCACAGGGTGTCTCTGTGGTGGCTCTGCTGGGTGTTCCCGAGCCCATCCCGGCGAGCTGTGTGCGGTTAGCGGAGACGGGCGCCTGCGGGGTCAGGCTGTGTGGCCGTGCCGAGCTGCAGGACGTGTCTGAGCGCAGGGGCTGGGGCTGCCCGAGGGCCCGGAGCTGCTGTTTGCTCCTCTGCTGCGTGCAGGGGGAAGGCTGAGCTGTGCCCCGGCCCTTGGGGTGAGAGGGGTGTCTTTTTTTCCTCCCCTCCGGAGACCTGGGACCCAGCCTGGCAGAGGGATGTGGTGCACCGGGGCTTTCCCTCCTGTGGCACCTCGGGGCCAGCAGCCCCTACCACAGATCACGCTGCCGGGTCCCGGTCCTGGGACGTCTGGGTGCGATGACTGCCGCTTCGCGTTTCCAGTAGCGCGTTCACGCGCACGAGCTCTGTGTTCCTCTGAGCTCTGTAGCGAGGGATCACCATTCTCTGTGAGCGAACCCACCCCCTCACCTCTGTGGGACAAGTGTCTTAAACCAAAAATAGCCAGATGTGGCCCTGGCCAGTGGCAGGAGCGGTCTGTGAGCCACAGACAGCCCTGCTGCACGTCTGCTCCCCGCATCTCCCCGCTGCCAGGACAGACGCAGCCCGGCAGCCGCTCCGTCCTCCTCTCGTGCCCAGCAATCCTTCCCCAGCCCAGTCCCGGTGGCAGCTAGAGAGCCGAGGGGAGGAAGCTGCGTCTGAGGGCAGTTTATCTGCTCTCTGATCCAGAAAGACCTGCTGCCGCACGGTGGTTTCTCTCAGCAAGAGCCGGCAGGACTCCCGGCTCAGTTTTGCAGTCGGAAGCTGTTCTTTCTTGCTTGACTAAATGATGTCAGCATAAAACACAGGCCAGCGTGGTTTCGTGCTCCACAGTGGGCCGCCGTCGTCACTGGGGTTGCTTTTAAGGGGGTTTTTAATTGCTGCTTCGCCTGTAAATCTGGGGCCAGCCGTGAGCGTTGGGGAGATGCCACAGGCAGATGTTGCCGCAGCCCCGGCTGCGGAGGGGACCGGTAGGACCTGCTGGCTGCTGCCCATGAATGAAACGAAATGGGTCGGGTCTCAGCCCGGGTTCAGCTGGGACGTGCACGTCTCCCGAGCGGCCACGTGTCCCGTGGTGCTGCCAAGGGGCTGCCTTGACCCTCGGCTTCGCGCTTTCCCTCCCTGCGGATGTGGTGGCACCTTTGCTCTGCCTGCGCCCCCGATCCCATTCTCCCTCTCTGTAGTCCCCTCTTCTTTGCTCTGCCGTCAGATCCCACTCCTCCTCCTCTTCCTCCTCCTTCTCCTTCTCCTTCCCTGCTGCCCTGAGAGCAGCGATCCCGCTTGCTGACGCTGACCCCATCTTCTTCTTTCCAGCCCCCATCACGGCTGCCGGGTGCTGTGCAAGGCCCAGGCTGCCGCCTTCGTGAGCGCCCGAGCATGGAGCGGCCCTTAGGGTGCGGGGTAAGTCCCGTTTTTTTGGTCAATATATTGCACGTTTTTTCAAAGTTTCTTTTTTTGTTTCCTCTTTGGTCATTTCCCCACCCCGAAGGGTCAAACCAAAAACTTTGAAAAACCGCACAGTATATTCAGAAAAAAGGGACTTACCGGCCCTGCTTGGGGACCAGCACGTGGCGGGGCGGGGGGGGGCGGGCCGTGGCACTGCTGCATGCGGGGCTGGGGGCGTCGAGACCCGGGGCGTCCCGTCCCGTACGCGGTGGTGGTCGGGGGTCTTTCCTCCGCCTGGCCGCCTCCGGAGGGTTTCAGCAGGACCCGCACGAGGAGCATGGACGGACGCGATGGGCACCGGCGTGCGGGCGCAGCGCGGCCCCCCCCCCGGGAGCGGAGGGGCAGAGCCTGACTCCCCCTTTTCCTCCCCAGGCCAACAGCAACTGACTGTGCAGAATGTGTCCGGCAACAACCTGACCATCAGCGGCCTGAGCCCGACCCAGATCCAGCTCCAGATGGAGCAAGCCTTGTCCGGAGAGATGCAGCCAGGGGAGAAGAGGCGGCGGATGGCGTGTACCTGCCCCAACTGCAAGGATGGGGAGAAAAGGTGAGCACGGAGGGGAGGGGGGCAGCCCTGGGGGGCCGGTGCTCGTCTCCGAGGCTAACCGTGACTTTCCTCGCCAGGCCGGGGGACCCAGGGAAGAAGAAGCACATCTGCCACATCCCCGAGTGCGGGAGGACCTTCCGCAAAACCTCGCTGCTGCGTGCTCACGTGCGCTTGCACACGGGCGAACGGCCTTTCGTCTGCAACTGGGTCTTCTGCGGGAAGCGCTTCACGCGCAGCGACGAGCTGCAGCGACACGCTCGCACGCACACAGGTCTGCAGTCTGGGCACAGCTCAGCGCCGTGGTGGGGCCCCCCCCCCCCCCCCGCCCCCCGCTTCCCTCCTGGGGCAGCCCCCAAATCGCAGCCTAACCCCTGCAGGGTCCTGAGCCGAGGACTGGGATGATCTTGGGCCACCGCAAGTTGTCCTTGCGATTTGACTGAGTGCCCGGGAGGGACTGGAGAACTTGGAGGGGGGGGGTCTCTGCCGCTTTTGGGGTCTCCAGATGGTGGTGGTGACAGAGGTGTGGTGGGAAGGGGCCGGGGGGGAGCGGCTGCAAAAGGAACCTGGTGTGGGGGTGTCACTGCCACCCCGGGAGCCCCCCGCTATCCCGACCGCAGCTGGTTTAGGGGAATACAGGGACAAGAGCCGGTCGGTGTCGGTGCTGCCGGGGCCGTGGCACACCGGCTGCCGCCCCCTGACCACCGCCGCTCTTCCCCGCAGGTGACAAACGATTCGAGTGCGCGCAGTGCCAGAAACGCTTCATGCGGAGCGACCACCTGACGAAGCACTATAAAACCCACCTGGTCACCAAGAACTTGTAGGGCCGGGAGCTGCCCCCACGGCTGCGCGGTCAGACCCGGCGAGGGCACCAGCCTGCGACGCCGCAGCACTCCAGCGTCCCCGGCCGCGGCTGCCCGCGGAGAGGAGCCCTCGGGAACCGTCCTCCTGCCCTTCCCGCCACGTCGGCTGTGCCCCCCCCACGTGAAGAAACCCTTTCCGAAGGGTGCGAGGGGCCGACCCAGGGCCAGGGGGTGGCCCCGGCGGTGGCCCGGAGCCTGGCGAAAGGTCTCGGAGCCGATCGCGGAGGGGACAGCACGCTCCGGTGCGGGCGGGCCGGGAGAGGCTCCACAGCACATTCCTACTTTATATTTAAAGTCTATAAATAGCTATAAATATCTATATAACCCCCTTTGGAAGGTCCCTTTTTTCTATGGAGATTGTTGCCTTACGCTCCCTGCTCCCGATTACCAACACTGTGTATTGTGAGTGCTTTTTTTAATCTTTATTTAATTTCTCTGTAAGATGCTGCCCATCTTCTTGCCCCCCTTTCCTCCTAACGTTTCTTTTCCAATACTGAAGAGTTGTGGGGTTTTTTGTTTTTGTTTTTGGTTTTTTTTTTTGTCTCTCTGACAATTTCTTTCTCCCCACTTTTCCGTTTCCAAGTGACGTGGCGTTTCCTTTTGAATTTTGGGACTTCAGCCCCCTTTCCTTCCCCCCCCCGTGCTGCCCGCCATCCCCACTGTGTATAGTGTACATTGTATCATAGATTATATTGCTTTCGTGTTTACTACATGTTTAAAAAAGAATATGGCTTGTTATTTTTGAGCTTTTAAATTAAACAAATCCACTTTATTTTTTAGTTGTAACTGCCCGACGTTGTTTTCTCGATTACGTGACAGACCTGTTATACTTTATTATCTGTAACTGGTTGGCTGGTGTGGATTCAGCCGGGAGCTTTCCTTGCTAAATAAATGTAGTCACCAGAGGCAAATCCCGTGCAGCGTGTGCCGCCGAGGGTCCTTTCTCTCCCCCGGGGACGCTGTACCTTTAAGGGCCCCTCCATGTGCCTGTTTACAGCCCTGACGCCACTTCCGGGTCCCCGCGTCCCGCCCTCGCTGCCTCCTCCGATTGGCTGGCAGCGCTCCTCACCCCTCCCCCAGCTCCCTGCGGTGGGCGAGCTTCGCCTCTCCCTATTGGCTGCTGCAGTGGGGGAGGGAGGCGTGGCTGGTGTTCGCCCCGCCTCCGGGGGCGGGGCGATGCGGGGGGGTGGCGGTGGGGGGGGGGGCCGCGCCGTTGCGCTGCGCTGGGCTGGCGGGGGGATGGACCTGGGGGCGCTGCGGGGGAGCTACCGGGGGGACGCGGAGGTGGGTCGGGGGACCGGCGGGGGGGGAGGGGGGGGGCGGCTCCGGGGGCCGAGCGGGGCCGTGGGTGACACCCCCCCCCCCCCCGGCTGTGTCCTGGGGCCGGGGTGACCCCCCAGGGTGACCCCCCCCCGTGTTAGGTGTACCCCTGGAACCGGGGTGACCCCCCCAGGCTGTTGTCCTGGGGCCGGGGTGACCCCCCCAGCTGGTCCCGAGGGCCCCCCCCCCCCCCATGGTGCAGTGACCCCGGAAACAGGGTGCCCCCCCCTCCCCACGCCGGTTGTGCCGCTGGATTCGGGGTGACCCCCCCCCCCCGTCACTCTGGCTGTATCCCCAAGGCCTGGGGTCCCCCCCTCCCTTGCACTCGCTGCACCCCCAGAGCCGGAGTCACCCCCTCCCCAGTGCTGGCCGTGCCCTTGACCCTGGTGTGCCCCCCCCCCCCCCCCCCCCAGTGCTGGCGGTGTCCCCAGGGTGACCCCCCCCCCCTCACGGCGTCCCCCGTGTCCCCAGGCCTTCGAGGAGCAGCACCTGGCCTCCCGCGACCCCATCCAGCAGTTCGGGGTCTGGTTCAAGGAGGCCGCGGGGTGCCCGGCCGTGGGGGAGGCCAACGCCATGTGCTTGGCCACCTGCACCAGGTGAGGCCTTGGGGGGGGGGGGACGGGACACACGGCGGGAGGAGGGCGGGGGTCCCCCCGGGAGGGGACACGACACGACACCTGTCATGGCCTCCCCTCTCCCGCCGCAGGGATGGGAAGCCATCGGCCCGCATGGTGCTGCTGAAGGGCTTCGGGCAGGATGGCTTCCGCTTCTTCACCAACCACGAGAGCCGTAAGGGGAAGGAGCTGGTGAGGGCTGCGGCCGGGCCGGGGCTGGGGAGGGGGGCTCTGGGGGTGCTGGGGGGGGTTGGGTCTGGGGGGGGGGGGGGATGGATGGACGGTGGTTTTCCGGCCCCTTTGCTGAGGCTCTGCCCGGCGTGGGCAGGTCCCGCGAGGGGACTCTGATTTTTGAAGGTGGGAGCGATGCTGATGAGCTGACAGCTCCCTCGTGCCTCCCCAGGACGCCAACCCCTTCGCTTCGCTCGTCTTTTACTGGGAGCCCCTCAACCGACAGGTGAGTCGTGGCCCCCGGGAATGGGGGGGGGGGGGCAGAGGGAGCACAGTCGAGATCTCGGCACGGTGTCGGGCAGTGGGTGCTCCCCCCTCTCAGGGCAGGATGGTGGGGGTCACGCGTTTGGGCGAGGGTCACGCTCGGATGGGTCCCAGCCCCCGGGGATGAGATGGGACGAGGGGTGCCCATGTTTTTTGGGGGGAGGATAGTTGGGGGACGGGGCGGTTCCTCGCTCGGGAGCCCACGCAGCCCCTTGGGTGCCCGTCGGCCAGAGCCCAGCTGATGGTGCCCGGCACAGGTACGGATCGAGGGCTCGGTGAAGCGGCTGCCGGAGGAGGAATCGGAGCGGTACTTCCACTCCCGCCCCAAGAGCAGCCAGATCGGGGCCCTTGTCAGCCGGCAAAGCACCGTCATTCCGGACAGGGAGGTGAGCGGCCGTCCCTTTCCCCGCGGCAGCGCCCAGGGGGGCCGGGAGAACCGGCGCTGCGCCCGCCACCCTCGCGTTCACCGCCTTCCCCTTCCCCACAGTATCTGAGGAAGAAGAACGCGGAGCTGGAGGAGCGGTACAGGGACACGACGGTGCCGAAGCCGGCGTACTGGTGAGTCGCAGTGGCTGCGGGCAGGGTGCTGCCCACCGGCGGGACCCCCTGAAGCCCCGTGTTTCTCTGTCAGGGGGGGTTACATCCTGTGTCCAGACGTCATGGAGTTCTGGCAGGGCCAGACCAACCGCCTGCACGACCGCATCGTCTTCCGACGCCTGCGGGACGGCTCGGTCCCCCTGGGAGACATGACGCACCGGGGAGAAGGCAAATGGGTCTTCGAGCGCTTGTCCCCGTGAGGTCGCCGGCGTCTCTGGCCCCGTTCACCCGATCGGGAGCGTCACCTGTGCCAAACCTGCCTGCCGGTCCCCTGCCGTGCCCCGGGGAACGGGGCTGGCCTCGCTCTGCCCTCCCCCGGGGGCCGCATGCTGCGCTCTGGGGGTGCTGGCCAGGGGCTCTGCTCCGGCCCCCCGAGCCTCTCGTTTCCCTTCCCTTCTCCCTGGGGGGGCGAGAGCCGCAGGCGGGTCCAGGAGACTGTCTGCTTCCCCCCCGCCAGCACGTGGGGAGCGACCGCTCCTGGTGCCACTGGTGGTTAATTAATTATGTTAATTATTGTGGAGGGACCAAGAAAGACCCCGGTGAAGCCCCTGCCCGTGTCCTGCGGCTGCCGCCACTCGTGCCTCGTGTTTTAGCTAGAACCGTGCGATGTGTTCAGTCTGCGCGATAACTTATTGAATTGTGGCTTTAATGTCACCGGTCTGTGCGATAACTTATTTAATTGCAGCTTTAATGTCCCCACCGTGTCACCGGTGTTCGTACCTGGCTGTCTGTGTTGCCACTGATGCGCCCCATCCCTCCGGGGCCGTGGGACCCCGACCCTCAGCCTGCTTGTTCGGAGGAGGGGGCCAGGCTGGTGCCGCTCCCCGTCCCCCCCCCCCCAGCTGCCTGTCCAAGCTTGGAAAAAATAAAACCCGATCGGTGTGGAGCCGCGCAGTGCGTTTGGGTTAATATTTACCCGCGCTGGGGCCAGGCTGTGCTCTCCGGCAGACGGAGCTCGGTGCAGCCAGGGGTGCCGGGGGTGCTGGCAGCCCTCGGTCCCTTGGGCCACGTCCCAGTGAAACCGGCCCCGAGAACCTTCACCCTCCCTGGCTCCGTGTTTGCTCTCCCGGTCGCTGGCTCTCGGGGACAGGATCGTGCCCCGGGGTTTTGCCATAGCCGGGGGTCTCCCGGCGGGTTCCTGGCTGTGCCGTGCTGGGCTAAAAACCCTGCAGTGGGTGGCAGCAGGAGGGGACGGTGGGGGGGGGCAGCCCCGGGATGGGGGGAACCGGGTTAGGGGTTTCTGGGGGGTGTCACACACCCGGTGCCGCTGTGGCAGACTCGCTCGTGGCCGTGGTCCCTCCCGGCTGGAGTCCCTCAGGGACAGCCGCCACGGTGGGGCTGGAGGGGACGGCGTGGGTTCCGGCATCGCCTCGAGGGCACGGCACGAGGTGGCAGCTTGATGTCCCGGGGAAGGCGCCGGGGGCTTTGCTGGGGCTGGCAGCGCAGCCGGGTCTCCCACCCATCCCGGCATTAGGAGCGTGGCGGGAGCCCAGATACCACGGTGATGGGCGTGAGCGAGCCCGTCGTGCACCGGGTGCGTGCTGACGCCTCTCCTCCTCCCCGCTCCCTCCCTTCCCTCCCGGGCAGGATCCCTCCGGGGCTGCCAGCCCTGGGACAAAGAGCAGCCTGTGAGCCGCAGAGCAAACAGAGCGGAGGGCGGGGGCGGCCGGGGGCCCTGGCAGCCCTGGCACAGGGTTTGTGCCGGGGAAGGGGGGGGGGGGTTGGACTCTGGTGCTTGGCACCATCCGGCTTTTGTCATAGCTGGGAAGCGTTTGGCTTGCGCTGGCTGCCGGCACGGCCGCACCCTGCTCCGCAGAGAGGGCACCCCAGGCTGGCAGCGCCGGTGACGGCCACCCTACCCCCCCCCCGCCCCCCCAGTGTGTCCCCCCGACTCTGCGGCGTCGGGGTCTCCCCGTGTTGGCAGCGGCTGGCACCGCTCCCCACCGTGGCGGCAGACAGGGCCCGCAGCCCTTCGACCCTGCCAGGCTGGGACCGGGGGGGTCCGCCGAGCTGTCCCCCTGCCCGCGCCCCTGAGCTCCCGTTGCTGCCAGACCTGCTTTATTAACAAGAGTTAATTATCAGCAGTCGTGAGAGCTGACTAAAGGCCCGGCTTCCAACAACCCCAACAAACACCGGGGCTGCGAGATCGGCCGCGGCGGCTGCCCCCGGGATCGGCTCCGGCACTGCGCTCCACGCTCGGCTCTCTCCTTCCGGGAGCAGGGAGCGATTCCGGGATGCGGACAGGAATGCGGCTCCTCCTGGGAAGCCCGGAGCCCGCCACGGTCCCCACAGAGGCAGCTCGGGGGCGGGGGGGACGACTTTGCCCATGGGGGTGTTCCCTCAGGGCAGGGAAGCGTCGTGCCCCCTGGTTTGGGGGTGACCGCTGGCAGGGATGCGGCGTCGGTGGCTCTGCCCGTGGCCATGCAGCCCCCTGGGCTTGGGACACGAGCGGGGAGTCCCCCGGTCTTGCCCCCGCAGGAGTGATGGGCGGGAGGGGATCGGGGCAGAGCTGGGTGCACGATGGGCTCCGGTGATCCGCTGCAAGCGACCGAGCTGGCATGACCATCCTCATCCCAGTATGGACCAGTCAGCCTCGGGGGGCTCCCCGTGCCCGCGCGGGGCTGGGAGGGACGGGCTGCGCCTGGCTCCGCTCCCTGGTTCTCCCTCTGCGCCGGGGGTGCCAGGAGCCTGGGGTGGGGGGGCTGCGATTAAACAGGGTCCGTCCGTCCTTCTCCCTTAAATAAACAAACTCCAACCCGAGTCCTTCCTCCTCCCGAAGCCCCGCGGTCCGGCGTCCCCGGGCAGGGATGGAGCTGAGCCGGTGGTGCCAGCCGGAGGGTGACAACCGGCTGGGTCATTTCTCCTCCCGCTCGCCGGCGGCGCAGAGGTTGGGGTTGTCGGCCAGGGTCGCCCGCACTTTCTTCTTCTCCTTGAAGCGTCCCGAGTTGGAGACCTTGACGTGTTTGCCTTTGCTGTTCTTGTCCACGATCTTCTCCAGGCGGGTGGTGAAGCCGGGCGGCCCCTCCTCGCCCGGCCCCTCCTGGCTCTCGCCGCCGGCGGCAGCGTGGCTGTCGGGGCTCTCGTACAGCACCGTGGGTGCCGACCGGCGCTTCCGCAGGAAGGTCAGCTTCCACCAGCCGTGGCTGTCGGCCATCGCCGCCGGCCCCTGAAACGGAGGTGGGGGTCGTACTCTCTTTGGGGGGTCCCTTGGCCCCCCCCAGGCCTGCCATCCCGGAGCTGACGGGGATGGACGAGGGACACGAGCCGCCGATCTGGCAGCACCGGCGGGGAGCCCGGTGCCGTGTTTGCCAAAGGTGGCTCTGGCACTGTCCCACCATCTCTGCCGGGATGCTGGTGGCGGGCGCCCAGGGGGGCTGCATGGTGCTGGAGCTGGGGGGGGCTGGGGCAGGGGGACCCCGCGGGTACCGGGAGGGGACATTTGGGTGACTTGAGCATTGCTGAGCCCCGGGGGAAAGGCCGCTGGCACCACCGGGAGCTGCCGTATCAGCTGCGTGTAGCGGGGCAGGGAGGGAGCCCAGTAAGCAAACAGGAACAGGAACTGGGAAGCAGGTGGGAGCCGGGGAGGTGCTGGGGTCCCTGCCAGAGGGGGGGTCACTGCCCGCTGCACCCCGGGGTTGGGGTTTTCCTCTTGCCCAGCCCTGCCTGCAGGGACAGGCAGGAGTGTTGGTGGGGCCCCGGCCGCTGCCGGGAAGGCTCCGGCAATCCAGGAAGGCTCCGGTGCCGAGCGTGGCTCCAGGGCAGGGATGGGGAAGGCGGCTCCCGAGCGGAGGAGCCGAACGCTTCCCCGGCAGCGGGCAGCGAGGGGATTCCCAGCACCCCAGTCCCCGTCGCCATCCTGGGAGCCAGCACGGCTCCGTGGCCCCACGGTGCTCAGCCATGACCGGCCCCGCAGACCGACCGTGGCTCTTCAGGTGCCGGGACAGGGGGACAAGGACACCAAGACGGGGGCTGCCACCCCAGGGAAGGCAGCGGGTGGCCCCCCAGGCCGGTTTGCTGCGTCCCCCCCCCAACGCCGTGCCCCCGCCCGCCCCGTGCCAGAGCCGGGCAGAACCCGTTGCCAAACCGCAGCCACGCCGTGCCGTGACCCCGAGCCGGCAGCGGGGGTTTCCACGTCCCGCTCCCCACCGTGTACCTGCACCTCCCACGCCTCCGCTGCGGCCGCCCAGCCCGGGGGTCCCGGGGGTGCCGGGGGTGCCGGGGCGGCTTCGGCCGGGGTGCGCAGGCAGGTGCCGTCTACCTGCCGCTGCCCCGTTTGCTCGCCGTCAAGGTGAACCCGCGACCAAACCCCTCCTGCCTGAGCAAACAGCGGGGCCGGGCCAGGACACGGCTGAATATTCATGACGGGGGAACCCGGGGCTGAGCCCCGACAACCCACGGTGGCTCTGGGTGCTGGCACCGGCGGTGGCACCGGCAGCACCGGGCTGGGCTCACCACCCCGCCGGCCTCGAGGGCAGGTCCCCAGTGGGTGCCGGGGCGGCACATGGCACGTGTTTCGGGCAGCCAGGAGTTAAGGGCAGCCGGCGGGAGCGGAGCTCTGGCTTTCGGCGGGATTAGCCGAAACCAGCGGCTGGCTGGCCGGGCTGCCAGACCGGTTCCTGCCTCCCGCTTCTCCCCGCCGGGCTGTCCCCACGCTGCCACCGCCCCGCTCGGCCGCCGCCGGCCTCAGGGTCGGGGTGATGCCATTTTGGGGGGGGGGGGGGGGGGGGCAGGAGGAGAGGCGCCATCTCGTCCCCACGTGAGGACGCGGAGTTGTGGGGACACACTGATTCGGGACAGGGTGCCACCCGTGGGTGTGTGTCGTGTCCCCGTGTCCCCCCCGCGAGCGATGACATCCCCGGGGTGCTGGAGGCAGCTGCTCCCCCAAATCCCGTGGGCATCCTGAGGCGGCTGCTTCCAGCAGGGAGGTCCCCAGGGGATCCTGGGGCACCCCGAGGAATCCGGGATCTGCTCAGGGCCCCCCCCCCCAGGGGATCCCCGAGGGACCCGGGATACCCACGGGGGGGGTCTGCAGACCCCGGGGGGGGGTGGATCGTGGCTCTGCGCTGGGGCACCCCGAGGGAACTGGGATCCCCATTGGGAGCAAGCGGGGATCCCCATAGGACCCGGGATGTGCTTAGGGGCTCCCAGGGATCCCCGAGGGATCGCGGTTCTGTGCTGGGGCACCCACGTTCCGTGGGACCCGCCATCTGCCACGGCACCCACCCTGGCGACCCGCTGCACTGCGCATGCGTGCGCGGCACACCCCCCCCCCCCAGCCCATTCCGATTGGTCCTGGGCACCTCCCCGACCTGCCCTTCCAACCAACCGAAGCGCCGGCACGTGGCGCTGTCTCTATACCTCTCCCTTCTGATTGGTAGTAGGGCGGGGGCCCGTTGGACAGAGAGCGTTTTGATTGGATAAAATGAGGAGGCTGTGTTCGGGGATTGGTTGAAGTGGGGAGGGGGCGTGGAAAGAGGAAAACGGAAGTGAAGCAGTGGAGGGCGGCATGCAGGTAAGGGCAGGAGCCGGTGGGGGGGGGGAGGCCGGGGCGCCGGGGGGCCGGGACCCCGGCCCCCCGGCGCCCCGGCCTCCCCCCCCCCCGGCCCTCGGTAAGGTCTCCGCTCCTTCCCCCGCAGATCTCTCCCCAGGACTACCAGAACGTACCCATCGACATCCAGACCGGCAAACTCTTGGGTACGGCACCCCCGATCTGGGGGGTGGCACCGGTCACTCGTGTCCTTCTCCCCACGGGGGGGGGAGGGTGGGGGGGTGTTCCGTGGGTTCAGCACCGCCCCCCTTGGTGCTGTGGTGGGTTGTCCCAACTCAAGCAGCAGTGGGGTGACACCCCCCCCCCCAATTTTTCCCTGACAGCTTCCCCATTTTCCTCCACCCCCCCAATTTTTCCCTGACCCCCCCCAATTTTCCCCTGTCTCCCCCAATTTTCCCCCAATTTTCCCCTGACAGCCCCCCCCATTTTCCTCCATCGCCCCAATTCTCCTCTGACACCCTCCCAATTTTACTCCCACTCCCCAACCTTCCTCTAACCCCCCCCATTTCCCCCCCCCCCACCCCCCCCCACCCCTTTCCCCTCCAGCCTTTCCCAGACCTGGGAAGCAGCCGGGATTTTATCCCGGTGTTTGTGGGGGGACGACACACACACGACACACATACATGGGGTGTCCCTCTGCTCCCTGCCTCCGCCTGGCATCGTAGGGCAGCTCGGGGTGTGGGGGGGTGACCCCCTCCCCACGGCCCCTCTCTCAGCTCTCCCCCCCCCCCCCCCCCGTTTCCCTCCCTCCCGCCTCGCAGACTGGCTGGTGGACAGGAGACACTGCAACCTGAAATGGCAGAGCCAGGTGCTGGCCATCCGCGAGAAGATCAACGCGGCCATGCGAGACATGCCGGAGAACGAGGAGATAAAGCAGCTGCTCGCGGGGGCCTGTGAGTGGAGCTGGGGGGGGGTGTGGGGGGGGTGTCAGGGTGCTCCGAGGGGTGGGTGTCGCACCGGGAGCCTGTTCCTGGGGTTTGGTTATGGCAAACTGCCCCCCCGCCCCGGCCAAAAAGGAGATGGGGAGTCGGTGGCACGGCCCCTGGGGTGAGCTGGGAGAGGGGGGCACCTGCAGACCCCCCCCCGGTGACCGCATCCCTTCCTCTGACACAGACCTGCACTACTTCCACTGCCTGAGGATCGTGGAGATCCTCAAGGGCACTGAGGTTTCCACCAAGAACCTCTTCGGGCGCTACTCGTCCCAGCGCATGAAGGTGAGCGTGGGTCTGGGGGCATGTGGCAGCCGGCGTGTTCGCAGCCCCCCCCCCACCGCCCTCTGCTTCCTCCTCCCCAGGACTGGCAGGAGATCGTGTCCCTCTACGAGAAGGAGAACACCTACCTGGGTAAGGCAGCTCTGGCAGCGGGTGGGCTCCGGGGAGCCCTTGGGGGGGTGTTGGTGGGTGGCTTTCGGTCCCCAAACTGGGATGAGGATGGGGCAGGCAGGACACGACAGGCTGTCGTAGTCCCACCAGGGTGAGGGCCCCGAGCTGGCTGTGCTGTACGGCTGGGAAAGCGACCGAGGTGGCTGGGACACCCCGAGGGCCTCGTGGGTGGCTGGCACGGCCTCTCAGCACCCCCCTCGCCCCTCTCTGCAGCCGAGCTCGCCAGCCTCCTGGTGCGCAGCATCACCTACGAGATCCCCTCGCTGAGGAAGCAGATCAGCCGGTGCCAGCAGGCCCAGCAGGACTTCGCCCGCCGTGAGGAGGAATGTCAGCTGGGGGCGGCCGAGCTGCGGGAGCGGTTCTTCGCCTCGTGCAAGCAGTACGGCATCACCGTGAGTCCCTGCGGCCAGCCCCGCTTTGGGGCGAGGGGGGATCCTGCTGTGCCACCTCCCTCTCCCCAGCAGCCCCCAGACACCTGCGTTTGGCCTCAGCAGGGCTCAAGCTGGGACCACACGTCCTGTGTGATGTCCCCATGGTGCCATCGTATCTGTGAGAGGAGCTGGGGGGGGTGTAGGGTGACCCCCCCCCAGCCCTCCGTCCCCTTCCTGCCCACGTCTAGCTCTGCAAGCAGAGAGCGAAGCCACCCCAGGAGTGCGTTGGCTGCCAGCCTCCCTGCCCCGACACGTCCCTCCGCTGTCCCCAGGGTGACAACGTGCGCCAGGAGCTGCTGGCCTTGGTGAAGGACCTGCCGTCGCTGCTCTCCGAGATCGGGGCAGGAGCCAGCGCGCTCTCCGAGGCCATCGAGCTGTACCAGGCCTGCGTGGAGTTTGTGTGCGAGAGGTGGGCAGGGGCTGGCTGTGGAGGCACAGGGATAGACACCCCCCACCCCACCAATCTCCTCCCCCCATGTTTTGGGTCCCTGCCTTGTGCCCGACACTGACATCCCCGCGGTGGCTGCAGCTCCACAGAGCTGGTGGTGCCCATGCTGCGGCACGTGGGCAAGAGAGGCAACACCACCGTCTACGAGTGGAGGACGGGGCTCCAGCCCCTGCGGGTGGAGCGGCCGGAGGTGGAAGAGGTGCCGGAGCAGCCCAAGGAGGACACGGTATGTCCTGGCCAGCCGGGGCCGAGCCGTGGGGCTGGGTAGAGCCCCAGCCGCCTCTGGTTGGGGTCAGGCGGTTTGTCCCCGGCGTTTCAGGGGGTCTGCTATCCTTCTCCCCACAGATCGACTGGGGAGACTTCACGCTGGAGCCGACCAAGGTGGATGACGGTGCCGCTGCCGACAGGGGAGCCCAGGGCGAGGAGATCGACTGGGGGATCACACTAGAGCCCAGTTCTCAGGTGCGTGACCCCCAGCTGTGCAATCCTGGGGTCTGGGCTGGGGACCTGGGGGTGTCCCGGGCATCCCCATCTCACAGGGCGCCCTTTCCTTTGCGACAGGGTGACGGCATCGACTGGGGAGACGGTGAAAGTGAGGAGGTGCAGATCACGGTGCTGGAGGCTGGCACCGAGGGTGAGCAGGGCTGCGAAGAGACGCAGGGGGGTCCCAGTGGGTGGCAGGCAGCGCCCACCCTGCCTTTACTCCCCCTTCCCTGCCTGCAGTGACCCTGGGTGCCCTGGCTGTGCACAAAGGCCAGCTGGGGACGGAGCAGAAGGCAGCACGGTGCCAGATAGGTGCCTTCCGGGTGCGGGGTGGGCAGGAGTGGGGCCCTGACCCCGCTAGACGGTGCTGTGGGGTGATGCTGAGCACCCTGGACGGACGCGCTGGAGCGGGGAGGGGGTATGAGCAGCCTGAGCGGCAGAGATCCCTTCCCTGCCCCGCTCACCCCCGGCTCATCCCCCAGTGCCCGAGGGGGTCGCCTGCGGCTCTGATGCCCTGACGCTCCTGGAAAACACCGAGACCCGGAGCCAGTTCATCGACGAGCTGATGGAGGTGAGTACGGTGCGGCAGCCGGGTAAGGGGCGGCTCTGCTGCCATCCTGCTACCGGGACCGCAGTACCGGCGTGTCCCCCACCCTGTCCCCGCAGCTGGAGCTGTTCCTGTCCCAGCGCTTGGTGGAGATGGAGGAAGAAGCCGACATCGTGGCCATCAGCCAGTTCCAGCTGGCCCCTGCCGTGCTGCAGGGCCAGACCAGCGTCCGTGTGGGCTCTCTGCTGGCCACCACCCGGGCTCTGCTGGGCCAGCTCTGCACCCGCAGCATGCAGCACCTCTTCATGATCCTCGCCTCCCCCAGGTCCTTGCTCGGGGGGGTGGGGGTCAGGGCTGGGGAGGGGACGGGACCGTGGGGCTCTGCAGGGCAGAGGGGTCTTGGGGTGGGGATGGCACCTGGGTGGGCGACGGGGGTGAGGGAGGTCCCGGCTGTCCCCAAACAGGTACGTGGACCGTGTGAGCGAGCTGCTCCGGCAGAAGCTGAAGCAGGCGGAGCTGCTGCTGGCCAAGAAGGAGGCGATGAGCCGGAAGCGTGAGGAGGCCCTGGCAGAGCAGGGCGCCTTGGAGCCCAAGCTGGACCGGCTGCTGGAGAAGACCAAGGAGCTCCAGAAGCTGGTGAGGGAGGTGGGACCCCACTGGGATGCCCCAGGGGCCCCCCCTGTACCCCCTGACCCCCCCCCCCCGGCTCTGTCTTGCAGATCGAGACGGATGTCTCCAAGCGCTACAGCGGGCGGCCGGTGAACCTGATGGGTGTTTCCCTGTGATCCCCCCCGCCCAGGACGGGCACCTATGGCGAGGGGTGTGGGGGGGTGCTGCTCCCCAGCCCCCCCCCATCACAGCCCTGGGGTGCTGGTGATGTGGCCGTGGCCTCGCTGGGGGGTGGATGTTGCTGAATAAAACCGAGACCCTTCTCCCGCCCGTGGATCTTGCTGTTCCCCTTGCAGGGTCTTGGCTTTGGGGGGGGGGGGCAGGGGGAAGCCCCTCAGTCCCCTGCTCTGGGTCGATCCTTGGGGCGAGGGTGACCCTGGGGCTGTGGGGTGTCCTTGGGGTGGCCCTCGGGGCAGGGGGGGACGACGCACGGTCCCTCCGGGGCCACCAGCTGTTGCCAGAGGAGGGGGGTTCGCGGTGGGGGGGGTGGTGGGGGGGTGGGCGATTCGATTTTAATTTCATAGCAGAGCAGTTGATTCATGGCTGGTTGTCGCCGCCGGTGACGCCTGTAATGACTTTCCATCAGGATGAAAAGTGGAGTGACACCGCTCATTATTCCTGCCGCTCGTTATCGCTGCGCGGGGGGGGGGCCCCCACCGCCCCCGCCGGACAGTGAGCGATGGGCCCCATTAATCACCCCCTGCCCCCCGCCGCCCTGGCCCTTCCCGTCAGCCGGGGGGGTGCCGGGCTGGGCTGTACTGGGCTGTACTGGTCCGTACTGGGGGGGGGCCGTGCTGGTCTGTACTGGTCCGTACTGGGGGGGGGGGGGGGGCCCGTACTGGTCCGTACTGGGGGGGGCATGCTGGGCCGTACTGGTCTATACTGGTTTGTACTGAGGGGGCCGTACTGGTCCGTACTGGTCCGTACTGGGGTCCGTCCCCCCCCGCCCCGTCCTCTCCTGGGAGGGGCGTGCCACACCCGCTGTACGTCATGCATTAGCCACGCCTCCCCAGGCAGCCCATTGGTCTCTGCGCCTCTCTTTGTCCCGCCCCCTGCTACCTTCCAGTTGCTCATTGGTCTGTTCAGCGAGGCTCCGCCCTCCCCCGGGGGTCCCAGTGCTGGGGCGCAGCCCCGGGGGGTCCCCACGGTGGGGGGTGCGTGGGGCACCGGGCCCCTCCCCACGGGCTCTGCGGGGCTGGGGGGACAATTAAACGGCGGCGGTAACTCCTCGCTGCCCGGCGATGGAGCTGGGAACGGCGGGGGGGGGCTGTGTGCCGCCCCCCCCCCCCCCCTCCCGGGGCCGGTGGGTGCTGGGGGGGCCGTGGGGGGGGGGGGGGTCCCCATCCTGCCGCTGCAGCCGCGGGGGCACCGTCGCCATCGTCTCCATAGTGAGCGGCGGGGAAGGCATCCGGCACGGGGGGGTCCCCGGCCATAAAGCCCCCCTTTATCCACCGTCCCCCTGCCGCCGCGGGGGGCTGCCCCCCCGGCCCCTGACCCCCCCCCCCCCCCCCGGGTCACGGCAGCCCGGCCGGGGGCAGAGGGCAGTGCCGCCTCCGGAGGTCACGGCTGGCGGGGGGGCGGCGGCACCGCGGGGGCTTTCATGGGGAATTTGGGGGGGGGGGGGCAGAGCCGGGGTGCCCCCCCCTTCCCCCGCGTTAGGGGCTTCGTTGTGGGGGGCGCGGGGCCGTTATTGATACCGCTGTCTGGGGGGGCCGGGCCCGCCGATCGCTGCTCCCGTTATCTGCGACATTACGGGGGGGGGGGGTAATGACAGAGAGATGAAGCACCCCCCTCCCGGCGGGGGCTGCAGGGTTTCCAGCCCCCCCCCCCCCCCCGCCTGCACCCCGCTGCCCCCGCCCCACGCGAGCCCCGTGTCTGTGTCCCGTGGGATGGGGACTGGGGGGGACCGGGGGGGGGGGGGGCGTGGAGGGGACCGCGTGGGTCCGGGGGACACGTGGATGGAGGGGATGTGGACCAAGGGGACGTGTGGATGGCAGGGACCCACGGTCCCCCCCAAAATACTGGGGTCCTCTGTGGGTCACTGTCACCGGGAGGGGGGACCGTGGCCCCGGGGGGGGGGGGTCGGGGCTGGGTCTGCTCCGGAAATCGGCAGACAAAGGGACGAGGCAGGGCTGGGGACGGGGACCCCCACCCCGGGGCTGCGTCATCCCCCTCCTCGGCTCCAGCGATGCCGGGGACCGGCTCTGCCTCCCCCTCTGCGGCCGGGGGGGGCCCCGGCTGCTGCTCCATCTCACCTGCCAGGGAGGAATTTAATTACCAATTAAGGGGCCTTCCATCTGTTTGAGGCCTGCCCGAGCGCTCGCGCTCCCCTTTAATTACACCGCTGACAGCCATTTCGCTCAATTAGCTGCGAAGCGCAGCAGAGAGCCGGTGCGGGGGGCAGCCCCCCGGCCGCACCATCTGGGGGGACGGACCGGTCCCGTCCCCCCCTCCCTTGTTCCTCCTGCTGTCCCCAGCCATCCCCATGGCTGTCCCTGTGCCATCCGGGCAGGTTCCCTCGCCTGTCCTGTGCATCCCCCCCTTCCATCCATCCTTCCCTCCCTCCATCCCTGCATCCTTCCTGCATCCCTCCATCCCTGCATCCTTCCCTGCATCCCTCCCTCCATCCCTCCATCCCTGCATCCTTCCCTTCCATCCATTCCTCCACCCCTGCATCCCTGCATCCTTCCCTGTATCCCTCCCTCCACCCCTGCATCCCTGCATCCTTCCTGCATCCCTCCATCCCTGCATCCTTCCTGCATCCCTCCCTCCATCCCCACATCCCTCCATCCCTGCATCCTTCCCTGCATCCCTGCATCCCTCCCTCCATCCCTCCATCCCCACATCCTTCCCTGCATCCCTCCATCCCTCTCTCCCCCCTGCCACCTTTCACAGGGTGCTCTGCCAATTTTTAAGGAGACGAAGCTGTCCCCAAGGTCTCCCGGGGGGGTGGGGAGGGCAGAGGGGCTGGGGCCAGCACCTCTTGCCCCCCCCCTCGCCCCCCCCCCCCCCCCCCCCCCCCCCGACTCTGCTGCGCTTTCCTACGGGCAGACACTGCAGCTGCTTAACGGGCTTTAAATCTCCTCGTTAAAACAATACGTAACGGGGCGACAGATGCCCCAGCGCGCCCAGGGACGAATGTATCACCGGGGGCCGTGGGCGACAGCTCCACGCAGGGGGGGGGGGGACCTGGCCCGTGCCCCCCACCCCGGAGCCGCCTCAGGAGTCCTGGGTGTTTGGGGGGGTCCTCCAGAGCCATGGCGGGGGGTGAAAATGTAGAGAAGGGAGAAGTCGAGGCACCGGAAAAGGGAAAATCCTCTGGGTTTGTTTTTGGGGAGCGATCTGGACCGGACAGGGGGCTGTGTTTGCAGCCCCCCCACCCCATCCAGCAGCACCCGTGGGTGTGATGAGCTGGGGGGACTCAGCCAGGGGTTTCTGAGGAACAGGGGCTCATCGTGCATCCGAGCCCCCCAGCTTGGGCCGTGAACGGGCGGCGCTGCCTCCTGTGCCAGGGTGCGCAGCCCCCAGCCGGTCTCTGGGGGCTGCTCTGGCTCCCCATCCCCAGAGGAGGGGGGTCCCCATCCCTGTGTCCCCCTGACAAGGATGCTGAGGCGAGGCGGCTGCCCCCGGCCAGGCCATCCATCACCGCGACAGCCCGGGGAAAGGCGAGGAGGGGCCCCCTCCCTCAGCACCCCAACCCCTGCTGCCCCCCCCCCCCCCCAGCCCTGGGGTCTTTTTTTTCCCTCCTCTTTCCCTTTCTCTTCCCTTCCTCCCCCCGGCTGGGAGACAAAACCCGGCTGACAAGATGGAGGCCAGGCCATCAATCAAGGCGGCCGCTGGAACCACCTCTCCCCCCGCTAATGAAGCCCCTTCCCGGCCTGCTGCTGCGGCACCCCGGCACGGCCACCCCCCCAGCACGGCTGGGCCCCCCCCTCCCCGTCACCCCCGTCATCTCCCCCGTGGACTTGGGGATCTCAGCTGGGCTGGGGATGGAGCAAGGGAGACGGGGTGACCTGGTAGAGGGGAGCACGGTTTGGGGGTGGCATGGGATTTGGGGTGACAAGGGTTTGGGGGGTGGCATGGGATTTGGGGTGATGAGGGTTTGGGGGGGTGGCATGGTTTTGGGGGCGGTGTGGACCCAGCCTGGCAGGGATTCGGGGTGCAGGGCAGCACAGATGCAGGCTGCCAGGGACTCGGGGTCTCGAGATGAGTTTGGGGGTGGCGTGGCCGTGGGGTCGCATGGGGCTGGCAGAGCTGCAGGGTGCTGTGGGGCTGGCCAGCGGGGATGCGGGGCTGGTGGCCCCCAGCCCTGTCTCTCCCGAGGAAGCCCCCTGGTCCGGTCAGTCCCTGTGTGCCCTGTCCCCTCCTGCCCCTCCCGTGAGTGACGATTTGCCCCCCCCCCCCCCCCCATCCCCACAGTCCCTGGGGAGCGAATCCCCTTTGTCCCAGGGCCCATCGCCTGCCACGGCGCCTTTGTCCCCCTGTCACTTGGGGGGGGGCACCAGCTGTCATGGCCGGGACTGTGGGGCCTTCGCGCTCCTCCTCCTCCTCCTCCTCCTCCTCTTTGTTCTCTGCTCCGGCACTGGGGGCTGCCTGGGATGGGGAGAGGGGGGGGGCTCGGGGTCCCCATCCCAAAGGGCAGCTGGGGGCACACAGCCCCCCATGACGGTGCAGCCCCCTGCCCCCGCAGCCCAGACACCCGTGGGGAGCAGACGGGGACTCGGGGTGGGTTTTGTGCCCTGCACCATCCATGGGGTCCCTCAGGCTTGGGGGTCCCTGGGGTGGGAAACCACCACCTGCCCAGACCCCACGGCCCCCTCCCCGGCCACCCCCTGCCCCAGTGCCCCCAGTTTTGGGGTGGGGGGGGGGTCCTGCCGAGCGCTGGCCCCGGGCAGGGGGACAGCTGGGGGGGGGGGCTGGGTCCCAGAGGGCTGTGAGGTCCTGGGGGGGACACGGGACTTGGGATCATCCCCTCCTCGGGGACACGGGGGACACAAGGGGCTCTCCCAGCCCAGAGGAGTGGAGGGGCTTCGGGGACCTGGGGCTGGGGGGGGGGGGCACAGAAAGATGCCAGGGGGTCCCAGCTGCGGGGACATCTGCCTGGGCCCCCCAGGGGGACACGCTGCCAGCTGCTCTCCCTGCCCGGCCCTCCGGGGGGGGCTCAGGCCGGGGGCGAGACCATCCATCCCCGTCTGCCCGGGGCACCACCCCCCGCAGCCCCCCGCAGCCCCCCGGGGTCGGGAGCGCCCTTGTAGCAGGGCTGGGTAGGGAAGGGTCCGGGGGGGGGGGTGGGTGGGGGGGTGGACGACACGTGTGGGGAAGAGTGGGGTGTCACTCGTGTTTTGGGGGACATGCATCTTTGGGGTTCACGTGGCTGTGGGGTGACCCCGGGAGGGGGTGGGGAGGGGGCTTGGGGGGGGGCAGAAGGAGGGGGTGTCCCAGGGTTGGGCTGTCCTGGGGGGACCCAGGCTGGTGGGGAAACCTGGGTGGGGGGTCACAAAATGTGTGTGGGGGTGTCTCACAGCAGGGGCGTCCCTAGTAAGGGGAGGGGTCCAAGGGAGAGGAGTTCCTATGATGGGGGGGGGGGTGTCCCCAGGGGGCGGATTTGGGGGATCCCAAGGCTGAGGCTTATGACTGGCGGGAGGAGGGTCCAGGGGTGTCCAGGACTGGGAGGGGCGTCGGGGGGGGGGGGGAGGTCCTGGGCTGGGGGGTCGTGGGGAGGGGGGAGTCCAGGTGGGGGGGGCACTCCTTGGGGGGGGGAGTCCTGGGGACGGGGGGGGCCCAGGGCTGGGGGTCCCGGTGAGGGGGGGCCCGGTGAGGGGGGGCCCGGTGAGGGGGGGCCCGGGCTGGGGGGGGGCCCGGCAGGGGGTCCCGGGCGCTGCCCCACGATCGCCGGCAGGTGGCGCTGTAGGATCGCGAATGCGCGAGCGGAGGAGGGGCGGGGCATCCGGGGAGGGGCGGGGTTAATGCGGGGAGGGGCGGGGCCATGAGCCGTATAAGGGCAGTGCCCGGCGCGGGGCGGAGCTATGCAAAAACTGCCGGGGCCCCTCCAGGGAGCGACGAGCAAGAACCGCGCTGCGGCCGCGGCGTTAGGGAGCGTCGCGCAAGAGGCGGTGGAGGTGCCTTGCTGGGGTTGGGTGGGGGGTCCCTAGGCTGGGTGTCCTGGGATGGGGGGGGGGGGGGTCCCCAGGATGAGGGATACCCAGAAAGAGGGTGATCCCAAGGTGGGGGGAAGTCCCTATGCTGGTGCAGCATGACTGTGGGAGAGCAGACCATGCCCACCTGTGGGTGCAAGCCCCACGGCTGCCCCACCGGGCACCCACGGGTGGGCAGCGCTGGGGTGCCCAGCTGCACGCACCCATCCCCACCCCAGGCACGGCCAGGGAGAGAACGGGAGGCTCCTCTCGTCCTTGTCTGGACCCACACCACAACTTTGGGGTCCCGCAGCATCCCACCAGCCCTGGGCCACCCTGTGCCCGACCCCATTGATCTGCCGTGGCTTGAAGTTATGAACCCGCAGGGAGTGGGATTTTACAGAAAAATCCATAAATGTTGCTTTTGCTTCTAAGAAAAACGCACCAAAGAGTGAAAGATCCCCCAGACCCCATGTGCCCATGGGACCCACCACCCGATGTGGCTGACGGAGAGAGGACGCTAAATCGGGATGGAAAACTTTATTTGTAGCTGGCTCCAGCCGGGAGTGAGTGGAAACAGTGAATCAATTCTCCTTCATTGGTGCTTAATTTTTCCCTTGATATTATTAACGTCGGGGGCGGATACCGGACCTGGCAAAGGGCTTCTGGAGGCGGCGTGGCTGGGCAGGAGCCATCCTGGGGATCCAGGCTGGAGCACGGGGTCCGGGTTGGGGTCGGAGCAGGGGGGGGATGCTGGGGAAGGTCCGTGTGTCCTGCTGCCTGGTGTCCCCCGGTGCTGGGGTCCCACCTTTCCAGCCAGCCCCTCTGAGGGGAGACCCCGGAGCTGTCACATCAGCGGGGGTGGCTTGACGTGCTCCTCGGTGGGCTGCAGGAGCTGGTACGAGACCCCCGGGACGGGGCTGGGGTCAGGCTGACCTTGGGGTGCCCGTCCCGGCCACACGCCTGGGTTCCCTTGGCCAGGGAAGGGGCGGGGGAACACCTCGTGCTGAGCAATTAGGGGTGTGTGGGACCCCACGCTGGGGTGATGACGAGAGCGGGACCCAAGGTGTGTCCCATCTCCATCCTGCTGGGTAAAGCTGGGCAACCCACCCCCTCATTAGCGAGGCTAACGAAGCTCTTACCTGGGCCGTGCTCTGCTCAGACCCAGGGCTGTCATCACTCTGGGGGAGGGAAGGGGACCAGCAGCTCGAGGAACGGGGCGAAGGGGACCCACTGGGTGCCCTGACGCGAGGAGCATCCCCTCAGCACCCACCCTGCGCGGTGCCCATCACCCACAAGGTTGGGATGACCCCGACCCCCACCCCTGCCCAGCCCCCCGGCACAGGGAAGGGTTTGCACCTCGGTGCTAGTCGTGGCCACCGGTATCCCCCGTGTCCCTCCGCTCCGAGCCGCCTGCCAGGTAGTCGAAGAGGACGAAGCCATACGCCGCCGGCTCCGGGGCCTGGCGGGGGGGAAGGAGAAGCTGAGGAGGGTGGGGAGAGGCAGAGGAGGGTGGAGGAAGGCCATGGCGCAGGATGGCCGCACTCACCCGCAGGCTCAGCCGCTGGATCACTTGCTGGGGGTCGCTCTCCAGGATCACCCTGCGGAGCAGCGCGGTGCTGGCACCATCCTACCGGGATCCTCCTGGCACAGCTCCCTCCCGGTCCCGGCTGCACCCCACCGGGCATCACTGCCACCACCCCGTGCCTCAGTTTCCCTCCCTGTGCAAAGCCCTGAGATGCCCTGACAAAGGCTTGAGGAAGAGCTGCTGCAATGTTGGCAAACCGGGGTGCCCAGTTCCCCCTCGGCACCCTGAGCCAGAGATGGGGCCAGCCCCTCCCCAGCACCCAAGGGGACGATGCCCCCCCACCATCCCTGCAAGTCCCAGTGTGCTGCAGGCTGCTTCTCCGGCTCCGTCCCCCCCAGGAGCAGCTCACCCCCTGTCCACGATCTCGTCCACCACCAGGAACGTTCCCTCCATGTTGTCCAGCAGCCAGCGCTTCTCCACCTCCTTCCTGTGGGCGAGCGGGTGGGAGATGTCACCGGTCACAGTCACGGCCTGGGGTCCCACGCAAGGTCTCTGCCATCCCAAAGCAGCGCTGGCCCCGTCCCACCCGAGGCATTAGGAGACAGGGGTTTCACACCAGCTCGTGGTGTCACCTGGAGCGAGCTGCTGCCCTGTGCCCTGCCTCAGTTTCCCCACCTGAGGCACGTTTGGGACCGGGTGGCCCCAGGGACTCACCGCAGGAGGTGGCCCAGGGTGTCGAGGAGGCAGGCGAGCACGGCCGACAGCATCAGCTGCGGGAGAACGGGGGTGTCAGTGGGGCTGGGGGGGTCCCCGGGGCTGCCCCCCTCCCCATACCTCGTTCTCCTGGCAGCCCCCCACCACGTAGAAGAAGAGGTCGACGCTGCTCCTGTAGACGACGGTGAGTCCTTCCAGAGAGGTGATCTCACCTGCACGGCGTGGGGACACGTGGCATCGTTAGTGTCCCCCAGCACTGCGCCGGAGGGGATGCTGCTCCGAGCCCTGTGCCCCCCCCCCCCACGCCCCCCACCAGCATTAATCTCTTTACTGTGTCCCCCCACGATTGCTAAAGCTCCCGAGCGGGACCCCCGCTCACCGCCCGCCCGCTGGGTCTTGCTGAAGACGCTCCTCTCGAAGGCCGCCTGCTCCTTGGCCGTGGGGAAGGTGCTGTCGTAGTACTGGGGGGACGGGCAGGGGGTCAGCGCCGGCAGGGTGGGCGGCACGGATCCTGCACGGTGTGTGTGTGTGGGGGGGCACACGTGTGCCGCGACCCCCCAGTCCCCTGCCAGGACCCCCCCAAGACCCTGCAGCCCGGTGGGAGGGGGGGGAGGAGACACCTGAACCGGGGGGGGGGGGGGGCTGGGCAGCATCCCCTGGGGAAACTGAGGCAGGGCGGTGGGCTTCACCTTGGCCAGGAGGCGCTGCCCGCGGCTGTCCAGGATGAGCAGGGCCTTCACCGTGTACAGCGAGGGCTCCTGGGGGAGACGGGCCGGGTTGGAGGGCTCAGCCCCGCGGGGGGGGTCTGGCCACCCCCAGCCCACCCTGGGCTCCCCTGGATCCTCTCCCTTGGGGTGCCCCTCAGGTCTGGGTTTTGGGGACCCCCTTTGCTCCCCTGTCCCACCCCCCTTCTCCCTGTCCTGCCCCCCCTTTTCCCCCCATTCTCCCCCCAATCCCATTTCCCCATTTTCCCCAATTTCTCCCCTCTCCCCCGTCCCCCCAGTTCCACCCCCCGTCCCACCATGGTCCTCCCCCTCCTCCCGCCACCAGCCCCCTTCCCTCCCGTTGCCCACCCTTCGCCTCCCCCCCGTGTTTTTTTCCCCCGTGTTTTTTCCCCCCGTTTTTTCTCCCTCGTCTTTACCCCCCCCCATGTTTTTCCTCCAGTTTTCCCTCATTTCCCCCTTCCCCCCCCCCCCCGTTTTTTCCTCCTTTTCCCCCGTTCCTCCCCGCTCCCCCCGTCCCGCCGCGGCCGCACGAAGTTCCCGGCGGGGCTGCGGAGCCCCGTCCCCGGGCACGGCCCGGCCGGTCCCGGCTGTACCGGCCCCGCGGGCTCCATGGCTCCGCCGCCCCGGCCCCCCCCCCCCACTCCCGCTGCCGTGCCCGCCCCGCCCCGGCCCCGCTCCCCCCCCTCCCCGCACCCCGACTCCTCCCCGCTGCACCCCGGAGCCAAGACCCCCCCACCCTGCGTGTCCCCCCCCCCGGCCCTTGCGGAGGAAAAGCGGGGGGGGGGTCCCGATCCCGCACTGCCGTGGGCGCAGTGGGGGGAACGGGGGGGGGGCACTTGGGGCCATGGGGGCTGTTCCCCTTGTGCCCCCCTCCCGCAGACAGACACCTCCTTTGGGAGGGGACTGACCGGGGGGGCAGTGGGGTGGGAGGGAGGTGGGACCCCCGCGCACCCCGAATTGGGGGGGTTCAGGGAAGGGTCACCCCTCACCCAACCTCTGCTGCCTTCAATTTGGGGGGTGCGTGTGTGTCCCCCCCCCGGCTGACCAAGGGGAGGTGGGTGGGGGTCCTGGCAGCGCGGGGTGCAGCCGGTGGGTGCTGGCACATCCCTGCTGCAGGCTGTGGGCTCTGCCGGGGGGCCGGTGCCCCCCCCCCCGGGTGCGATCACGAGTGACCCCAGCCGTGGGACACAGCCCCCCCCCCCGCCGTGTCCCTGGTCCCCGACCTCTCCCGGCGGCCTTTACCGGTGAGTCACCGGGTGCACCCAAATCGCCTTTTGTTTTGCTTTAACCTCCGGGGCCCCGGGGCCGGAGCGTTTCCCCACGGGCGGGGGCTGAGCCCACGCGGGAACCTGGCCCACGGCCGAAAAGGAGCCAGGGAGGGTGTGTGTGTGTGTGTGTGGGGGATGTTTTTCCCGTGGGAGCATTGGGCAAGGGTCTCTGTGCCCCCCTCGCTGCTTACGAAGCACCCAAAGGCTTTCGCCTGCCTGAGGGTGCGGGGCGGGGGACGCCTGCCAGCCCTCCAAACAGTCCCGGGGGGGGGACACACTAAAAATAAACCCCACGAGGGGCAGCCTGGCTCGGGTTGCTGACCACAGCCCTGGGGAGCTGCGGCGAGAGGTTTTTGGGGCGCTCCCATACACCTGTTTTCCCCGTGGAGTGCGGGGGGGGGGGGGTGGCAGCCCCATTGTAAACCCATCAGGGTTTGGCAGCACCCCCAAATTTCCCACCCGGTGTGCAACGTGCCAAACGGCGGCTCTCGGTATCGAGGGGGAACCGCTTTGGCAACGGGGCCGTTCCCATCCGCCTGCCGGGGCAAATTGCCGGTTGTGGCACGATGTGGGCCGGGGCCGCACCCTGCTTTCGTGGGTGTTTTGCGGCTTGTTTTCCAGGAGAAGATTAGTGAGACGGAGCAGCCAGGGCAGAGCCAGCCTGTGACCCAAAACCACTCAGATCCGGGTACTTCCAGGCTCCTCGCCACCTTCCCCTGGCCGTTTCCCTGCTGTCTCCCTGGAGCATCCCTGCTCGCAGCGCTGGGGCTCTCTGGGTTCGGGGGGATGCGCAGCCTGTCCCCCATATCTCAGCCGTGCCGGCAAACTTGGTCCTTGCTGCAAAAAACGGGGGCTCTGCTCCTGCTGCTGCCCTGGGAAGATACCCTCGGCTGGGAAACCTCACCCCGCTGCGAGGCATCAAAGCCCACGCTCATTTTCCAGTTGTTTTTTTTTTCTTTTTTTTTCTTTTGGATGAACTATTGTCTCTGGCATCCTGTTTGTCCCGGCAAGTTTTCTGGGGCAGGGAAGAGGGTGTCTGGTTTTGGCAGCTGCAGCGTTGCAGGAATAGCAGGCAGGGGTGGTGCTGCCCGCCTGCCCTCACCTCCTACCTGCCCGTCTCTGCTGCCAGGTCTGGCAGCGGCTGCCCCTCGCCCCGTGGGTGCCAGCATTGATTTGGGCAGGCAGCCTGTGCTGATCGTTGGGGAAAGGTATAAATAACCTGCTCAGAGCTGACGTTTTTTAACACCAACCCCGCTCCGTGCTTATTTATTTAAGTAGTTTATGGAGTTTCCATCAGTCTGGTGGTTGATCATCCCGGAGAGGCGAGGATGGGACGGGGGCCTGACGCCGTTCGCAGCACCTTTCCGCCTCCGCTCCTGCAGTTCTAACAGGAGATCCTGGCGCATTTTGTCGAGTGGCTTCAGGGCCACTGGTTGCGTGGGCTGATGGTGCTGGTGAGGGTCCCTGTGAGGCAGTTGGGATGAGCTGCAGCCTTTCCCTCACCTCCGCTGGGTAGTTACTGTCTCAAAAGGCAATCAGACATCAGGATTTTGGTTGCTCGATCAAACTCAGACTGGCCGGTGGGTTCCTCGGTGACAAACATCAGCATTCGTGGGACGACCCACAGACAGTGCAAGTGCTTCAGGCTGACACACGATGGCCAGACAGACGGGCAGCCCCGGCACGTGAGCGGCACTTGGCTGCGAGCAGCTCTGGCTGCGTGGTGGGGAGCCCCATCCCGCTCCGAGCACCAGCACCCCGGGGGCACAGTGCCCCCCTCTCCCCGGGCTCTCCCCCTCCCCACGGCTCTCAGACACCCGAGGTCAGGCCTGGGGTCACCTCTCTTTGCCACAGCCATTTGTGCCTCTGGCAGCTCCCACCGCCACTGGCGAGGAGCAGCCGACCAGGAGAGCTCACTTTCCTCAACCCAAAACCAGGCCTGGGCGTAATGAGCAGGGGTATGCCGACTGGGCAGCCGCTGGAGCGTGAAATTAAAGACTTTTAATTAGCGAAGGGCTGGAGCAATGAGGAAAGTAAAGCATGGGGCTAGCAGGCGATGCCCTAGCTTCGCTCCCCGTCACTGACTCACTGCAGGGCCTGAGGCGAAGCTCCGCGTTCGGCTTTGACTCAGTCCTGTTGTCTGCAAGTGGCTCCGGCGGTTGCCTCGTGCCTGCGCATGACCAGGGACCTGCGAGAGCCGAGGGGAGCGCGGGGCAGGGCCGTGTGTAGACAGCGTTATCGGCCCGAGAGCCTGTGGCAGCATGGGGGAGGCCCCGGGGCCGCTCTTGGGGGACAAGCAAGGCCGAGGAGCCATCTCCCCGCTGCAGGCCCCGCTATGGTGTCACCCTGCAGGAGGCCCAGAGCCCCTTCTATCCCCAGGGCCGGGAGGTGTCGGGATTGGGGGCCCTGGGGGAGCGGGGGGCCCTGGGGCGGTGTCGAGGCCTGCGAGGTGATGGAGGCTCCGCCATGGCGGCCCCAGGCCTCGCCCTGCGCTGGGGGCCTGGGGCGCCCGGTGCCATGGCAACAGCTGAGGGGCGAAGGGGCGGTGTCTCTGCGTCGCAGGGATTGGTGCGCGTCTCTGCCACTCAAGCGCCCAGACGGGAGGCTGGCTCTTGTGCGTCGTCTCATTGGTAATTGTCGCTGTCGCTCGGCGGAGGCCTCGCGTTCCATTGGGCAAGATGCCTTGTCACTCAATCGCTGAGGGGGCGGGTCACGGTCCCTCTCTTCTCCTCTTCGATTGGCCGGCGGTCGCAAGCACGGGGGCCGGCGGCGCTCTCTGCGCGTCGATTGGCCATTCAGCCTGCCTATCCAGGCGGCGGCGGGGGTGGGAGCAACGCCTCACCGTCGCCCTCCATTGGACCGCCGCTTCGTCCCGCCTCCCCTTCTCGAGCGTCGATTGGCCGCGGCACCGCGCGAGGCGGGAGGGGGAGGTGGTTGGCCAGGGCGGGGAGCGGGAGCGGGGCCGGTGGCGGCGGCGGCGGGGCCGGGAGCGAGCGAGCGAGCGGCGGCGAGCGGGTAGCGGCGGGCGGCGGCGCGGAGGGGCGGGCGGAGGGGCCGGGGCGGCGTTAGCGTTGCGGAGGGTGCTGGCCGGGCCAGGCCGGGCCGGACCGAGGGGCGGGCGACGCTGAGGGAACAGCGAGGCCGCGCGCGGGAGGGGGGGGGGGGGCGGGTCACGAGGCGCGGGGGGGTCTTAAAGGGCCCGGGGCGGGGGGGGGCGGCACATGGTCCCGCCGCCCTTCGCTCGGCAGCGCTGGGACCCCCCGCCCCAACCCAACCCAACCCCGGGGAAGGGGAGTAGAGGGCAGCGCCGGGGCCTGGAGGCTCCTCCTGGGTACCGGGAGCCGCCCCGCCGGGCTGGGAGCGGGCGGCCCGGGAAGGTCGGGCCGGGACCGCGGCGGTCGGGCGCTGGTCAGGGATGGGTTTGCTGCCCGTGGAAAACCCCTGACGGGTTTTTGTAGAGCCGCTGGAAACTGGGCTAAGGAGTGAAAGGGAGTCGGAGCTGGATTCCTTCAGAGAGAGGGGAAGTTGACGCACCAGCCTAAGAATAGCTCAGGGAGGGGAAGTATGGACAATATTGTCACCAAAGGTAACCTCCGCCGTGCCTCTGTGTGTGTTTTTGTGCCCGTGTCGTGTCAGGAAAATCAGCTTTTTTTTGAGTGAAATTCGTTTGGCTTTTCAGGGGCCCACGCGTGGGGAAACCGCCGTTTCCCGGTGTAGTAGGTCCATGTGCAATGTTTAGGGTGGTGCCTCGTCGGCGTGTTATCGCGTTTGTTCTCTGGTTATATTTCAGCTGCTTATGAAATTGCAGCCAGAAGCGGAGGAGTCTTTGGACCTTCCCATGATCAGGACCTTTGACTCGTAAAAGGCTCCTTCAAGAAGCTTCGTAGACCAGAAGAGGGGAAGAAAGAGCAGCCGGAGGGAGCAGACCCCGTCCTGGACCGTGGGGAATTGGGGGGGCGAGAGGAAGTCGCTGTATGTGGAGTGTTTGGACAGTAAGTCACATGGATTTTTGTGTAGCTGCATGGATTGTGTACTAAAACAGTTCTGAAGAAGAGGAAAGGGCAAGAGAGGGAGGGTGGAGGCTGTCATCTGGGGAGGGTCTGTTGCTTCTCGAGGTTTAAATCTTTAATTACGCTCTGTTGGGTGACCAGTGAGTTCCAGAATCTGAGAAGAAAAGCAAAGTTGTCCTGAACCCAAAGTCTTGAATGTTCTTTAAACTTTTATCCTGTTGTTTAACGATAACCTGAACGCTGAAGTCGTCGCTTTATTTTGTTCTGTTTGAAAGTGGGGCAGAGGAAAGAACAAACCCAACCAACCTGTTGTGTGGAGAATTCACCTGATGCTGGTTGGTTGGTTTTTTTTTTTTAATTCCCAAACCCTCCACCTGTTTTCTTTTCTCCTCCACCAGAAATGCTTTCTCTGAAGAAATACTTCACCGAAGGCCTCATCCAATTCACCATTCTGCTCAGCTTGATCGGCGTTCGTGTGGACGTGGACACCTACCTGAACTCGCAGCTCCCCCCTCTCCGGGAGATCATTCTTGGCCAGAGCTCCGCTTACACCCAGACCCAGTTTCACAACCTGCGTAACACCTTGGATGGATATGGCATCCACCCAAAAAGCGTAGACCTGGACTATTACTTCACCGCTCGCAGGCTGCTCAACCAGGTGAGGGCCCTGGACAGGTTTCAGGTGCCCACCACCGAAGTCAACGCCTGGTTGGTGCACAGAGACCCCGAAAGCTCCGTAGCCGGTAGCCAGCCCAGCGCTGGTATCGCCCTAGAGAACGGCGGCGGCCTGCAGGATGGGAGCAGTCCCGACAACGGAGTGAGGGAGAGCGGAGCGGAGCAGGGTTTTGGGGAAGAACTGGAAGATTTGGGAGCGGTGGCTGCCCCGGTGAACGGAGACCTGACCAAAGAGGTAGGCAGGACTTTCTTTTGCCTGTGGTGGAGGGGAGAGGGAGCCCTTGGGGGGGTTCTTGCCCTCCAGTATCCGTCCGAGGGAGTGGTACTCTGTACCTCGTGTTTAGCACTTGGGAAAAGCGGGTCCCTGCTTGGGAATGGCGTAATGCTAAATTCCAGGTCAGCGAGAGGGCTCCGGGGGTACGGTGGGGTGGTTTGTCCTTTTTGTTTGTTTTATCCTTGGTCTGAAAGTAATAGCGAAAGGAGGGGAAAAGGGTTGGGGTCAGCGTCCGGACCTGTACGCTTAGCTTTGTGTTGTGAAACCGATAAAACGAGGTTGGGAGATAAACAGGGGCATTGGGTAACAGCCTCGTCCCAGGTGTCGAGCGGGTGGTTGGGTTACTTGGCTCTGGAGTTCATCCAGTGGAGATGTTTATTGCTTGGTTTTCATCACGGGCGGGTGGGGAGAGGTGAACTGGAAAGCGGTTTATTTTTTTTCTGTCTGAGCGCAACCTTTCGGAGGCTGTGATGCAATGCTGGTCCCCGGGAGCTGCTGCTCTTTTTCCTTTTTGGCACCGTTCTCTTTGTCACGGCACGTTCAGCGTCTCCCTGCCCGTGGCGTGGGGGATGTTAGCGCTGATTTGCAGCGTCGGGTCCTTCCAGCGTCGCTCTTGCATCTCGTAAATTGTGTCTTGGACGAGCTGTTGAGGCGTCTGGGCACGGGGAGAGCGGGATTCAACTGCTGCCACCCCCGTCCCCCTGCAGCGAGGGGTGGGCAGCTTTTCAGGCAGCTGTCGCGGATGCCCGGGGCTTTTGTCATGTGGCTTCGGCGCAGCAGCAGGCAGGGAATCGAGTGAGGAAAGCGGTGTGAACGCGTGCACGCCAGAGAAACAAAGGTGACGATTGTTTCGGGTCTAGTATTGACGGATGAGCAGCGGGACGCTGTCATAGGAAGCGTGGATGGTGTTTCGGCTGTACCTGCGGGGATCTCCCGGCTCCGGAGGCGTTGGGGCTGCGGGACTCGAGGGTGAAAACCCCGCTCCGGGTTTGCAAGCGGCGACCTTGGAGGTGTCAAGGAGAGGAACTCTGGTCAGAGAGTCGCAGAACAGAAGGCAGACGTTCACACATTCAGCTGCTTCCCTGATAATTGAGAGGGGTAATTCCCTGTCTTGGGAACGGGGAAGAATTTGATAAAATGCCTTGTGCAAGGTCACACGCAGCCTGAGGAAGACATCGCTGTCCTTCCCCAAGTCTGGTGTTCTTGGCCGAGGGCCTTGGGTCTGGGGGCCCTGTCGAGTGCGGTGTAGAGAAACCAGGGTCAGATTTTTGGGGCGAAATGCTGCAGATCTGAGAGGCAAGAGGCCTGTAACGCTGCTGTATTCCAGAAGCCTGTTTATTTTTGTCTTAAAATACAGTCCTGTGTTAAATGCCGTGCTTGCTGCGAGCCGCCCGTGCGCAGGGTGCAGCTGCAGACCCGGCCAGCTCGGGCTGGACTTGCTGGGAGTGAAATTCCCGGGCGATGCATGCCGGGGCGGGGGGAAGCACGTTCCTCCACGCTGCAGTTTTGCTCCGGTCACCCCTTCGGGGAAGGGTGGGGAGATCTGGGTCCACACCTTCCCTGATCCCAGGTGTTTGGCTGTCTGTGCTCTTCCTCGGGTCCCAATTTTCCATCTTTTTTCCCCCAAACACCTGGCTCGGACAGGAGGGGAGGGTGTTACAGCACCTGCAAGGTGTTCTGCGCTGCCGGGGGCGCAGCGCCCGGGCACCCAGCGCCAGGAAATCCCGTCTGCCGAGCCCGCCTTGCACGCCCACGTCACATCGCCACACCGTCACATCGTCACACCATCACATCACGCTCTCTTCCCCCCCCCCACCCCGGGGCCAGCGACACCGCGCTCGCTGCTGGTGTGACGCTTCAAAGCACCCAGTCTTAGTTCAAAGCGTTACCCCAGTGGGGCTTTTTGGGGTTGGTTTTTTATTTATTTTGGGTGTCTTTGTCTGGAACCTTGACTCCCCGGTAAATGCCCAGCAGCCGCCCAGCCTTTCCGATGGGAATTTCGCGTGAGCTCTGCAGCTCCCGGCAGATGCTGCCTCTGGAAGGCACCTGCAGGGCTCGATCCTTCCCCCCCCCCCTCCAACCCCGCTCGTTAGGTGGACGGCGATGATGATGATACGCAGATGGCTTTAGGGCCAGGGTTTAAATTTTTCCATGACTTTTCCTGGCATTTAAAAATATCGCAACTCCCTGCGGGTCGCCTGGGCCAGGCGCGACCTTGTTCGGGGAATACGGCCGGTATTCATAATTTTAGGAGCCGGAGCTCGCCCTTGGGTGCGGTGCAGGGCCCGGGGGCTTTGCAGCTCAGGTGGGAACTGCAGTGGGTGCTGCCTGACACCTTGGAGATCATCCAAAATGGGGAATTAATTTATTTTTTTTTTATTTTATTTTTTAAATCGTGGAGGAGGGGTGCTCACTCCTTGTCAGCCTAAAGACAAAGCTAGGTTTAATCCCGAGTACTCTCCTCTGCAGCATTGGGGGTGGGGAAGGCAGGAGGCACCGCTGCCCTGTGCCGTTTCCACAACAGGAGGATAAAAATACGCGGCCGTCAGCCATGTGATGAGCTGCTGGTGCTCAGCCCCGTCCCCGGCTGACAAAGCCCCCCCCCCCCCCGTACCCCCCAGCCGCGGGGGGGGATCTCCTTACACTTGGCCCTGTCTCTCCGGCGGCCGTTGCTTACCGCCCGGGGCGGGCCGTGCCCGGTGGCGGGGTCGGGGGGGGGGGGGGGCGGTTTGCCACCGGCTTGCGTGGCGGAGGGGGGGGTGGGAATGGCCACCTCCGGGCCGGGGGCTCCCGCGGGAGGGAGCCAAGGTCACCCCGGCCTGCCTGGCCTTCCCTCCCTCCCCGGGACCCCCCGGGCTCCAGGACGAGCTCCCCCCCCCACGGGCGGTGCGGGCCGGCGCGGTGCAGGGCGAGGCCCGGGGGGGGGGGGGGGGCGGCCCCGCTGCGCCAGGGCGGGGGAGCGGCCCGGTGGGCGCCGCGCGGCCGCTCCGCCGCCACCCATTGGTCGAGGCGACGGCCCCCGTCGGCGTGGATTGGCGGAGGAGGCGGCCCCCGTCGTCGCGGATTGGCGGTTGCCGCCGTGCGGGAGAGGGGCGGGGCTTGGCGGCCTATTGGCGGAGGGGGGCGTGGCCCGACGGCGCCGCATCCCGGCGGGGCGGGGGTTGGGGGCGGGGCTTGGCGGCCGCCGCAGCCAAGGTAACGGCGGGGGAGGGGCGGGCGGGGCGCGCCGCAGCCCGGCCCGGGCAGGGCGGCGGGAGCCGAGCCCGGCCCAGCTGAGCCCGGCCCAGCCGAGCGGGGGGCGCCGCAGCAGCAGCAGCAGCCGCCGCACGGGGGGGGCGGGGGCGGCTCCTGCCGCCGCAGCGGGGCCGCGGGCACCTGTGGCCGGTGGGGCGGAGCGGAGCGCGGCTCCCCAGCCGCCCCGGCCGGCGATGCGTGCGCGGCGCCGCGCCCCGGCCAGCCCGCCCCGCTGCCGCCGCCGCCGCCTTCCCCCCCCGCTCCTCCGGGGACCATGATCGGCGTGCGCCGCGGCCCGGGCGGCAGCTGGGGACATGAGAAAGGTACCGGGGCCGCTCCGGTGGAGGGAGGGCGGCAGCTCCCCGGTGCCGCGGCGACGCTGCCGGCCCAGCGGCGGCGGGGCAGGGTGTGCGGGTGGACCCGGGGGAGGCGCGGTGCGGCGGCGCAGGCTGCCGGAGGCGGGGGGCTGCGGGGCGGGGACCGGCGGTTTGGGCGCAGGGCAGGCTCTACGGCCGGGGGGAGGGCGGCGGGGGGTGCCCCGGGGGGGGGGCTGCGGGCAGCCCGGTGACGGCGGCGGCGGTAGCTCAAGTTGCATCAGGTGGGTGGAAATGCGGGGATTTTCCTGCCGGCGCACCCCACCCCTTATGCAAATGGCCGGGATGGCACCACGGGCTGATGCAAGGCGGTCACGGCGCAGCCACCGCCGCGACGCGGGCCCGGGCGGCCCCAGCCGCCTCTCCCGGCGGCGGGCGGGCGGCCATGGGCGGCGGGGAGGGAAGGGCCGGCCTCACCCGCCATGCGGAGCCTGCGGAGCCGCTCTCGGGCATCCCGGGAGGCAGAACCGCCCCGGGTCGCCGAGGGAAGGAGGGAGCCGGGTGCCCGGCGGGTGGGCTGCGGGTCAGGCTGGGGATGAAAGGGGGGGGGGTGTCCCTGGGGAGGGGCTGTGGGTGGGGACCCTGCCCAGAGCTGAAGGAAATCTGGTCTGTCTTTCAGGACATCGATTTGATTGACATCCTGTGGAGACAGGATATTGATCTCGGCGCTGGGCGAGAGATTTTTGACTACAGCCACCGTCAGAAAGAGAGCGAAGTGGACAAAGAGCTGAGCGATGGGAGGGAGCGTGGGGACAGCTGGAGGAGCGGAGGGAATGAGATCTTGGATAGAAACCTGCTAGTTGATGGAGAGACCGGGGAGAGTTTCCCTGCGCAGGTAACACCCCCGGGCCGGCCGGGCTGGGGTCCGTGCCCGCGGTGATGCAGCGTGCTGGGGGGTCTGTGCCTCCGCCGAGGCGGAGGGGAGGCAAGGGGTCCTCTGGCCGGCTGTCAGGGCGAGCGGCATCGCGTGTGACTTTCACCGGGGATCTGCTGAGCCGCAGGATAAGGGTTTGTCTGGGTGGACCAGAGGATTTGATGCTGGGAAAGGGCAGGCTGCCGGCCGGGCAGCCGCAGCGAGGCGGGCAGGGTAATGGCCGTGTCACCATCGGCAGGGCACTAGGTGTTTGGCGGTTGGTTCTTGCTGCGCCTTTTGGTTGTCTGGCAGAGGCGGTGGCGCGGGTAGGTGCAGAGTCCCCTCCGGTCCGTAGCAGAGTCCTTGCTCTGGCAGTAGGTGAGGCTCACCGGGAGCAGAGGCAGCACGTTTCCTTTTCCCCGCTGCGCTCGGGGGGCCGCTCTGACGCTCTCCGGAGCAGGAGGATGGAGTCTGCGAAGCACTGGGTGGGGCCTCTGGCTCTTTTTGGATGCGCTGTAATAAAGCCCTGCTGTAAGGAGCTCGTTTCTCATCACCACCTCCCTAATCCCGGGGCTACGATTGCTTGTGTTTTACATCAGGTGCCCGGTGCGGAGGATCAGACAGCCCTGTCCCTGGAGGAGTGCCTTAGGCTGCTGGAGGCCACCTTCCCTTTCGGGGAGAATTCGGAGGTGAGTGGATGGGGCGACGGTTTCCACCCCTCAGCGAATCCAGAGGCAGCGGCGGCTCTCCTTCGCTCGCTTGCCGGGGTTTCGGTGCCTCTGGTACCCCTACCCCAGACCGCGGAACCGGCAGCAAATTGGGTTAGCCTGCTTAAGGAGGCTCCAGGCATCGTCCCTGCGAAACTAGCAGTGGGGTGGGGTGGTCACAATTAATTAAAGACTTCTGGCTTTGCTTCTAATTAGTTCATAGCGAACTGTGGAGGAATAACTGCAACCAGTTTGCTTTGAACAAAGGAGAAGCAATTGCCCGTATGGAGGTGGAAGGGCATTTGGGATTGCTGCCTCCCCGGCCGCGGCCGCTCAGCCGGGGACTGACTCTCCTCACGTGGTTAGTTTCCAGCTGCGGATGTCTCCACCCTGAGCGAAGCCGTGCCCGACGAGAGCAGGTCCGCGGGCATCCAGACCAGCCTGCTGTCTCCGCTCCTCACCGAGACCGAGTCGCCCTTCGATCTGGAGCAGCAGTGGCAGGACCTCATGTCCATCATGGAAATGCAGGTGAGCCGGAGGGGGGGTCGCGGGAAGGTGTTTGTCCCTCCGGGCGTGCATCGCTGGTCCATCGAATTTTGGTTTGATGGCTGTGCCGAGTGCCCGATTCCGGGACGACCCCGGTTTGGAGTTGGTGGCAGCTGCTTTGGTTTTATCCCAGCCTGCGCGGTGACGCGGTGATGCCCGTGCGGTGGTTGCTGCCGCTGTCTTAACCCTCCTGCAGCTGGCGGGTGGTGCTGGGCCGCTGGGAGAGCTCCTGCCATGGGATCCAGAACCGCTGTCCCGTCTCTTTTTGGCACCGAAGAAAGGCAGGGCTCAGGCGCGCCTCGTTTACCGAGCTGTTTCGCATCTCTTCCAGGCTATGGAAGTGAACACCACGACCGCTGAGACCCTGTACAACGGCACGAGCGGAGACTTGCTGACTTCTAACTACAGCCTGGCTCCAAACACTCCCATCAATCAGAACGTCAGCCTGCATCAGGCCTCTCTGGGTAGCTGCTCGCAGGACTTCTCCCTCTTCAGCTCGGAAATCGAAAGCCCCTCCATGGCTGGCAGCTCGGCCCTGCTCCAGCTGGCGCCGGACAACTCCACCGGCCTCAACACCACCTTCGGCTCCACCAACTTGAGCGGCATCTTCTTCCCTCCGCAGTTGAACAGCACGGTCAACGAGACGGCCGGCCCCGAGCTGCCGGACCCACTGGGCGGTCTGCTAGACGAAGCCATGCTTGATGAGATCAGTTTGATGGACTTGGCGATCGAAGAAGGTTTCAACCCGGTGCAGGCCTCACAGCTGGAAGAGGAGTTTGATTCTGACTCGGGTCTTTCGCTGGATTCCGGTCACAGTCCCGCTTCTCTGAGCAGCTCGGAAGCCTCTTCCTCCTCCTCTTCTTCCTCCTCGTCCTCTTCCTCCTCCTCGTTTTCTGAGGAAGGAGCTGTCGGCTACAGCTCAGACTCTGAAAACGTGGACTTTGAAGAAGCGGAAGGGGCGGTTGGATACCAGCCAGAGTACAGCAAGTTCTGCCGCATGAGCTACCAGGACCCGTCGCAGCTCCATTACTTGCCTTACCTGGAGCACGTTGGCCACAACCACACCTACAACATGGCGCCGGCGGCGCTGGATCCCGAGGAGCCCAAACTGCCCAGCACCACGAAGAAGAGCAGCAAGGAGAAGCCGTCTGAATTCCTGGATAAGCAGATGAGCAGGGACGAGCATCGAGCCAGAGCCATGAAGATCCCCTTCACCAACGACAAGATCATCAACCTGCCCGTGGAGGAGTTTAACGAGCTCCTCTCCAAGTACCAGCTCAGCGAGGCGCAGCTGAGCCTGATCCGAGACATCAGGAGGCGAGGGAAGAACAAGATGGCTGCCCAGAACTGCCGCAAGAGGAAACTGGACACCATCCTCAACTTGGAACGGGACGTCGAGGACTTGCAACGGGACAAGTCCAAACTGCTCAGGGAGAAAGTGGAATTTCTCAAATCCATCCGTCAGATGAAGCAAAAGGTGCAGAACCTCTACCAGGAAGTGTTTGGCCGCCTGCGGGACGAGAACGGCCAGCCCTACTCCCCCAGCCAGTACGCCCTGCAGTACGCCAGCGACGGCAGCGTCATTTTGATACCTCGCGCCGTGGCTGACCAGCAGGCCCGGCGGCAGGAACGGAAACAGAAGGACCGGAGGAAGTGAGGGACGGCGACGTGGGAGGAGTGGGACACTCGTTCAAGTGAGAACTGGAGAAGGGCTGAGCCTGGAAGTACTTAGAGGAACTTTCATGCCTTCTTATCCGATATATCTTCTCAAAAAAACGTGACTGCTGCCGGTCAGTGTGCGGGAGACTGCGGGACCTGCAGGCTGAGCTCTGAGGGCTCCCTGCGGGGAGGGACGGGGAGGAGCGGACCCTGCACTGCCGAGCCCGGCGCCTTCCACAACCTGGAATCCTTTGAGCGCAGGAAACGAGCTGGCATCACTGGTGGCGACATTGGCAGAGGTGGAAAAACTACTGTTAGGAACTGGCTTTAAATAAGGAAAGAGATTTAAGCAAATGAACTTTAAACTTAAAGTTATAGGAGAGACATTTTTCTGAACTTCCAAAGTTCTGTGATTTCAGGTAGTTGGTTTTTTTTTTTTTCTTTTTCTTTTTATTTTTTTTTCCTTTTTCCTGAACCAGTTTTGACATCGGTGTGATTCAATCTGACTTAATTCCAGATTAACCAACGTCCCTTCCTAGATCAGACCAGTGCACCCATGGAAACACGAGTGGTGTGACTTCCATTAACCCTTTCCAGCCCGAGGAAGCTCAGAGGGGGCTGTCGGGAGAACCGTTCCTGTACGTGCGGAGGAGCTGTGACGCCTTGGGGAGGGGGCACATAGAGCTTTAGGATTTTGGAGGGGGAAAGTGTGTGCGTGTGTGTGTGTATGTGTGTGGAACTGGAGAGGGTTAACAGAACCAGTGCGATACGCGTTCCCCCCACCACCACACTCGGAGCATGTCACTGCCGCCGAGCCAGCGCCGTGCCGGGACGCTGGGACGGCACACGCAGCAGCCTGCATGCAAAGCGCTGTCTTCTCCCACTGCCTGCCTGCGGAACCGCACGGGGAGGAAGGCAGGGAGGGGCGTCGGGACCCCAACACCCCCCCCCCTCCCCCGGGTCAGCGCCCAGCACAAGGGGAGCGGCGGGTTCCCAGCCCAGGCCATGGGCTTTGTCACGTATAGAAATTAGACGGCTGTTAGGATTCCTGTTTCTTAACCGCGCATTGATTTTTAAGGGCTTCGGCCCTGTTTTTTCCCTATAGGGTCTAGAGTGCTTGTGTTGAGTAAAAGGGAGAAGCCCAAACGTTCGAAGCTGCTAAATGTTCTCTTTGCCATAAAGATTCAGTGTAACCGTGTGATCACATTATAGGATTCTCTTCTGTCCCTAGGTGTTGGTCTGACTTCCTTTGTTTTCAGGAGGGGGGTGGGGGTAGTGCCTTGATCACTGTCGGTCTCCGCCACGGAGACGATCCTAGAAGCTGTATTTACAATATAGCACAGCTGGGAGTGTACTGACTTTACCAGCAACTGAAAAAAAAAAAAAAAAAAAGCTTAAAAAACAAAACCGGCTTTTCCTAGCCAGTCCTGTGCATGTGATACGGGGTGAGGGCGGAGGGAAGACTCGGGGTGGTAACTCAAGGGAAGGAAACCTGGTAATAATGCAGGAGGGAGGCCTGGAGCAGCCCGTGGTGCTGCCCAGAGGGAAGATGTCTGGCCATGGGCACGTTTTCCAGGCTATGGGGAAAGGAGTTGGATCTCGGAGCGCGTTGCGGGGTATTTGGTGCGTTCACCACAGCCCCAAGCAGCGTGAGATGGACTCGCCGAGACCCCGGTGGGCTCTCCCAGCCCGGAGTCCCGAGATTCAGCAGCTTTTACTTACGCATGAGACGAAGCACAAGTGGTGGAGATGTGGGTGTGGGGAGGTTGGAAGGGAGCCCTGTGCGTATGTTTTAAATTATTTTCCTTTAAGAAACTTTATTTTAATGATCTGTGACCTGTCAGGGAAAGAAGAGAGATTGTGTGAGCACAGGACAAAAATAAAACGGCTTATTCACTGTATAAGGATTTGTTTCATGTTGTTTTTTTTCTTTTCTTTATTTTGCTAAAAGATTAAGCATGTCAGGGAAACGAAACAGCCTCTTCTTGTGGGTCCTTCTCACCCACGGTAGCTCCTGGCTCTCTCCTGCTGTGCTGAGCTCGGTGCAGCTCTGGTTTGCCTCCAGCGACGGTCTGGGGAGGGAGTCGCTGTGGTCCTGCAGGTAACGGCCGTGGAAGGGAGCAAAGCGAAAGGCTCCTCGTTTGTGGAAAACAGCTCTGGTTCAGCTGCTTTATTTTTTTTTTTCCTTACTGCACAACAGTATCTTCTTAAAGCAAGCCAAGGAAAAGTGTGTTTCTGGTTAAATTTGCAGCTGCATGGAGCAAGTCATGGGTCCCTCGGCCAAACCCACCAACGCTGCTGTAGTTCAAAGGCCGGGGCCCGACTGGGTGCAGCGTGTGGCCGCGGGTCGGAGCCGCCTCCATCCCAGTCCTGCAGCCGGAGCGCGGCGTCCTGCTTTCCTCTCGGGTGAGCAAATGGCACCGGCGCAGCTCAAACCCTCCCTTCCCTCTTGCAGCTCCAGCCAGCGCCGCTGCCCTTACACAAGCCCCACCTTCCCCGCAGGTTTCAGCCGTAGCGTTGGTGACGGAGCCAAAGTTTATTCAATCACGAGTGTATTTATATCGGGCTCTGCAGGCCAGCTCCTGCCCCTGCGGGATGAGGCCCAGGCAGGAGCCGGAGCCCTTCACCCCTGTGCCGGGAGGGATAAAGGGTTCGAGGAGGCGGCGGGGCCGTTGCTTTTCCCCACCTTGCTGCCTGTTTGGGCCGGTGGCGGTGGGAAGGGCTGGCTGCGAGCCGGCGGGCAGCTGCCAGGCCCAGGCTGGCTCCAGCCCCTGGTTTGCAGCCCTGTTCCCCAGGCAGGGCTTAGCAAAGCTGGGTTTGCCTCCAGCTAGGCTCAAGGGCAGGCCCTGACTTTGCTGCTCTTTTGTGCGTGGGATTGCGCGCTGCCAGGGTGCAGGCAGAGCCACGGGTGCAGGCACCAGGGAGCAGCACGGGGAAGGGGACAGGCTGCTGCCGAAATCCTCCCCCTTGGGCCAGGCGGGGACCCAGGCCCTGCAGAAGATGCCACGTGCAGCTCAGATGAATGAACTGGGGATGGAAAAACTGCTCCTGGGAACTGCTGATGCACCACGAAGAGCCTGGGCTGGTGCTGAACCACTGCACCTAAAAGTAGCGGGTTTTTTTGGGCTGCCTGCCTTGTAGCTCTGCACCCTCTCGCTGCATTTTTTTAGGTATAGACGCCTTTAAGGCTTCAATGCCTTATTGGCATTGCTGTGTTTGCTCATCTGGCGTGGTCACTGCGTAGCAGTTCCTGCACCCCTACGCTCATCACTCAATAGACTTTATCCATAAAGGCCGGGACGCCCGGGTGAGATGCCGCTTTGGGGCATCCGCAGCTTCAGCCCCCTCCCCTGGGCAGGCACAAGAACAAGCAGAAAGCGTGCTGCCGCCCCGCTCTGCTCCCCGACAGTCTTCCACCGACAAGACTGTTCCTATGGGGCAAATGTCATTTTCCTGGGGATTAAACCTCTCTGTCTGGGACTGGAAGAGCTCACCTAGTCCTGCTGCCGGAGTTGAGCCCTGGCCAGCTCTACGCACAGCAACAGCTCAGCCAAGGGGAACGCGAAGCATTAAAATACACACTTTGAGGTGCTTCCTGTCTCTTTTCCTGGGCTCTAGGGTATTTCTTTCAGATATTCCTTCAGGGGCTGTTTTAGAATGTAATACCAGCTTGTAAAAGAAACCCACAGGGATTTCCCCCGCCCCAGTGATGCTGTGAGGAGGATACGGCCCTCCTCGTGGGGTCACTGCCCCCTCCCTGACTGGAGACGGGAAGCGGGGTCCGCACGGACACCAGAGCAGGGGACACACCGCTCTGCCCCGTTTCTAGCCTCCCTTTGCTGCCTCCCCCCGCCCCAGGACGGGACCTTTAACTTCAGGCCCCCATTCCCGTGCTCACCTGTGCCCTTGCTCGTGCACAAACACACTAGCAAACCCTCATCTCCCTGTCGGGGAGCAAAGCGCCGTTCCCCAGCCTGCAGTACGGCTTCAGAGCAGCAAGCCCAGGCTAAGAACAAGCCTGACAAAATCCATTCCGCTCTGGCTCCCGGCCCGTCACGTCCCGCGCGGGGCAGCCGGGCACTGGCCTTTTGCGGGGCGAGACGGGAACTTAACCAGCTCCTCGCCCCCGCTGCTGTCACTCACACGTCATGCCCCGCGCTGCCGGGGCGCAGGCTGCCTGCCAGCCCGTAATCAGGTGAAGTGCAGACCTTTCATTTTTCCAAAGCAGGAAGCACTTAGCCACCAGCAGGGCCTCGTGCCTCTGATCTCTGCGAGAGCCACGGCTCAGCCACGGCCCTTTGAACCGGTGTCCGGCTGCCGCTCGCTGCCCAGGACAGACCCTGGTTCTCTGCCAGGCTCCGCTGCGGTGCTGGGGGGCGAAGGAGCTGCCTCAGGTCCAGCCTGGAGCCGTGAGCAGGGGGAAAACCACCCCACCATCACCCACAGATCTCTGAACGCGTTACGAGGGTCATGGGACTATTTCCCCATGATCCATCCCGCTTACACAGTGTTACAGGCAGAGACAACCGGTACGCAGAGCTCTGGTGCCCGCCCTGCCTGCGGCTCGCGCGGGAGCCCCCCCGTACTCAGCGCGGCTGCAGACCCACCCCCGGGATGGAGCAACACGCATCTTCCAGCTACCCGCTGTGATCGATCGCCCCAGGGCCTCCCCAGGGAACTGCAGCCTTCTTACGTTCAATTAAGTGGACGTTCCCCCTTCCATCTCTAGTGATTAATACAGGTTTAATTGCTGCTTCTTGCTGGCTGCTGGGGCAGGGCAGACGTTTTGCCGTCCCACTGGGTATAGGCTGTGCTGTTGCGAATAACCTGGATTTCCACTGGCCGCGTGGTTTTTGCGGCCCTGGATGCCAGCAAGGGGCTGGCACAGCCCCCATTCAGCCCTGACCCAAACCCTTCCTGCCTCTCCCTGCTCCATCGTGCACCCGCAAGCACTGGAAACCTCCGCGCCAGGAACCACAATCCTCCCCCCAGGAATGCTTCAGCCCCTCCATACTACTGCCTGGAGCATCAGCTGGGCTGAGTAAAGGATGGGTCTACTCTTCTCCACGCACAAGAACTTGTGGCCTCCGGCAAGTTTGTACCAAGACTCAAGCAAGGCCATCTCCATCTTCAGCCAAACAGTCACCAGAACCACTGTCAGAGCTTTAAAAACTCATCCGTGAACACAAAGTGACAAAGTCTGCTCAACGTTCAGAGGAGAATCCAAGTAAAGGCCACTTACCCCACCTCCGGCGCCGGATCCTGGCTAGGAACACACGCGGCGCATGCTCCCGGCTCCAGCAGCATCTTGCTACATCAAACGAGGTCCCGAATCACAGCTAGTCCTCTTGTCTCCAGGGGTGAGACTTGGCTCAGGCCTCTAGACACTAACCTCTACGACACTTCTCTTCTCCAGGTAGAAGCCAACATAAATCAGAACCTGCTGTCAGCTGCTCCAAAGCTCCTGCTGCTGTTGACACCCAGATGGGAGCCATCGGCTACATCAGAGCTAACCTTGCTCAGAGAGAACCACAACCGCAGGCTAACTTCCCTCCGTGACCTGCTCTACACCTCGTCACTCATCTCGTGCACAAAGAGCTGGAGGAAGGAGCAAGGTAGAGAAGAAAAAAATCAGGATTATAAATCTAAAATTTTATTGAGACAAAAAACTGACAGAGCTTGGTATGAAGTTAAAATCCAAACACGTACTTTACATTTAAACAACGTTTTCACAGAAACCTAAACACATGCTTTTAAAAAAAGGTTTGTACAATGCAAGTCTAGATACATACCACCCTACAAGGAGGTGCCAGGAGTCTGGTGGGGCTCATGACTCCAGACATTAAATAGTTCAGTATTTGTAATAAATCTGATTAAAAAAAAAAACAACAACCAAAACCCTCAGAAGATTCAGGGTAACACATCCGGCTCCAGCACCAATGTCTGGCCTCCTACAAACAATCGCTTGTTATGGGAGAATATGGAATTGATTTTTTTTCTTGTGCTGCTGTTGATTTCCTCTCCCTCCCACAACTAAAGGGTTCCCGATGCTGCTGGCTGGACAGTCAAATTAAGGTGAGAAAAGGAACAAGTAGTCAGAAGTCTCTCTCTCCCCCCCCAATTTTGAGAAATAGCACCTTATAACGGAAAGAAGGGTAGAAAGGCTTTTAAAGGGTTAAAATCCACTCCCGCCCCGCACCCCACCCTCCCACATACAATGCATGTGTCAGTAACTGGCAGTTCTGCTTCAGGACAATACGAATCACAAGTTTGCATTTTCACAAGTCTCCCCTCACACCACCCCCCCCGCCCCTTCCCAAAAAATCGCTCGCAGGGTTTTGAGGATCTTGGCTCCAGAGATTTGGACATTCACAGTTTCAGTCTCACGTCAGTGTCCCTGTCTCCCTAGTTCTGTCATCAATACTGGGCTCTTCCCCCACCCCCCCAACCCCTTTTCTGGTTTTTTTTTTTTTTTTTTTTTCCTTTACTGAATTCAGGTTCTAAAAAAGATCTGGAAATGATCTGGAACATTGTCACCAGATCTCATCTCCCTCCCCAATTAAACAATTTCCCCACATCCCTCCCCCCCAGTCCCCCAAACCGATACACCAGTAAATAGCAAAAGAAAACAAACAAACAAACAAAAAAAAAACCCAAAAAAACAAACAACCTACACACATGCTACGCCGTAAAAATGCAGAGTTAACACTATTGGGAAGAAGGCTGTGGGTTGCTGAGATGGTCTTTGAAGATTAAGCAGTATCCATCTGCACTCCCTTTCCCCAGCCCACCCATCACCAGTGACAGTCCTTCATGGAAGGGGCTTTGCTTCCTCTCCCACAAGCTGCAAAATAGACAGCCTTGAAACAAACCCCCCAATTCCTCCCCCAACATCCCCGGTATCCCCCTGCCCTTCCCTCCCCACCCCCCCCAAAATGAGCCGGGCTGGTTTGAATCTGTACACAGCATGAAGCTGCATAAAGCAGTTGAGCAGCTGCAGGGCACAGAAACCATACTGGTCTCTTCAAAGGGCATCTTCTCCAGCCATCTCTACGCTCCCAACCAAGCAGAGCTGCGTTCTCTCCCTCTTGCTCAAACCCACAGTTCAGATCTTTATACAAAGGCTGGCCAGAGCGGGTGCCAGGGGTTAGTTCTTGTCCTCTTTCTTGTCATCGTCCTCTGAGGGGTAGGAATGCCATGTCAACCTCTCCTCATAGAACGAGATGACCACCTGGGGGCACTTGATGTTGGCTTCCTTGGCAGGGACCAGGTCGGCCTCGTCAGAGTTCTTCCTACAGGCCAGAGCAGAGGTGTAAGTTAGGGGGCTGCAGAGGGGAGGTGGAAGAAGCGGAGACCGGAGAAAAAAATCAAGAAATGGCAGGTAAACGGAGTTCCCCAGCTGCTCGGGGGATCCAAGCGACCCCTTCCCGAGTGGCTCCGGAGCAGGGAGAAGCAGCACGTGAGCCCAGGAAAAAAAACAACCCGGGTGTGAGTTCAGCTCTGTCTTGTCGGGGATGGGGAGAGAAGCCGAATCAAAGCTGCGGCCCTGCCCCCAGCCACTCCGTAGTTCTGAGACGGTGCAAAAGCAAATGGCTCCCGCACCTACGCCTGACTGGTTTGGCTCCCACCTGTGCCAGCGACAAGCCCTGTGTCACTACAGCTGACGGGGACACGGTCATCGTCATGGTTCTCCTCTGGGTGCAGCCTTCCGAAACTGCAGCCCGCGCCATGACACCATGCCCCTCTCTCTCCCCAAGCTCGCGCCTGCTGCGGGAGGACATCTTAAGAGCCACACAATCCCAAGGGCCCTACCTGCTCGTTTCACATCCACGTTAGCCTCGGCGCAGAGGGTCACCTCAGGCAGCAGCGCCATCGCGAGAGATTTCATGCCAGGTAGCAGGGACTCCCCAGGCGCAGGTCCTTCCCTCTCTGGCACAGAATAAGTGAAGAAGTGACAGACACAAAGACACACTCACCACTTCATCAGGAACATGAGCTCCCCGCTGGAATCCGTGGCACCAATGATTCGCTCTGGCTCAAATCCCCGGGCAAAGCCTCGTGGTTTCTCCGACTGAAAAAGAGACAAGTTTCCACTTGTAGCATCACAGGGTGACAGCCACAGCCCTGCTTCTGGTCACGACGACACACCGGTGGCTGTTCGGAAAGGCTCTGCATATCAGATGCTCAGCCTATAACAACTAAGGCCAGCGGAGAACTGTGACGACCACTCAGGTGTAAAAACCCACGGCACTGGGGCGACCCGGGGCAGCACGGCAGAGCACCCTGCTCATGCTGCAAGCACAGAACCTGATTTCCAAGGCCCTGCTGGTCAAAACCTTGTACTGGCCAAGATTCAGCAGCTCCTGGGGTGAAAACCAGACTGCAGAGCCTTTTACTGTCCCTTTTCCCAAGCAGCTATGAGCACCTTGAGCTCTCTGCTCCACCTTGTTCGCCCTCTCGAGGGGGCAACAGGCAACCCTTGTTTCCTGTTTCATCCACGGTGTGTTCTCCAGGAGAAGCTGGAGCTCCAGACCCTTTTGGTTCAAGAACCGGCCTTTCAATTTAGTGCTAGAAGTGGCTCTGGATTGACAAAGAGGCCTGGCTTAGGCAACAGCTCATGCCTCCTTCCGAAAGCTACAGCTTTTCAAAAGTACTTCAGCTATGTGCAAGTGCTTCCCCTCCATGAAGGAGAACAGCGTGACTGCAGTTTTGGAGCGTGGCTGCTCCAGCTGCTAGACACCCTGCCAAATGCAGGGGTAGGGAGGTGAGCACCAAAACAGCACCCTGCCTCACCTCCTCCTTCTTCTTCTTTGGTTTGCTCTCCTCCCCTTTATCCTCTGTGTCAGACTCCGCTTTGCGTTTGCTTCCCTCAGACTTCTCGCTCTCATGTGCGGTTTTCTGGGATTGAAGGAACTCTGCGATGAGGTCTGGGCAGTCGAGGTTCTCCTCTGGCTCCCATGTGTTATCTTCACTGCAATCAAAGACAACAGCTTAGTTGTACATGCGGGCAGCTGGCTGCAGCTTTCCCTGCCAAGAAAAGTCCTGGACACCAGGTCACACGGAGATGCTGAGAGAAGCAGCAGTCTGGGCGCGGGTGTCCTCGCCCCGTGACACAGGACCTTGGCCTGATCCAGGCAGGGATGCCAGAGGACACAGCAGTTATTTCCCTTCTCAGGAGAGAAGTGCAATTCATTTTATCCGGCTGCTTGTTTCGCACTAGGCTAAAGAGGGGGAAGCCCCACCAGTGCACTGCACAGTCTGCTAGCAAGACAGAAAGGGGACTTTCCCACCTAGGCTGTGCTCTTGTCGCCCAGATTAGAGCTCGAGGCATTTAGCACCGTTGTTTTTATCACCAGGACTGCCTTTGGCCTGTTAGCTCCATTTTACAGACAAGGAGACGCGCAGGGAGACTGAGCCACCTGCCCGGAGGCTTTGGGAGCCAAAGGCAGAAGAGACGCTTGTGGCGGAGCAGCCCCAGCACCCACCCCGCAGCAGCAGGCAGGGAAGCACTTACTCCGAGAAGCCTTTCCACTTCAGTAGGTATTCCACTTTGCCCTTTACCACTCGCCGATCCAAGACCTTCTCCACCACATACTCCTCCTCCTCTTCCTCTAAAACCTCTTCCACTTTCTTCTTGTTCTGTTTTTTTCCCATTGTGCTGGCCAGTTTTTCAGCTTACGGGCGACGCTGCTAAAAGAGGAGAGAGAACCACACGTTTGTGTCAAGGTCAGGTTTGCCTTTGCCACGCAGCAAACATACTGGATATGCAGAGGCAAAGCGCAGTGCAGGAACGCTGCTGTGGAGAAAACAGGCACGTATGAAGCAGGTAATGCACAAAAAGATGGGCCAGGATGGTCCTGCCAGCTGAAAAGACAAACAGGAATCTCCAGCAGGAGCTACTGCATTTACACGATGCCTTTTTGACACACAGCTTTGGCCTTTTTGTCTCCCCAGCACCTTATTTCACCGATTCCATCAAGACTCCGCCTGATTCCACCCGTACTTTGTTCCTGTTTTCAGCACACCATATCCTGAACTCGTTGCTCCTGCGTCTTGTCCACCGACCTCCAGAAACAAAGCAGCGTCCCACGTCAGCTGCTGCAGACCTTGTCCTTCCTCTGCCGAGTCCCGCGTGTCCCCCCTCAACCTGTTCTCTCCCCTTTCCCCCACCTCGCCGACCTGCCCTTCAGCTTAGTCCAACCCCGCCTTGAGCTGCAGAGAGCATTTACAAAGCTCTACACCAGCGGGAGGGAGACAGCGCACCGCTGATATTAACTAAAAGTTAATAAATAGTTAATCCAAGTTAAATACAAGTCACAGCCCCTGATACCGAGCTCCCCACGTTCATTTCTTTGCTGGTTCATGGATATGCACCCTGGGATATTTATCTAACTCACCAACCCAGAATTTTTTTTTTTTTCCCTCATCTTCCAGAGCTGTTTAGACAGTCAAAAATTCCTGCATATATATCCAGTGCTTGCTGGGAAGTGGCAGAAGCGATGTGGAGCTAGGAGAACTCTCTGGCTCAACACAGCCCAAGGCTACCTGCCGTAAACGCCGCAGCACACAGGTAACGCGTGACGGGGCAGCCCTTGGTGCAGCTCTCAGCTTTCCACTCACGCTGGGGCGGGGGGGAGACACGACTGCAGAGGAGGAGCAGCCCTGCCAACAGGCCAGGCGCTTCCCCCAGGCTGAAACGAAACACCTCAGAGAGCCAAAAACCACAGAGAGGCCCCACTTCCCTGTTGAAACCCAGCTCGGACCAGTAAGAGCACCACAGCCGGGCAGATCCAGGGTCAGAGTCTCTCCCTGCTGCCGGCGGGTATGGCCGGCCACCTCGTCCCTGCTGCGGGGCAGGTGGTTATGCTAAAAACACCCCCAGCCCTTGCAAATATTCTCCAGCCACTTCTTGGCTTGTACCAGCGACACCGAGAGGTCCCAGCCCCACAGACAAGATGCTGAGCTGCGACACAGCCCCGCGAGGGGAGACACCAAAGGCTTCTTCCCTTAGGTTCAAGAAAAATAGAGAGCCCTCTAGTACCCTGATCTCATCAGCAGCCTCTGCTCCAAAGAAGTCTGCGCAGCCAGCCGAGCGCGCTGAACGAGTTGCACTGATTTAGATCGACCAAAGGGTCAGGAGGTTCCACGTCTCCCCATCTGTTATCTCCGATAAGCAGCTATGCCGTCACGGAGAGCCGCTGGCAAAGCTGGTGACGGGACCCAGACCGCCTGAAACCAACTTTGTACCTCAGCCTCCCAAAACCCCACCCTGCTGAACAGCTGCCCGGGGAGCTTTCACGTCCTAAGCGCTGAGGAACACTTCTTTTTTTATTCCAGTAAAAAGGCATATTTTCTGCCAAGCAAAACGACTGGTGAGCAGGTCAAACATTACCTGCCCGGAAACTTTAGTTTTGCCACTCAGGTTATCTTGAATTGTGTAGAATAAATTTCAGCTGGCAAAATCTGTGCAAACTGAGGCGGGTTTACATGGCGAAACAAAAATCCTGCAGATTTATACTGGCTGAAGGAGGTGCCAGAGTTCAGCAACAGTCTCAGCTCTCGGGGTACAGCTGGGTGAGCTCCCTTGTGCACAAGATGCTGCTGAGCTGAGTAGCTGCCATCAGAGTCTCTTTCAAAAGAGAAGGCTTAAAACCAGACCCCACAAAGCTCAAAACACGTACTCCCAGTTCAGACCACCAGAAGCCACAGCAGAGGATGGGAGGGAGCCAGCACAGTTCCAGACCCCCTCCATCTCTGCTGCTATCTCACAGAGAGGGCTTGAGGACAGCCGAGGAGCGTGGAAGAGCGCAGAGGGAGAACGCAGCGCTTCTCCGCTTGGCAGGTGCTGGACCGACGTGTTTATACTTTGGACCCTGCTATTGCATTGCTGCTTTCAACCCGACCCTGGCTACAAGCTGCGCCAGCGCCCAGGCTCTCGCTCCATAGGACCCTCAGCCTCTGTTCGAGCTGGCAGACAGACATCTTCCCTTTACACCCCATCCCCGCAGGCGCCGGCCGTGGGGTGACCACAGCCTCCTTGCCTGATGGCAATGTTGGGGTAGGAGGAGGAATAAACACCTTCCCCCCCCCCCCCCAAGACACCCACGGCTGGGGCTGCTCATGAACCAGGCAGTGGACTGGCAATAAAAGCCAGGTCAAAGCAGCTGCTACGTCTCAGGGTGGCTGGTGGTCAGGCTCTGCATCACAAGCCTTTTCCTCCTTCTGCTCACGTGTAGCACCAGATATCTGCCCTGCCTTTCTTTTGCCTGGTGGTCTCAGAAGAGGGGTCAGCATCTGAACAGGCTGCAGAGCAGACAGGGACAAGGGAAGAGCTCGTTCCGCTACTGCACGTGCTGCGCTGTGCTTGCAGAGCCACACTGCCCGCCAAAGGCAAAACCCAAACCCAGTCTAAGTGTTAAATGAAGTGAGAAGTTCCCTGCCCTGTACGGACCAGCAGCCGAGGTGGTGGTAGGGATACTCCCACAGACAGGCAGTGCTTCCCCCATGGATCCTTTATTCGCTGCCAAAGGACACCCAGCCCTGCAAGGATGAAGTTTTATTGCCCTATTCAATGGGGGGGGAGAAAAATCCAACGACCTGGAAACAGCCCACTAAAACAAAGCCATACAAGAACACGCATCAGAGAGGCTTTTCCCTCCTCAAGCCCTGGGCTGGAATACACTGACAGCATCTTTAATCAGACAGCAGACGAAGGCAAACCCGAAGCAGAAAGGCTCCCAGTCGCCTGCGGACTCGCAGCAGAGGAGGCCAGGCTGCCTGGCACCGCCTCAGCTGGTGTGCAATACAACAATGTAAAGCCTCCGACCCACCACCAGCATCTAATCCCCGAGCAGGAGCCAGCGCTGCAGCAGGAAGCCGAAAGATCGTGTTTCACTCTGGAATTCTTCAGGCAGTTCCTTCCTCCCCTCCATCATCCTCCTCCTCTGGCATGGCCGCTGGAGGAGGACAGAGCTGAGCATGCCACGGCAGAGGAGATTCTCAAGAAGGTTCCGTCATGGCTCTGACTACAACCAGCAAATAAACTCCGAGACAGCCTGGAGGGGCGAGATCTCGGGCTTCCCCTCTCTCAGCAGGGACTTCTGTTCAGCTGCAGCCAAAAGGACTTTAGTCGAAAGCACTGTGGTTATTGCTTGGAGATGGAGTTGTTTTGAAGGCTCCTAAGGATGCTCAGCTGGATTGCTGGGCCGCTTGAGCAGCTTCCTAAGGCGGCAATTGGATCAAAGAGTCTAACGGTAGAGTCTGGCCAAGATGAGCTCGGAGGGGAGTTGCTAAAACTAGAGGCGGTACGTGGGACAGGTAGGTGTGGGAAGGGAAATGCGGAGAGGCAATAGAGCAATGCAACACTGCAGATCCATCACTTTATTGTGCTCATCCCTGGGCAGGGAAGACACAAATCCAAGGCCAGGAGCACTTTGAGAAAGAGCTTGCCAAGGGGAGGGACAAATATACCAACGCAAAGGGCTGCACCAACCATACCTTAAGCATATGGCAGGCAGCAACCTCCCCAAAGTCCCCAGACATTTCCTTGTTTCTGCTAGAGGTATTTACACCACGGAGTACCAGCGTCACCCCCTTGCACAGCCCTGCTCTGCCTCTGTGGGTTCTCAAGATGTCTGCTCCCAGGCAGGCACGGGGCTGGCACCCTGCTGCCGAGCCGTCCCCGTCCCCTCGGCGTTCATCCCTGCGGCAGGCACAATGCCTGGTTTTCCCTGGAGAGCCTGCAAGCCAGAAAGGTGCTCCAGGGGGATAAGGCCAAGCCGTAATTCTCGGTGTCTTGCTGCTAAACACGGTACAGATTTTAGGCAGCAGGACAGAGACAAGCTGCTGCACAGGCCTCTCGCTGCACTGCAGTCAAAAATGCAGCTCGAGTGTGAGAAAGGGACTTCAGCCCCCCCCGGGGGGTACAAACTCAGCGAATGGCTTTATCTGCAAAGCATCTGAGCTGCTCCCCACACCCTCTTCCTCTGCCTCAGGAATGCCTCAGTGGAACAGACTGCTCGGCAAAGATTTCAGCCTTTTGTGACCGGGAACATCCAAACCCTCCAATTCTAGTTATTAAAAACAAACCACAGTCACCCAAAGCACTGGCTGGTTTCTGGCGTTGGAGGAAGGGGGAGAGGTTGAACCATCCCCATCTCTTTGGAAAGGCAGCGCAGGGAAGACTTACCCCAGCTCCCCCCCCCCCCCCCCGTCTCCAGAGCTTTCACACACACACATTTCACTCGCACCGAGTTCCTGTGTGCAGAGGTGCAGAACGAAGCCATTTCATTTTGCCTGGGTGTTTTTGGGGAGGGCAGACAACTCCTCTTACGTTTACATGAGCAGTCTCACATCTATAGAATTTGGGGCCAGATGACTGCTGCCTGAGAGAGATCTCATCAGTAGCATGTTTCCTAAAATTCAGCTTCAATTTTCTATGCTTAACGTGTGAAAAAAGTTGGCTTATACCAAAAAAATGTGATTTCAAGACAACTTCAGGATGGGCCTATGCCAAATCTTTCCATTTTCATTTGCTGCTTCTTACCTAACACTCAAGGCAAAGCTGAAATCCTTTGTGAAGAGGAAAGCAGAACAGAGAGAGACCGAAAGAATAACTTCTTGGTCTGTAGCTAAGAGGAAAAGGATCCAGGACACACCTAAGCCACTTGAAAAGAATTCAAACTCTGTTAAAAGGCCATGAAGAAAGAGGCCCAGCATGAAGGTGTGTATAAAAGCCTGCGTTATTGGGGCAGGAGGAGCAAGAGTGAGCGCTGACAGCACGTCATCGCAGTAGATCAGAAGCACACGCTGGTATCACGAGATCTCCTGGAGAACAGCACCCAGACAAAGACAAATACCCTCAGCCCCGCTGGCTGGGACACTTTCTTCGGAAGATTGTGGTAATACCATTCCACGATGCCGGACGCTAATCTTTTCAGTAGGAAGTTTAACAAAGGAAAAGACCAGCCTAAGAAGAAAAACGCGGAGACCCAGAGGTTTAATTTGGGTACAGACTAGTTCCATTAGCTCCATCTTAAAGGATTAACAGTTCAGCTCAGCTTTAATGAGTTTTAAACTTAAAACATTTCCTCCTCCTGCCTTTCTCAAAGTTGGCTGGGATCACTCATCTCTTTAAAGACTTATGAGCAAGCCAAGTTTATTCCACACGCGCCAGGGAAAGGCAGCAGGCATCTTTCTTTTGAAGTGGGAACAAGCATGTTAAGCCTTCCACTCTCCAGAACCTGAAAACAGCAGAAAACATTTCTGGAAAGTTTGAGTGAAAGCTCAAACCTTTGAGCAGAGACCAAACTAAAGAAAAGCCACAACCTTCAAGCTCAGCCACATCATTTCCAGTTAAATTCACAATCCATGAGAGAATGCACCTCTGGATTTAAGAGAAATGCACATGCAACAGTAGGACCGTTACTTCCCCGATGAAAAAAATAGAACCTGAGGTCAGAAATCCCGTCATGCAGACAGGAATTTTGTGATGTGACAGCAGACACAACTTCTGAACTCCTCTAGATCAGATAAACACTCACGGGATCAGAGCAGGGATTCACGTTCTCCTTCTCCCTTTCGTATAAAGATGAGAAAACGTTGCCCCAAGCGCCGCAGGATTCCCAGCGTCCCCCCACGCTGCACCACCTCCCTCTTCACGAGCAACCCTGGCCCCTGCAGCACCTTCCCCTGCCAGCTTCATCCTAGGGATGGAGCGACCGCATCTGGGGGCATTTCCCCAGCGGCCCCGTGCCCAGGAGCTGCCTGTCGGCGCCCACAGGCCCTTCGCCTGGTTCTCCGCACATCTCCCTGGCGCTGGGCAGCGGGGTCAGAGCAGCCACGTCTGTTTCTCATCGTTTTCACTACCGGGATCTCAAGCACTAATAGGAAACCGCCCCTGGGTCGCAAACCCAACGGGGACTGTTGACTCCAAACTTACTTATCGCAAACACCTTGCTCTCTCAAATGCACCAGGGATTTTTTTTTTTTAAGTTAATAAAATCTTTCACAGATAAGAGCCTGTAATTAGTCAGCCAGAAAGCCTTTTTATACCTCGATCTATATGGAACAATAGGAACAATGTATGTGCTTGCTGCTTCCAAAGCGACCAACCCCAACACCAAGAGCACTGCCCCATCCCTGGGATCCTCACACTCAGCCCCCCCATCCCTGACACTGCCCACCCAAACTCAGGCCACTTTCCAGTCCCTGCCGTCTCCTCCCCACCACAGGGGAGCGGGTCAGCTTCCCCCCACTGCCATCCCCTGCACTCCCGGGGCAGCTCCGCATCTGCCGCTTCCTCAGCAAAGCTTCACCACCTCCTTGTCCGGAGATACAAATCCCATTTTGGCTCCATCGCCTTCCCTTTCCATAAGTCCTACCCTTCTCCCAAACGCTCTCCAACTCCCATTCCAAGTACAACTTGACTCCCCCAGACCTTCTCCCCCAGCAAAGGAGCTGGAGAAAGCCAGCCCTGCCGGGCAGCTGCCCCGACACCCACCCCACGCTGTGGCCGAGTGGGGACTCGACCCAAACGCAGCTCCCACTGCATCTCCCCACTCCCCCTTCCCCAGCACATCCCCGCGTCCAGCCCGCCAGCCACAACCTCCCTTCTCCACCTCCTGCCAGCCCCAGACCGACATCTCCCTCGAGCAGGGGAGCCCTCCCCCAGCCCCGAGGCCCCACGTTCCCCCCCCATTTTGCTCCCCAACAGCTCTCCTCCCCCTGGCCACCCAGGATCGGCTGCCGTCCCGCTCTCTGCCCTCCTGCAGCCTGCTGAGCAGCTTCCCGCTCATTCTCCCCGCCAAAAGTTGACACTCATCCCCTCTTCGCTCTCAGAGCAGCCGGAACCTGAATCCCCCTCCTCCCCAGCCGCCCCCTGTCCCTGCAGCTCCCCCCCAGGGAACACCTCCCTCCCTCCCCTTCCCTCACCCCAGCGGCTTCACCAGGGGGTCTTAAACCACCGTCCCATCAAACGATCAAATGCCACCTCCTCCCAGAGCAGGGACCCTGCTCCAGCCTTTCCTCTCCCAAAGGACGCTTTCACCCTGTACCCCAGCCCAGCCCCCCCACTTCCCCAGACCCTCTGCAGCAGTCCCCTCCCAGCACCCCAAGACTCATCTTTCTTCTCTGTCCCACAGCACCCCCGTACCTACCCCCACCCCAGCTCTTCCCCTCCCCACAGGACCCTCCGGGCCCAGCTTTGACCCCGGCCCAGCCCCTCCGCACCCCCAGACCCGGCTTTTACCCCGCTGCAGCCCCTTTGAGGGGCACGGCCCTGCCAGCACCCCCAACCTCCCCATAACGCTTCTCCCAGCGCCCCAAACACCCCCCTCCCACTAACCCCCCCCAAACACCCCCCTCCCACTAACCCCCCCCAAACACCCCCCTCCCACTAACCCCCCCACTCCCCCCTCCCCGCACCCCAACCCCCCTCCACTAACCCCTCACCTCCCTATACCCCCCCAACCCCCCAAGCATCCCCCCCCGTCTCACCGCCCTAAACACCATCTCCATCAGCAAACCTCCCGCCACCCCCCACCCCCCCAGTAACGCCCAGTTCCTCCCCAGCATCGCTCACCCCCCCCCCCCGCCCCTCCCCCCCAGCCCCCCTCAGCCCCCCGGCTCCCCGGTCCGCCCGCGGCCTGCCGCTCACCTTACACAGCCCCGCCAACGGTTGCCGAGGGGAAGGGGCCTGCGGGGCGCGGGGGCGGGCGGGCGGGGCGGGTCGGGTGGCGCCGCGGGCCTGGCCGCTCTCCGTCCGCCTCCCTCGAACAAAAGAGCCCGGCCAACCCCAGTACCCGCCGCCCGCACTGCGCCTGCGCCGCGACCCGCGCCCGCCCCCCTCCCTCCGCGCCGCGGGGCACCCTGGGAAGCGTAGTCCTCCACCGCGGGGATACGCTGGGAGTGGTGGTCCACTCGCCGCGGGGTACACTGGGAGCTGTAGTCCTTCGTTCTGCCGCCCTCACACCTCAGCCCCGGCGAGGCCTGTTCGGTTAGACCCGGGCACGCCGCCCCGGTGGGGATCGCACCGCGGCGTGACGGGGTCGGGCTCCTCGCGGAGGCCGCCCGCAGCTGAAAGGCCCGGATGCCGCACCCCACCGCCTGAGGGAGCGAACTACACCTCCCAGCATGCCCCGCGCCGGAAAGGGAAGCACCGTCCTCGCTATAAGGCCGTCGCGCCGCTGCGCCGCTTAAAGGGGCCACGGCCTGCGAGAGGAGGTGAGGGGGCCCTGAGGGAGGGGCCCGCCGGGGGCAGGGCTGGGGCCGCCCGGTGTGAGGTGCCGGCGGCGGTGGGGCTGGGGGTCCCCCGGGCGGCAGCGCCCAACCCCTGGTGGGGCATCCTTGGCCCGCTTCGGGGCGGCGGCGGCGGGGCCGGGCTGACCGGGGCGGTGGGGCCGGGCTGGGCCTCACCCCCTGGCGCGGCTTCTCCCGGCGGGGCTGGGCCGAGGCCGCGGGGTCCAGCCCAGCCGCCTTACAGCGGCCTCGAGCGGGGCCCGGGCCGGAGCCGCGGAGCGGAGGGAGCGGTGCCGGGGCCCAGTCCGTGCTCACGGTGCTGCCGAGCTTGGGGCCGGCTCGGCCGGGCCGCTGCCGCCGGAGGGGGTTGACGGTCCGGCGTCAGCTGTGGTGTGGGGCTGGCTGGGGACGTCCCCTTCCCGCGGCAGCCTGGACCGAGGTGGGGCCCAGCTTTGGGGAGCCCTTTCCTTCCCGGGTGGGCAGACAACCCCCGAGAATCCTCCTCCCCGGTACCGGTTGTGGACAGCTCTGCCCAAGCGTGACAAGCAAAAAGCAGAATCAAATGGGACTCGCTCCCTTTTTTTTCCTGCTGTGGAGTTCCTCTGTCAGGTTTTCCTCAGAACTCGGAGACTCTGGTGTGGCTGGAAGTCGCCTGGAGCAGCGTGGATGGACGCGAAGCCTCGGCCGGAACGGAGCTGGGGGAGGCAGCTCCGAGCTGGACCGAGCCGTCACCGCTGTGTGCTGGTTAGGAAAGAGTATTTGCTGCAGGTCCTGCTGATCCAGAGGGGTAGAGACTGCTGCGAAGGATGTGTCTGAGTCAGCAGGGAAGATAAAAGATAGGAAGCGAGAGATAAAAGCTGACACTTTCTCTGTCAGCAGCATGAGCACAGGCCCGGGGGAGGCAATCCTCCCGGCAGCCTGCAGTCAGACCGTGCCTCTGGCTGCTTAAACACCCGGATGGTCAGTCGGTCGTATCCCGGGCAGGTGAGAGTCGTGAGGCTCCAGGAGTGTGGATGTGGGGCGTTTCTGTGTGGCTTCCACCTCTCATGTCCTTCTAGCTAGAAGATGTTGAAAGTGTGAGCCCTGGAAACACTGAAATGCAAATTGGAGGAAGATTAAATCAAACCCAAACTGTGTATCCCAGGGCCCCTTAAACTGAGGCTTTAAGCAAAAGCCCTGAAAGAGGATTTGGTGTAACTGTTTAAAGCTAACTCAGGTCTGCCTTCTCCATTGGATTTAAGTTGATTTATCAAGTTAAGATCAATTAACTCCAAATAAAGCGTAAATAAGATTATGCGTTTCTTGGTACAACTCCGGATAAAAGTATAGGTAAAAGACGTGAGTGCTCGGACTGTCTGATCTCGGGTTTTCCCCGCAGCCTGTCCGCCTCCTCGCTGACTGCAGAGAGTTGTCTCCCCCTCCTGGGTCTCTCTGCTCTTTGGAGCACCCTTTCAGTAGCTGGGAAATTAAATTCCTCTTCCTGGCAACCCTTTGCTCTTCCATTAGGCAATTTCTGAGTCTTCTCTTCTCCCTCCTGCATTTTTAATCTAGGCAGGGCTGTTATGCAGAGCAAGGAGCTTTAAAAGCAACGGGAGGGCGGCAGCATCCCCTGGGGAGGCCGGGGAACATAATGGTCAAGTTGTGCTGCTGAACTGGTTCTGGCTGGGTGCCCCCAGCATGGGGGAGGATCGGAGCTCCCCCGTTACCGTGCTGAGCAAAGTGACTCATGTCACATTTGGCTCCTTCTCTCCCCTCCTTTCCCAGGGGAAGAATCATGTGCGCTGAAGCGTGGGGGTTGGTTTTTGGTTTGGGTTTTTTTTGGTAGGTTCCCCTCACCCTCCCCCTTACAGCCCAAATTGGAAACAGCAGCCGCCAGACCCAACACCAGCGAGAGTTCAATTACTCAGAGACACCTCAGAGCAAGCCTGGCTCTCTTGCTGTCTATCCCAAAACTCTTCTCCGCTGCTATTAACGATTTCTGTGCTCTCTGGGTGGAATCGGGTGGCTGAAGTCTTGCAGAAAGTACCTGCGAACCGGTGGAGCCAGATTTTTTTAAAGCGTGGTTTGTGGCTCAACCCCTCCCCTTGTCCCAGCTAAAATTAGCTCTGTCTTCAGAAGAGCTTCGCTTCACATCTGAGCGTATAAATAAAGGTTGGGTTTCCAGCGCTGCCTGACACTTGGCAGCTCTCATGGCCTAAAAGGCAATGCTCCAGGAATGGGGAACAGGTGAAGGGTTGCTTCACCTCTGCCATCAGGCAGCCGTGTCGGGAGCCGGGGCTGCGGCAGGCAAAGTCCTGCGCCGCCGGTTCATCCCAGGGGCTCCAAAACCTCTTGCAAACAATCCCGCAGCAGAGGTGAAACCAGGACATGGGACACGCTTGGTCTTCCAGCTCCCCCTGACGAGTATTCCTGGTCTGTGTGTGCGCAGCGCATCTGCGAGGGGGGGGGCCTCTGTCCCCGAAGGGGTTTCGCTGCCTGAACTGTGCATTTATTGGGTGTGTGTGGGTTTATCTCGCTGTCCGCCCCCTTCCTCCAAGCCCTGGCACTGCGTTCGTGGTGCTGTTGCAGAACAGGAATTACTGCAGGAGCACGTAATGGTGGAACAAATTAGCTGGCGTGGTCCAGCAGGACCTGGAAGCGCTGGAGGGATGTGGCAGAGGAAGAGGCTGGTGCGATGGGAGCGTGCGAGCAGCTCATGGCGCAGCTGAGCTGGGAAAGCTGGGCAGCACGGGGAGGGGGGGCACCAGGTACCTCGTCGGCCCCCCCAGCTCCCACTGGAGAAGGGGAAAAGGGGGTTACAGAGGGGTGCAAGGGAGAGCAGTTGTAATGCAGACACGAAACCTAACCGGGTGGGGAAATCGTGGTACGAAGTTTGCTGCTTATTCAAGTGACTTGTGAAAGAGCTGGAGAGAAACGGCGTATCTGCGTCTGGTGCTGATGGGAGACTGACTGAGGTGGCAGCTGGGGAACGGGTCTGATCTACGCAGGAGCAAAGCAGGTTTCCTCTGGCGAGGGGCGGTTGGGTCCTGGTGCGGGCTGGCTGCTTCTCCTGCTGGGCAGGCAGCGAGGGGAGTAGGAGAAGGAAACCGTGATAAATGCAGGGTTTTCTCCTCCCCAGCTGAACCGGCTCCCCTGGCATTTCAGTGCAAACCTGCCTGTGCCGGGTTCTTCCACCCCATCTCCCTCCTGTGTTGCTGGTTCTGGCTCTGCAGGAGCAAGCTGGGGACCTGGGGTCTTGGTGCTGTGCAATGAAGAGGCTGTTCCTGGCTAATGGGAGTTACACTGGGGAAAAAGCTCTCCCGGGGTTGTGTTCAGCTCCCCCAGAGACCCCGTTATCAGCCTGGGAGCAGGGACGTGCTGTGGGAGAGGAGGGCAGGCGGCTCAGCAGGAGCAGCAGGCTGCCCCATCCCATCCTCAGGTGGTTACAGCCCGTCTGAGCTGAGAGCCCTGCTCACCTCTGCCTGTGATCCAGGGATTTTGGAGTGCTGTCCCGGAAGGCCTCAGCATCCCAGTGCCCCTCTGTTGGGCAGGGGTGACCTGAAGACGAGCCGTGGCGGAAAGAGGTGCTGCAGGCTCCAGCTCCGGTCACGACACGCTCTCCAGCACAGCCCAGCGAGAGCCCAACAGGCCATGTTGCCTCAGGAGTGCATCCTCTATTTCGTGGTGACCGAGGGGAGAGGATCAGGGAGGGCAGCAGATGTGGGGGCTGGAGAGGTGCCTGCTGGGTGGGACAGAGGTGTGAGGTGCCTGGGGGGTGCAGCGTACATGAGACCCTGATGTGTTAATCTTGTTTTATTGAGTCCTTTTCTCTCTGTGCAGATGTTTCCCACTGGGCTCTGGCTCTAGGATGTTGGAGAATCGAGAGGAAGTAAGACCCTTTCTGATGTGGGTTTTGTCTGTTCCTGGGCTTGGCCGAGTGCTGTGTCGAGGGGTGAGAGGTGCTGAATGCTGGGCAGGGTCTGTGGGGCAGAGCTGAGGGGCCGCTGGCAATAGTGAAGGGAAAGGCTGGTGCTGCCCCTGGGGCAGGATGGCCGGACAAGCCGGTGTGGCCGTGGGTCCCGGGGAGCTCCTTTGAGTTCTGCAGAGTGGGTGACGCTTGCGCAGGGCAGTGAGCGCTGCTTTCCCATGCTCAGGCAGTGTTTGTGCCATAGGAGCTGACCACGGTGCGTGTTCAGGACCCCCGAGTGCAGAACGAAGGCTCCTGGAACTCCTATGTGGATTATAAAATCTTCCTCCATGTGAGTTGGGGTTGAGGGAGAGGGGTGAGCTGCAGAGCTCGATCGTGCTGTACGTGAGGCTCATCAGCAGAGTTCTCTGGCCGTGTCCAGCTGTGCTGAGCAGGGTTGGAAGGAGCCATGAAGCAGCCCGGCAGCCCGTCCCTCTCTCTGCACTGTCTCCGTGTGGGTCTGAGACCCAACTTCTGTTCAGGTTCTCTAGGCACTTTCAGCTCCCGCAGTGCTCCCCAAAGCCCTTGTGCTTCAAGAGGATCCCCTGATCGCTGAGCTCAGGGGTCTGTGCAGGCAAGATCCTGCCCCTCTCTGCCTTGCTGCCCCTCAATCATATGGATTATTTTCATAGTGGTTTTTTGCTTGGTTTTTTTTGCAGACTAACAGCAAGGCCTTTACTGCCAAGACCTCATGCGTGCGGCGCCGGTACCGTGAATTCGTGTGGCTGAGGAGGCAGCTCCAGAAGAATGCTGGCTTGGTGTAAGCATGCCTTGTTCTCCCCCCCCTCCTGCAGCCAAACGCTGTTTCCCGCTGCCCTGGGAGACCCACGTGAACTCAGAACAGATGTGGATAGAAATCCCGACAGGAACACGGAATGCCTGAGCTCCTGGGATCCAGCTCTGCACAAAGCAGGGTCCTGGCTGCTGTGATCTGACCCTGAACCGCTGCCTCTGCTCTCTGCCTGCAGGCCTGTCCCAGAGCTGCCCGGGAAATCCACCTTCTTTGTGGGCAGCACGGATGAATTCATCGAGAAGCGGAGACAGGGGCTCCAGCAGTTCCTGGAGAAGTGAGTAGAGCATTTTTGAGGGCTGGATGGAGGGAGATGACACGCTGCTCCGGTCTTCCTTAGAAGATGCTGGCTGTGTGGTCGCAGCAGAGCTGTTGATGGTCACCCTGGTGGTGTGGGGCACATGAACCGTTGGTGGGGCAGGGCTCGGCGTGCTCTGTGCTCCTTGGCATCTGCCTCACCCTCTTCTCTCTGTGCACAGGGTTGTGCAGAACGTGGTCCTCCTCTCCGACAGCCGGCTGCACCTTTTCCTGCAGAGCCAGCTCTCGATACCCGAGATAGAGGCGTGCGTGCAAGGCCAGGGCTCGCAGACAGTAACAGAAGCCATCCTGCATTACGCCATGTCCAACTGCGGCTGGGTGCAGGAGGAAGAGAGCCGCCCTGCGCTGCTGCCGGGAGGGGACCTGCATGGCAGGTAACGTGGGCAGGGAAGGGAAGCCCCCAGCTCCCTTGCTGTGCCTGCACCTCCCCTTGTGCTGCTGTGGGTCTGGCTACAGCCCAATTTGAAATGGTTGGTGCCTGTGCAAGGGACTTTCACCGGAGCAAACAGCCTCTGCTGTGAAATAAGAGGAGCTGCCAGGCTTTCTAGAGGCCCCTGAATATTTTTGAATTTCCCTGTCCTGTCCTTGCTACAGTTCTTTCAGGGAATCGAGCTGAGCGTGTTCCCCAGCTCCGCAAAGGCAGGATTCCTGCTGGGGGTCGGGCATCGGAGCTGCACACCTTGGGCTGCACCAGCAGTCTCCTGTGCCGCCCTCCAGGCTGTCGGGGAGGGTGACCTGTCCTGGCTGTGGCCAAGGCTTAGCAGAAAAGAGCTCGAATCTCTCAGAAGAACTTAAGCTGAGATTTACAAAGGTCTTTGGCTGCTTTCCTCCCTTAATCTCTGGGGAGCGAGGAGCCTTTGGAGGCTTTCAAAGCTCAGGCTTTCTGTGCGTTTTGCCTTCGTCCTCGCAGCATGAGTGGGTTCTGCAATTCCTCCTGCCCATCAGAGCTTCAGAGCGCTTGCTGCGTGCTGCGGAATTAATCGGGCATGTCCCTGTGGGGTGGCTGCCCACCCCCTGCTGCAGCCAGATGAGGATTTTCTGGTGGGAGAGGAGGGCATCCTCAATCTGCCACTGCTGCAGCTCCCTGCAAGAAGCTGAACAAGCACAGACATCACCTGCGTGCTTGTGTCCTGCGGCAGGCGTGGGGTCCCTGGCTCTGCCTGCCTGGCAGAGACCCTCGGGGTCCCCCTGCCCCTCAAATGAGAGATTTACCGTGTCTGGCTCTTCTGCACCACCCAGTGCCCATGTTTCTTCATCTTGGTTTTCAAATAGCAGGAAGAAAGATGTGTCTGGACTCTAGCGAGAGACCTGTTTTTAAATAGAGCCCTTCTGGTTTAAGGAAGGGGTTTGGGGGAGCGCAGCAGCCCAGGCTGATGGGTGGGTACCCAGGCAGTGCGGCTTTCTGTGTCCCTCTCAGCGGGCAGCGCTGTCTGCCTCTCGCTGGTGGCAGGTCCCTCCCTGCCTGCTCTGGGCTTGCGTGCGAGGGTGAGCGGCCGCTTCTGCGGCTGAGCCGGCTGGAAGCGGAGGGCTCCGGCGGGGCTGTGCGGAGGGGAAGCAGCCTTTGCTGCGCCAAGGAGGCAGCGGCTGACTTAGAGACGTGCCGGGCACCTTGGGCCCTGCATCTTCCCCCAGTCCCTTCTCTGCTCTGACCCGTTCTCTCTTTCTAGCTGTGCCGGCCTGGGAAGCCCGCAGGGTCCGAGCTGCCTGGAGACCTTCCCATACTGGAGCGACTTTGGCATGGACGACGTGCACTCGGACAGTCCGGATGAGCCAGCTGAGCCCTTGGGCGGACGGCGTGAGATGCAGTAAGGGCTCTAGCGACCTCGCCTGCCTTCCCTGGGACCTGCAGCCCTCGCTGGAAGAGGGACCGCTGCTGAGCCGGAGGGATGTCCAAGCTGGTGGGACTGGGACTGCCCTGGGAACATGACCTTGTCCGGGGCTCACATGCTCTCTCCCTGCTGACTCTTGACTGTCCTTGATGTCCCAGGCAGTGTGTTGTATCGCTCTTCTCTTTGGAGAAGAGCCCTAGTGGTTAGTGAAGCCTGTGTTTGTTGTTCCCATGGCCTTTGCTCTCTGACTGGAGCAGTAGCGGGGCTCGGTTTGCAGTGCCAGCGAGGTCCTGTGTTCTTGGCACGTCCCTGGCCCAGGGCAGGGCTGAGTTACGCTAACTCCCATCCAGCGCGACGGAGGAAGGCTTTCCTTGGTGGAGCTGTGAGCAGAGGCTGGCCATGGCCCAGCGGGTCTCTTTAGTCCCCAGTGTTCCCCTCCGTGCCGTGGGCAGGGGAGGCTGCATTTCCCTGGTAATAGCTGCGCTGTGTGGCTCCTGGGGAGGGTGGTCTCAGCTGCGCAGAGCCGAAACCCGCACGTGGGGGTGCAGATACCGTATCCACACCTGGGGCCTCCTGGCACAGCTTGCCCTGCAGGTTGCCTGCAGCTGGGCTGAACAGTGATGAGCTTCCCCCTGGGAGCACGGGGCAGGGGAGGGAGTTGGGGGGGAGGTAAAGGGGGGGGCAGTTTGTCTCCCCTGCCCTTTCGAGGGGATTCTTCTTCCCGATGGGCTCCTTCCTCACACTGATTGCCATGCACAGGGGGGAATTGCGGACCTCATGACCAGGACCTTAGTTTGCTCAGAAAAAAGGAGTCGGTGTCCGGCAGCGCTTGGGCTCTGGCTGCTCCTGATGCCGGTCCCTGTGCTCTCCTGCACATTTTCCTCCCACCCTCAGCACTGGTGAAGGCAGAGCCAACGTGCTCTGACTTGAAATAAAAATGAAGTAGAAGAGACTTACTGGTTGCTGGCAACGTGTGTCCTGGCTGCGTGGGTGGAGGGAGCTGAGCCGAGGCTGAGCTAATTGCAGATAGATGGCTTTGGGGAGGGGGGGGTGTTAGTGCCCCTCTCACCGTGGGCTTGGAGCTGCCGAAACCCTCGGGGCTCACCCTGCTCTGGGCAGCAGAGAGGTCCCAGGGATGGTGGGGCCAGCCCCAGGGCGGTGGCAGGGCTGAAGGGTCCCACCTTGGCCCCAAAGCGAATTTTGTGGTGCTGGGCCCGGCTGGGGGGGGCGGGTGTCTTAGCCCCACGCGAGGGACCAGGATGCATTGGTGAGAGAGGGTTGGGAACCCATCGGGGCGCATCCAAAATGTCAGGAGCAGTTCATGGCGAAGGCTGGCAGCTGCTGGTGCGCCAGAGCGCTGCTGCCATTGGCTGCCCCCCCTCATGCATATTCATACATATTCATGAGTGTGCGGCTCCAAATGGCGCAGCTGTGAGGCCAGCTGTGCCCACGGACCCATTCCGGCGCCCACGGACCCGCGCCCACGCGTGGCCTTTGCCTCTCACAGCCTCACGCAGGTGATGCGCCCTCGGCCAGGGCCATATCCTGCCCCCGGCTCCCTGCACTCCACCAGCACCGTTTGCACCGCGAGCTTGGCCCGGCACTGCCGCCTCCTCCCTTCGACGCCTTGCCGGGAGCCAGGTGGCCCCAGGGCTTGTGCGGCTGGAGCAAGGGCTCCGTCCCCTTCGCTGGCCGGTGCCTCCTCGCAGGGCCCCGTGGTGCCCATCTCCCCCCCACCACCCCGGTCCTGGGCTGCAGCCCTGCTGCCGGCTGTGTCTCAGAGCCAGGCGGAGATTATTTTTAGTGGTGTTGATCAGCTTTGCAAAGCTGTTGGGAAAACAGTGACTCAGAGGTGGACCTGGCCATGGGGGGGTGCTGAGCACCGGTGTCCCCAGGGCTGCGGAGAGCCCCTGGGGGTGGGGGTCCTGCTCCGGCAGTACTGTGCAGGGCTGCTTTGCTGCAGCAGCTGGGGACAACGGCCCTGGGGGGGGGGGAACACAGTCCCCTCTGCCACACACGAGGCTGGCTCAGCCCCTCGGTGGCCCGATGTTTGCCGGGGTTTTGGAGTCATTGGGTCAGGTCCGGGTGCGGAGCTGCCACCCCAGCGGTTGTGTGGGGTCAGGGGCACAGTGGGGCACCCAGAGCTGCTCACGGTAACCTTCCCTACCCTGAGCAGGCGAAGACAGCTCGGTCGTCGTCCCCCCCCCGCCCCCGCCGTGCCCTCACAGCCTGGCATGTCTCTCTCCTCCCCACCGCCTGCCAGAAAAACAGCCTCACTGCTTGGAAGCAGGCCAGGCTCTCCAGACAGCACATCCTCACCCCTTGCCCTCCCCCAGGAAAGCTGTCTCTCACGTCTGTGCAAACAAACCGTGGTGTTTCCCATCCCCACGCAGCGCACCGTGCCGGGGGGGCTCCTGGTCTGACCTGGGGCTGGAGCAGCCCGTGCTTGGCCAAAGCATCCTGCTCCCGCCTCCTTCTCCTATCCCGTTTCCCCAGCCCCTCCTCAAGCAGAGCAGGAAGGTCACAGCCCGTGAGCATCGGGAGCGGTAAGGGGTGTGCAACAGGAGTGGTCATGAGTGTGCAACAGGAGTAGTAAGGTGGTGCAAACAGCCAGGCTGTTTCCTATCCGTCAGGCTGGAGCGATGCATCCAGTCAGCCCCCAGCCCTGGTCCTTTTTGCGCCAGAGCATCCTCCTGGGCAAGAGCATCGGTTCGTCCCTGCCAGGATCCCAAAGGGCTCCCGGGAATGATGATGGATATGATAAGGAATGATGGATACCGGGCCCTGCAGCTGCAGGAGTGACGCAGGGGCAGATACTGTGCTACCTTGAGGTGTTCCTAGATGGGGAAGGCTTGCTGGAAGAGCAGGTCGGGAACACCGGAGGGACTTGAGATGAGCTTGTGCCCTGCCAAGCTGAGCTCTGGGCATCCCAGACTCATCCTCCACACCAAAGACATGCCAGGCAGGGTGGGCGCGAGCGATGCCGCGCGTGGGAGCCTGGAGAGGCCGCAGGCAGCGGGACGGGTTCGGCTGCATCCCCGCAGCCCCCTGCATCCCTCTGGGTTCCCGCAGGGTCCCCCCAGTCATGCCTGGCTTCCAAACATCCGCACAGCTGTGCTTCGCAGCAGCCCTTCGCCCGACGCCTGGGCTCACCCCGCGGGCGATGCTCCCGTTTGGGCACCCGTGTGCCCCAGCCACTGCCTGCCGAGGGCTGGTGGGTGCCGGGGGGCTGCTCCAGCCCAGCCCAGGGGGTTTGGGCACCCTCCCCGGGAAGGCTGCAGTCAGCAGGTACTTACCACCATCTAGTGGCCCTTCAGCCAAGTGCGGGAGGAGGAGGAGGAGGAGGAGGATGCGCTGGGTTAATCCTCTGGACCAGAGGGCTCTGGGGATGCTCAGGGCTGGAGGTGAGGGGCCTCTGCCTGCACCCAGCTCTGGCTCCAGACCCACGACGAAGCCAAACGTGGAGAGGAAAATGGCTTTATTGTGGGCTGCCCACCCCCCCTGCCTGCCCCCCATGTCCCAACAGCATCACAGCGGGTACCCCGGGGCAGAGCACGGCTCGGGGGCACCGTGGGGGCCGGGTGATGGGACGTGGGTCTCTTCATGTAACGGGTTCCCGTAGCGGGGGGAGGCTGGCGGTGGGGACAATCGTGGTGGTATCTCAGCATGGCCAGAGAGAGAAGCACCTGGATTCGGGGAGGGGGGAGAGACACGGGTGACGGTGGGGAAGGGGACACAGACACACACAGCCTCACACGTCAATGACTTGCGAGCACAGAGGGGATAACGAGGGCGGGAGATCTCCAGGTGAGCGTGGAGCTGTTGCTGCCCCAGGCAGGTGTCAGGACTCTGCCTCTAGCTCGGCTGCAGACCCCCTCCACTTTCCCAGCCCTGCTCTGTGCCTCAGTTTCCCCATCTGCTTCCATAAGGGGTTTTGCTTGGCAGAAAATGGCTGCATGTGCCACACGTGGTGTCAGCGCTGGTGTTACGGCCGGTGACACGCAGCTCTCCGGGTCCAACGGAGGTGCCTGCCGTATTTCTCCACGGAGCTTGAAGGACTGGGAATCCAGGGAGGGACACTGGGCAGGGTGGCACCGTCCCTGAACTGCGACTGTGGTTCCCAGTCTCACCCGCTCCCAAGTAAGATGGAGACCAGGAGATGGAGCCAAAGGCTCAGCACCCCGGAGCTGCCGGGGTACCCCAGGAGCGGAGCTGCCTCCCCAGCACCCATCTCCGCACCCCATCCCCAGCAGGTGCACCCAGGGGTGCCACCTCTCACCTGGGTCCTCATTGGTCCTCCAGGTCGTAGGCAGCCACCAGGTAATCCTTCGGGACGATCCCGACCGTGCTGTTGAGCTCTCCGACCCACCAGCCGTACGCGTTGTACTCCTGGGAAGACACGGCCAGAGGGACCCAGGTTTGGTGCGGGCGCAGGGGACACGGCTCCGGTCCCTTCCTTCGGTCCCTGGATCTACGGACAGCAATCCCCAAATTCCCACCAGAAAATACCCCAATCCCACCTCTCCCCCTTGTAATTCCTTCCCTGTCCTTCCTACCCCCGCCCCCTCGTCCTGCCCCGCTCTCCCTCTTGGCTCTGGGTCCCGCGGGGCATGGCTTGGGGCTTGCTCAGAAACCCAGCGTTAGATTCACACCCTGATATTTTGGGGTATTTCAGGTACAGATGGCAATCCTTGGGATGTCCCAGGCTCCAGCCCGGAGCTCTGTGAAGCCCCTCCAGGTGGATTGTGCCTGGGTATCCCGTCCCCCTCCTCAGATTTACGTGTGATTTTTCCCCTGACAGCAGGGGAAATGATAGTAGAGGCAAATAATAACAGAGAAAACCTTCCCACCCTGCCCCGCGTGCGAGAGGAGGAGTTAGCACACATGGGCTTAAGAAGTTTACCATCAAAACAGGAGATTTTTTTTTTTTTTTTTTTAGAAGGAGATGTTAAAAGTGATGTGCAAAGCAGCATGTCCCACGTCGCATGTCCCACGCGAGCTCTGACCCCCCCCTCCGCCTGGTTGGGACATTTAATGGGTCCCTGAGCCTGTCCCTGCTTCCCGAGAGGGAAAGGATTTTGCTCCGGAGAGGGGCTGAGGGTCACCGGAGGCAGACGTTGCTCCCACCGCTCTGCAGGCGGTGCTGCCCTCGCCGGAGCTGGGAACGGGTCCCGGGAATCCCTCTGTTCCCCAGGGACCCCATGCCCCCAAAAATGCCACCAGCACCGAGTCGAACCCCCGTGACGCTGCTGGAAAGGAAGGAGCAGGGAGGGATGGGGGCTACATCCCCCTGCCCTGCTGTCCTCACCAGCCAGGGAGGAAAAAATCCTGCTGCAAAACCAGAAGGAAAAAAAATTTGGGTCTATTTGCTGTAACCCGGAGACCCGCGGGCAGAGGGGCCAAGACGCACCCCAGGCATGACGGGGAGCCCCCAGCCTCTCCTTCCCCCCCCCCAGCCCAGCTCTGCTGTAGTCTGAACACTATGAGGTATTTTAAAATAATTTCTGCTTTGATGAATTGCCGGGTAGTCTGCGATTGCTCATAATCAAAGGGAGGAAAATGCAAATGAGAGCCAGCCGAGAACTCGCGGCACCGAGCGTTTATTTCACTGCGCAGTGCCAAAAAGAATTAAAACAACATTAAACTCCCAGCAATAATGTTTAAGTCCTCGTTTCCAAGTGCCAAATTGCACCACTCTGGATCATACAGATGTTCGTTAATTATGCTAATTTTTATTAAACTATTAAAACGAGGAGTGCACTGGCACAGCAAGGCAGAGCCCAGTGCAGGGTGAACTCTGCTCTCGTCTGGAGGTGCTAATTTACATCTCGCTAACGTGCTGATGCCTGATACCAGGTTTTGGGGGGGGGGGGTGAGGAGAAGGAGGGAATCTGAGGATGGTTTTGCTGGAATCTACCTAATTACACGCTAATGGGGCCTCTGTGCTCAGTACCTGCCTGGACTGGGTTGGGGAGGGGGGAAGTAATTTAGCTGAGACTTTAGAGAAGGGACTGAAAAATCCACTAATCGGGAAGATAATTGCTCCAGCGAGGTTGGTGTGCCCCGAGCGTGCCAGTGCGGTGGCGGGGGGAGAGGGGAGAGAGATGCTCTGCTCCCTCCGCCCGCTTAACCTCCATCAGGTGCCGCGTGGCAGGAGCTCGGCGGGGTGCTGGAGGCAGCACCCATGGGTGCTGATGCCATGCCGGGAGCCTCCGGGGGCCCTGGCAGGCAGCACCGGGAGGCAGAGCAAAGCCATCGCTCTGCCCCATCCCCTGAAGTGCAGCAGGACCGAGCAAACTGGGAGGCTAGTGCCCTTTCCAGGCTGGCATGGAACAGGCAACTGGGTTTGGGGGTGGGGGGGTCACCCCAGCGACCACCCCCCCTTGCCCAGCCATCCTCTACACAGCCACGATGGCCCCGCTCCACTCCCAAAACGCTGCAATTTTCTCCCAGAAGGAAGAAAACCCCTCAAAGCACTTCTCCGCGTTTCACTCCCGAGATCCCCGGTGCCAAGCGAACCCGGAGCAGACGCTCGTTCAGATAATCGCCCGCAATCGGGGCTTTTATGGCAGGTTGGTGCACGGGGGTCGTAAAAGGCTTTATGCTGCTCATCTCCATCGACAAGGGAGAAGGGAAAGGGGGGGGAAAAAAGAGACAACGAGACAACAACCGCAACCCGGTTTCTGTCCCTGCCTTGCACCGCGGCTCCTCCAGCATCACCCCGGAGAGACGATGCGCTTCCGAGGAGTGGGGCAGGTGGAGTCCCTGACTGACCCAGCTGCAGATTCGCCCCATCCCCACCCGAGGGGACATCCCACAGCCCAAGCCCGTGGTCACAGGGGCGATGACGGCAACGCGGCCAACCGTGCCCTGCACGGCCTCAGATGGACGACCGCCTCGTAGGACCCCAAACGCGCAGCCGCATCCCTCCAGCCGCATCCCCTGCTCCACCAAGCTCAGACTGTCCCGTTCAACATCCCTCCCGCTCCTCACCCAGCAGCACGGGCTCTCTTCCTCCACCGAGTGCCGCAGGGATGATATTTACTCCCCACCGGTGCTCCCAAGCCCTCCTTGCCACCACGTTCCTTCGCCAGCCCTCGTAAACAACCCCGTCGGGCTTCGGGAAGGCCATTAATCACCCCCCTTCGCACAGAAGATCAATGACGCTTTGATGGATGCCGAAGGAAAAACCAATCAGTCAGGGACTTATCGGTTTATGATTGCTCGGCCCCATTATTAGTGCTTGTGTGTCATACATTATTGTTAGGAAAATGGAGGAATCTAATTCATAGATGAGGTATGGCGGGCGTGCGAGGGGTCGACTGACACCGGGGAGTTTTATACCAGGTCAGCTATACATCTATTTACCTTGAAAACCAGCTCGGAGCTGCAGCAAGCTCTGAAATCGAGGGGGACCTGTCCTTGGGGGGTTTGGAGTCGGCAGCAGCCGGTTCCTTGGCACATCACCCAGCCTGGTGCATCGAGCAGTAATTTGGGCGATGTTCACCCTTTGCTTCAGCTCGTGGCCCACCATTACCCGCTTCCCCCCCCCCCCCCCCCCCCCCCAGTCTTTTGTAGGGTCAATCCCTATTGAAAGAAATGATTCCCACTGGTTTCCAACGATTCAATTCTCAGCTGGTGTAAGGAGCTGAAGGACACGGGGCTGGGGCATCGCCATCGCCATCGCCATCGCTCCTTCCCCTCGTCCCACCTGCAGCACCGGCTCCAGCATCGCCGGGGTGGGCATGGTGCCCCATCCTACGGGGCTCTCCGTGTCCCAGCCCAGAGGGAAGAAGCCAACGGAGACATGGGGCTCAGAGCAAGCAGCGATGGGGGAGACAGAGAGAGAGGAAGGTGATGGTCCCTCGCTGGGGAAGGCCAGGCAGGCGGGGAGGCACGGGGGCAGTTTTGGCAAGGAGGACTGTGCAGCTCCTCCTCGAGATGAATCCTCGGCCTGACGGAGGGTGGTCGGGGTTTAGGTCGTTAGCCGTTTCCCATTAAAAACAAACAAGCCACCAGCCAGCCGAGCAAGGCAGCGCTACGGACCAAGGCGCCGACGACGAGCCAACCCTGAGCGCGCCGCGGCGGTGCCACGACCTGGCATGGGGGTGCCGACACGGCCGGGGCAGGAGGGACGCGCACCCTTCGGTCACCCTGGGGCCGCCGGCTCCCCCCCCCGGGACGCCGCAGCGTGGGGGACGGCACGGGGGACGCGCGGCCGGGGCAGACAGACGGTGGCGGCCGGGCCCGGTGCAGCACGGGAGCGGGCAGAAGGTGCAGCTGGAGCCCCGCCGGGGCCGGGCCGGGAGACAATAGCGGCGGCAGCATCCGATCCGCGGCGCTGATGGGATTGGGAGCCCATGTGAAACTGCCGTATTAATATTTATTCCATAAAGCGCGCGGCTCCCAGCTTTGCGCGGCTCCGCCGCGCTCTGACCGCAGTACCAACCCTCAGGCACCGCAAACACAATTTGAAAACAATGTGACGGAAATGTTTAATCTGCTCAGCCCATCTGTGCTGCGTATTTCTCCAGATCTCCCTGAGAGAGGCGCCTTCGAATCTCCACATTGCCTTTAATATTCTCCTAAATCACCTCCCCACTGCACTTCAAGGGCCATTGCTACAATATCACAGGTTCATCGAGAGTGCACGGGAGAAGGGGGGGGTGCAGGGAGGGGAGGGTGAGGGACGGGGGTGTCGGCTGGGATATTTTTTATTTTAAAATATTTCCCAGGGATGGTGTTCCTGTGCCCCTCGGACAGGCGAGAGAGAGAAGAAAAAAAAAAAAGGGGGGGGGGGAATCAGAGGGAAGTTATTGTGCTGTTGCTGGGAGGCGATTAGCGAGGCTGTTTAGAAGCAAACAGGCTGGAATGGAGCAAAAATCATTTCCAAAGAATCGCTTTTATTAATCTCCTTCCTCGGCCGCTCGCTTTCGTGCGCGGCTGCCGTTATTCCTCTATCCGGAGGGCCCCATCGTGCTCCGAGCCTCGACGTACAAAACGGGGGGGGGCGGATGCTTGGGTGAGGGGGGACACCCCAAAGCAGCGGCAGCCCGGGGTGGGGGTGGCTGGGCCCAGCACTCCTGGGTGCCCCCCGCCCCGACACAAGGGTGACCTAGAGCCACGATGCTCCAGCTCAGGTGCATTCCCACTCCCTGCCTCAGTTTCCCCATCGTACCAAGACCGGTCCCCACCACGCAGGGACAGACCTTCTAGCAGGGCCTGTTGCGATGGGACAAGGGGGAATGGTTTTAAACTAAAACAGGGTCGATTCAGACTAGATATATGGAAGAAATTTTTTACGCTGAAGGTGGTGAGGCACTGGAGTAGGTTGCCTGGAGAGGTGGCGGATGCCCCATCCCTGGAAAGATTCAAGGTCAAGTTGGCCGGGGCTTTGAGCAACCAGATCTGGTTGAAGATGTCCCTGCTTGTTGCAGGGGGGGTTGGGCTGGATGAGCTTTAAAGGTCCCTTCCCACCCCAACATGCTGTGGTGCTATCATCTCCACCGGGACGCTGCTGGGTGCTGCCACCCCCAAATCACCCCACAGCCATGCGTGGGGTCTGCGCGGCATCCACGGGGGCGTGTGCGGGGTCCGGAGGGGGGTGTGTGCAGGATCTGGGGGGGTGGGGGGTCCAGGGGGGTGTGTAGGGTCTGGGGGTGTGAGGGGTTCAGGGGTGTGCAGGGTCCAGGGGGTCCGTGGGGTCCAGGGGTATGGGGGGTCCGGGGGTGTGTAGGGTCTGGGGGTGTGTGGGGTTTGGGGGTGTGCGGGGTCCGGGGGTGTGCGGGGTCCAGGGGCTCTGTGGGGTCTGGGGGTGTGTGGGGTTTGGGGGTGTGTGTGTAGGGTCTGGGGGTCCATGGGGTCCGGGGGTGTGTGGGGGTCCAGGGGGGTGTGTGGGGTCCGGGGGTGTGCAGGGTCCAGGGGGTCTGTGGGGTCCAGGAGTATGGGGGGTCCGGGGGTGTGTAGGGTCTGGGGGTGTGTGGGGTTTGGGGGTGTGTGTGTAGGGTCTGGGGGTGCATGGGGTCCGGGGGTGTGTGGGGCTCCAGGGGGGTGTGCAGGGTCCAGGGGCTCTGTGGGGTCTGGGGGTGCCTGGGCTCCGGGGGGGGGGGGGTGCGGGATGCGGGAGGGGGGGTGCAGGTGGGGTGTGAGGCGCAGGGGGTGCGCGGGGCCCGGGGGGGGGGGGTTGCAGGGGGTGCGCGGCGGGCGGGTGGGTGTTGCATCCCCCGGCGTTGCCATGGCAGCCGCTCCCGGCTCCGTTTCCTGCATCCCCGGGGGCCGGCGCAGCCGGATCCACCTGCTCCTTCCCCGACCCTCGGCGGGGTCACAGCCAGGTCGGCAGAATAAATGAACGTGAGCACTAATGATGTGTTTGCTGGCTGTTTATGCTCTCTGTGTGTCAGGGGCACTCACATTTAGAGAGCTCATTATGGCTGCAATTAGACTGCACCATTGCTAGATATTTAACTCCTTTTTCTTTTAAATTAGCATTTTAATAACGTGCTTTGAGCAGGGGAAACAAAATGACCATTTTTCACGGACAAACTTCCTAGCTGTAGGTGCAACTTTAATGGCAAAGTTGCAAGGGAGGTAAAATAAGCTCAGGCCTGTTCCCTTCCCACCTATCCCTGCCCTCTCCCCCTCCTCCCCGCCACCGGGAAAGGGGAGGGGGGGGGAAAAAAACCGGGAGAGATTTTTATTTGCTTTATCGCACACTCCATTTCCTAAATTTGTTCTGCAGCCAATTATTTTCGCCTTTAAAGTCCTGAACGCTCACGCCTGATGAAAATTAGCAGCCATCTGAGTTAAACTCTGCCTGTGACCTGTGAAGAGGGCTCGGAAATAATTGCGTACATGTGTGTGTGCACGCGCGTGTGCGAGGAGCCATCCATCCCCGACTCCCCGAGCTGCGAGAGGGGAGCGGGGAGGGGGGGGGAGCGTGCGGCTGGGAGCAGCGAGTGCCGATTACGTGATGGGTATTATCAAAATATCTTTATACAGTAACCCCCAGGGCCGCTTCCCTGCAAAGGTCACCGCAATTATTTCGCCTTCATTCATAACTCTTCGGCGGGGATTGTGGGACCAGAGGAGGCAGAGGGGGACGAGGGGGACAGCCGAGGGGCTGGCTGCGGCCGCTGCGCCCGGACGAGGGATGGGGACCGGTGGAGGGGATGCGGCAAAGGCAACGGCTCTACGACTTTACCGGGAACTTGCCAAAAACGTCCGTTTTCTTCGCACCCGCTCTGCAAAGCGCAGAGCCCGAGCCCAGCGCGAAGTCGTGGCTTGGCTCCCGTGTCAGGATTTACACCCTTGGTCCAGCCCTGACCCTCACCCACCCAGCTCTCCCCCAGGGACTGCTGCCAGGGCCGTGGCGAGGGGGCCAGGGACCCCCGGGGTGGGTGCACCCGCTGCTGCGGGGCTGGGAGAGGGACCTGAGCCAGGACGGGGGGTCACTGGGAGGGGGTGCCCCACTCTGCCCCGGACCCCGGTCCCAGCCCCAGCCGGCTCCGGCCCCTTTCTGTAACGACTGGCAGCCCCCAGGCCCCCCCCCCCGGCCAGGACCAGGAGCCAGAGCCGGGACCCCCAGGGCCCCCACGCAGCCGAAATTGCACCGAGGGTCTCGAATCAGCAGCAGGGAAGGGCGGGAGGGGAAGGAGAGAGACGCAGCTTTTGCGAGAACGATGCTTTAAACGGTTCCTCTTTTGCACCCGCTCGGCTGTACCTTAGAAACCACCGTTTCATAAATACAATCCGGGTAGCGCAGGCTATAATTTGGTGATAGCTACCCCAGGACATATCTAGATACACTTCTGTTATTTTAATTAAATACTGCATTATGGTTTGTGACAACTTCATCGCTATAGCGTAAATGAATTTGGAATTAAAGTCTTACTTAGGCATTCCACTACTTCCTCCCCCTCCCCTCCACCCCTCCGTGTTACAAAGCAAAAGGCTATAAAATCAAGATGTTTGTTCATTTACAGATGGAGCAGCTTGGAAACGGGGGGGAAAAAAAAAAAAAAACAAACAAGAAAGGAGAAAAGGCGAGACGGTGCAGAAGCGAGAGCGCAACACCGGTGGCTTTCGAGCATCCTCGGGTGGGGGAGAGCACAAACGGGGGATGCTGAATATTAATTGTGCGCGTTACCGTTATCCTCCGAACCGGGCTCCTCCGAACACCCCTTCCCCCGGCCGCGGGAGTTCTGTGTCATCCGTGACTGTCATTTGTAACTAGGGATTTGGGACTGCTGCGGAGAGGACGAAGCGCTGGAAGTTTTAGACCTTTGGGGATTCGGTCCGTGGGAAGGGCACGGCGGTGGCCGGAGAGACTGAGTTATGGCAAGGGGAAACTTTTTATTTTACGCCCAGGCCTGGGAGTTTCAATTCCATCCATCTATTAACTCGTCTCTAATGAAACTAGACCGTACGTGACATTTTGCAATATAACTGCTTTAAATGTTACCACATCAATTGGTTTAAATGTTACCCGCGCCTCATGAACCGGGAGATGGTTTTATAATTATCTCCGTCTCTCTCTAACGAACAAAGATTTCTAATGTCTGCTGGTATTTTACATTAGCAAAGGAAACAAGGATGCCAGCTCCAAACACGGGTGTTCAACAGGCTCAGACAAATAAAAATCACAAGTTGTGAGGGCGGCAGAGGTGTTGCCTCTCACCTCTCGGTAAATCGACGCCAGATTTAAACCCTTCCTGATCTATTTTGCCTCCCTGCGACTGGGGTTTCACCCTCAGTTCTCCCCTCGTTCCCTCTATTGCCCATTAACCGCCCCCCCCCAAAATAAAAACCGCTCGCATCCATCTACCCACGCACGCACGCATATATATGTATATAATATGTAGATCCATAAAACGACGGCAGCCCATGAAAGTTATGGCCGGGGAGGGATGGGTTTAACGATGAGGCTCCGCTTTAATATTTCCCGTCGTCGCAACCCCAAGTGAAATTTCCACTTCCATCTACGAAATAAGCTGGGAAATCATCGGGCGTTTGTTACGCCGGAAACAAAAAGCTTTTTTTGTTGTTGGTGGTGGTGGGGTTTTTTTTTTTTTTTTGGTTTGGTTTGGGTTTTTTGCCACCCATTTGAAACAGGGTATCGCAGCAAATGTCACCCACCCCACCTCCCCGGCGGATTAGCGAGGGGCTCGTTACTAAATCTCTGTCTAATAAAGGCAGAGTTGACTCTGGAGGAGCTGCTGGTTATAACGCTGGCTTTGGAAAATGGAAGGATTGTCACACTTAAAGACACAAATTTCCCCTGTAATATATTCGAATGGAAACCTCTGAATCCAATACTACATGGGCATATCTAATAAATTCACAATATTTCAGCCTCAACAGCCTACGACGGTTAGTTTTAAAGATTTATGTGGTAAAAAATTACTCGGTGATGAATATAGTTTATTCTGTGCAGTATTGGAGGGTATAAGGAATTAAACTACTGTCTTTAACAGTGAATTTATTATTACCTCTGTCAAAGCCGAAGTCTTTAACAGCATTTATTATAAATTTCAGTGCAAAATAAATGGTCAGAGTACGCCTTAAACCTTAAACCCCCGCGGCGGAACCACGTGCCAACCCAGGAGAAGTTCACGGGCCGGGGGGGGCACCGTCTCAGCACCCCCCCGAGACCTCCAGGGCTGGCACTGGGGTACCACGACCGCGGGGAAGGGGCCACCACTTGTCCCTGCCACGGCCACCGCGTGGGGACCGGGGTCACCCCCGACAGAGGGTGGGACGGCACACGGCGTGGGCTGAAAGCAGAGGGGTCGGGGCAAAATTTGGGATGCAGCAAACGGGGACGCGAGGGCGGGACCCCAAGGATGGGGCAAAATTTGGGTTGGGGCATCGGGGAGTCACGGGCGCTGGGCATCATCGGCGCTGCCTCCCCGGCGCTCGGCCACCCTTTTGTCCTCGCCTGCGATGGGTGTCCCCTCATTTATAAAAATTACCTGGGAGGAATGAGGCTGCCAGGGGCTTGTTCTGGACGATTGGTTCCCGCCGGGGGGGCGAGGGGGCCGGCGGGGGAAGGATGGCCCTCGCTTGAATTTGACCGGTGGGTGACCGTTGCCTTCCAGCTGACCCCGCCGTCCCATCCCCATCCCCGTCCCCGTCCCCATCCCTCCCGACTCGGGAGCCTCCCGGTGGGGTTATTAATGGGAGCTGAACGCCGCCGAGCCCCGGGGGCCCATCTCCACAGCCCACCCCACCGGAGACCCCGGGGGGCTGAGCCCACCGCCCCGGGATGCAGCTGCGCGCTGAGCCCCAACCGGGCTCGTGACACGTCGGCTCCATCGCCCAGGAGGTTCGGTGCATCGGGGGGGTGGGGGCAGCCGTGGCCACCCCTGTGGCCTCTCCCCACGAGCGAGATGGCCCCAAATCCAGGGAAAATGCCACTAGATGTCACCACACGCCTTCCACTCGGGTCTGGGGTATGGGAATATGCCCCCCCCTTCCCCCCCCCCCCTTTCATTGAAAGCAATTGAGAGAATTAACTTATCCGGTTTTATGGCCCGCTTGTCACATCCAACTAAGCCCACTTAAAATAGGAAGTCTCGCTGCATTCAAATAATTATCATAACGTACAAATCACTCAGCCAGGGGACAAGGGACCGGTGCCGGGGAAAGGGACGATGCCGGGGTTTTGCTGGGATTACTGCTTCCCCCTCCCCAAATTCATTCCCCCGTGTATTAGCCCGGCTGGGCTGCACTGAGCGCGGTAGCAGTGTTTTGGGGTCCCTGCAAAGGGGGGTGATGAGGTGGGGTACAGGCTGCGGAGCTTGGCCGTGACCCCCCCGCCCCGTTATCTCTGCAGCACCGGGGGCCTGACGAAGCACCGGTGTCACTGGGGTGCAACAAAGAGCCTCCTGCCCGGGTGAGGGGGGGCGATGAGAAAAGCCCTGGACAGGGGCATTCCCTGGACTCCCGGTCAAAGCCTCCCGGCACTGGCACAGGCGCCCAGGAGAGGGGTCGGGGCCGTGGGGCCGTGGCACCGCAGGGACCGCTCCAAGCAGGGATGCGGTGGGTGACGATGCTGCCCTTGTCCCAGGCAGGATCGCGCATCCCCTCGGCCGCAGCATCCCCCACCGTCCCCATGGCCGCAGCCCCGGGGCTGCCGAGTGCCCCCCCGGCTACCGATGCCCACTAACCCCCAAATCACTTTTCCCCCACTGTTGATGCTCGAAATGTCAGACAGGACCCGAGCAGCAGCCGGCGTGTGTTTCAAACACACCAGATGGATTTTTATATTAGCTACTATTTCATGTTCAGACAGAGCGACCGCGCCGCTAAAACGGCAGCCTCGATGCTGCCGAGTTTGCTTCTGTGAGATTAATTCTGCGAAATTAATTGGGACAAGATTGAAAAGGAAATTAAAATGCAGCTGAGTGAACAGGCTTTTCAAACACCTTTCCCCCCCCTCCCTTCGCTGCCTCCCTCCTTTCCCCCCCAACACTCCCCCCCCCCCGGCCCCGTGCCGCCTCCGTTCTGCGGCGGCCGCAAGCATCCGTCGCGCAAAGTAATTTACGGGGGAAAAGCTCTCAGGACCGATCGGTTACGTGTGAGGAAGCCAGCACAAGAGTCGCAATCTGGAGCCACTGAAGAGAGCGAAAACCCTGCCGTGACTCCAAGCTGTGTCCCCGAGCTGGCGCGGGGGGGGACACCCGACCCGCTCGGCCGTCGGCGGGAAGGACCCAGGCCCCGGCAGCGGTGCGGGCACCGGGGGCTGTGGGTATCGCCCCCAGGGACGGCCGTGGGTTGCTCCCACTGTCACCATCCCGGATAAAAGAGGCGACGAGCCGGGGCTGTGGGTTCAGTGCCCGGAGCACGTCAGCTCTGTCCCGGGGCGGGGGGGCAGCAAGTCGCTAAATGCCGCCGTAAAGCGCTCCGAGATCCACAGATGGGGAATTCTCAGCCTTCCAGGGACGGTGAAGCCCAGACTCAAAGCTGCTCTCGCTGCTGCCAGGGATGCAGCTGCCTCTGCGGGGACGCACAGAACCTGCCATCAAATACGCCGGCTAAAAATGTCCGCTGGGACGCGCGGTGCGCTGCGCCGGCTGCAAACCTTTGGGGAGGTGGACGAGCAGCCGGTGGCCAGCCCATGCCAGGCTTGGTGCCCGGGGTCCGGCCTCGAGGACTCTGATGGGTGGGCAAAACCTCCAAGGAGAGGCCTGACTCTGCTGCCGCGGTTCTCCCGCCCATCACCGTGGCGTCCGATCGCCCGTGTCCGTCCTGCGGCTACCTCCAGGATGCAAAACTAAATCTGGTTCTTTTTCTCAGCTATAAAAACGTGGCCTTGATCTTAACGAGCCTGAGACTTGGAGGTGCCCTTCATCTCCAAAGTCCATACCCACCCACCACGGCTGAGCCCCCACCGCACGCGCCGCTCTTCCGCGCATCGAGTCCGCGTGACCTTCCCCGGGTGGGTGCCCACCGAGGCCAGACGGGGCGCAACCACCAAGTTCCTCGCCGTTCCCGTGCCAGATTGGGGTGCAAAGCGCGTTGCAAAACACCATCCACACCATGCAACCCCCCCCTCCCCGCCCAGGTTCATCCCTATCCTTGGGGTGCAACGTGCATTGCAAAACAAAGCGCAGCCCCCCCATTCCGCTCAGTTCATCGCTGTTCCCGTACCGTACGGGGGGGTGTGGGGTGCAAAGCACGTTGCAAAACACCACCAACAAAATGCAACACCCCCCCCCCCCCCGCCAAGTTCATCGCTGTTCCCGCGCCAGACCGGGGTGCAAAGCGCGTTGCGAAACATCCCCCATAAAACGCAACCGCCCCAGCTCATCACTGCCAACCGGGACCACCGTGATCCGGCAGGGACCGGCTGGGAACCAGGCCAGAGCCCTGCGGGGACGATCAGGGCTTGGAGAGGGTCACAGGCATCGATGGTTTTGCTCTTGCCCCCGCAGACCTGCTAATGCAAACACTTAATTTATTCACCTGCGTGCGCTTGCCGAAAGGAGCCCTGGTCACACCCGGCTGAGCAACTCAATTACCCCTGTAATACCCGAGCAACAGCACGTACAGACTCCATTACCGTGAAAAAAATAAAATAAAATAAAATAAAATAATCTTGCTTTGGGGCATTTGAAATGCCATGTTTGAAGGCAGGGGGTATGGGCAGGGTACGGGCAGTCAAGGAGAGGGGGGAGAGGGATGCCGGGGTCCGGTTCCCGCGCGTACGCGCGGGAACCGGACCCCGGCATCCCTCTCCCCCCTTCACTAAATTGCTAATTTACCTCCACTTTGGACCTTGATTTTAACCGATTTCATCAGGTCTTGACCTTGCAACGGTGAATATGGGGCTGCCACCGACGCTCTTACCTTGCTTAGGATGTAGATGAGGTCTCCGCGGTGGAAGGAGAGCTCGTCGGGATGTTCGCTGCTGCAGTCCCACATGCCTTGGTAGTAATTGGCATAATCTCGCCGGAAACCTCCTAGGAAAAATAAAAAAAATAATAAAAAAATAGGAAAAAAAAAAAAGAGAGGTCAGGGTGATAGGGAATTATCTGGGGAAATATTGGGGGTGGGGGAGAGGGGTTGGGGAAAGGAAGGAAGCATTGGTGTTATTAATTTTGTGTTTCAATTAAAAGGCAGAGGCCAAAGAGTCACTGCAAGCAAAAGGAGCTGGTCAATAAATAAATGCAATATCTATCGGTAAATACACATAAACACATTGATAAATGTTTCTGTTTCAGAAAACCCTGAATTAAAGCTGTTTACTACAAACCACAAAGGGAACCAAAGGTGCCTTCCCTCTCCCCCGTGTCCCTCATCTCCTCCTCAGGCTCAAACCAAGCTGTCCCCGAGGTGGACATCCGTAACTTGGTCAAGAGGGGACACGTGGCACCAGCGGCTCTGCTGGGCAACATCCCCGCCACGGTGACAGCCCAGAGGCCACGGGAGAGGAACATCGTTAATTAACACGGGTATTTGCACGGGGTCTCTGGGAGGATGCTGCTGGGGAAGGTGATAGCTGAGTTTATTTATTAATTAAAGAAGCCAAGCAAGGGATTGGAGCCGATGGAGCAGGGCGCGCTCAGCAAGCAAACGGCACCGACTGCTTGGCCGGGAGCGCCCGGAGTGGGAACGGGGAGGGGAGGAGAGCAGGAGCAAACATCTGCCTTCACAACAGGACGGCTCAGGTCTCGATCTTCCCATCGAGCTGTGAGTTTGGGAAGGCAGCGCCTTTGCTCGATGCCTGTGATCACAGTCTGCTGTGGAAAGGGAAGGGAACATGAGCCAGGAAACTCTTTTTATCCCTTTTTTTCTTTTTCTTTTTCTTTTTTTTTTTTTGAGAGGCAAATGATCTGTTTGCCGAAAGCCGTGGGTTTGGGCTGATGAGAGCGTTGGGAAACGGTGCCAAGGCTGGGGACCGCCCTGGGCAAAGTGTGTGCGTGGGTTTTCTGGAAACCACCACGAACGGTGGGTCCCTGCCGAGGGGCAGAAAGCATCCCGCCCCGTGATGGAACCGGACGAGCCTGATGCCAAGGTCTTGCAGAGCCCCACGACCAGAGGAGATGCTGCTCTGCCCAGTTTGCAGGCTGGGGAAGTGACTCGTCCCAGCACGTCCAGCAGACCCATCGCAGCATCAAACCCCCCCCCCCCAAACCCCCCCCAGATTCCCAGTTTTCGAGCACACAAGACAACTGTTAAAACACGCTCCTGGACCAAAGGCTTCAGGCAGGAGACTGCTCTGATGGCACGGCACCAAAGTGGGGGTGAATCCAGATGTCACGACACGGACATCTCCATGATGTGACCCCCATGGATAATTAAAGCCAGTAAAACCACGTTTTGCAGGGGAGGGATTTGAGCACCGGGGCTGTACCAGCGGTCTGTGCTGCTCTGCCACGCGGCTGAACCAAGCCCAGAAAGCATAAATAGAAAATATCGAGCACATGTTGGAGGAAATGTTTCTAATATGGTATAAGGGACCGAGTGATAAGGGTGCATCTGGAGTACTGTGCCCAGATTTGATCACCTAAATATGAAAAAGGACATTACAGAGATGGATAATGGCACAGCAGGGAGCAACTGGAATGACTCAGGGACTTGGGGAACTTAAATAGAAAGGCTGGGAAAAAAAAAAAAAAAGTAGGTCTGCATCCTTTGGAAAGTATTAAAGGGGGAGCACACAGTGGCGAGGAAAAGATTGTGAAGGGAATAGGAGGAGTAGGAGCTACTGAGTTATTTAAGCTTGTGCTGAGTGCAGGAACCAGAGGTTATGAACTGGAGGCAGAGGAAATATCAGGGTGTGTGGGCGCTGAGCAGGAGGACGAGGCAAGGAACAGCTTTGGTAGGAGCCAGCGAATTGTGTCATTAACACAAAAGGTCGTTACGGGAGGGTGTGAGGACAACACTGCGATGCGGAGAATAACCCGGTACGGGGGGATGGCGCTTGGCACCGACAAGCGAGACAAGGTTGGGGAAGAGCTGGTCTGGTGGCACCTAAAATACCAGTAACTCCATGGAGCATCATCATGAATTTAAACAGAGCGGTCCCCCCCATCAGCCTCTGCTCCTCTCCGGTGTTCTGCTCCGTGTCACTAACGTACCGGGAGTGCATGGGGGTTCGGGCTGAGACAGAAAATACATCTTCCTATGAGACGTTTCCAGAGCCAAAAGTGCCCATCGGCCTCCCGGAGCCCCCCGGGCCAGGGACCCGGGCTCTGCTCGCAGGGACGTGCTGCGGGAAGCCGGAGTCAGCCTGGTGCCTCATTTACCAGGAGCACTTGAGTGGTGCCTCCCTGCCCCGCGTCTGCTCTTTCCTGCTTATCAAAGGAACAAGAGGACCTTGGAAACATCTCACCACCCTGTCAAGGAGCGGAGAAAGGCGAAGCTGTTGGTAAGACGAGACTTTGCAGAAGCCGGCTGCGTGATGCCCTGCGAGTACAAAGGGAGAAAATTTTCCAGCCCACAGGAAGGTTCGTGGTCCCAAAAGTTTGTGTATTTTTTTCCAGCTATGTCAGCTGGTCAGATGGAAAGTCTCACCCCTCCCTCCAACCCTGCCTTCAAAAGGTCAGAATTAATTGCATCAGATGAGGAAGATGCCACATGATGAAAGCGCGGTCGGGCTCTGCGCTTAATTCCCAGCCGCAGCTTCAAAAGCAACAAAGATTGTTTGTGCCAGCTACCGAGAATATCTTGTTAAAATTAAGACCGTTTGCAGAGAAAGGACCCTGGCTCCCATTTTAGCACTTAAAGATGATCACGGTGGATGTCCGTGATCCTCTCGACCTGCCAGGTCCAGGCTGCGTGGGATGTGGGTCGGATCCGGACAAGCGATCCCGGGACTCCTGCATTACCCGGGCACGGCAGGACTGCCAGGGCAGCCCGCAGCCCAGCTCCATCCTGCACGCTTGCTTCTACAGAGAAGTGGTTTTGTTTAAAAAGCCCCAATGCCCCGTCTAGACGTTTAAATCTGCGTTCAGGGCAGAGCCGTGATTTCAGTGCGAATGATTTACACTGATGTAAGTGGGACGGGAGCCTGCTCCCATGTTTATGGGCCTTGGGGTCATTAAGAAAACCAGCCGAATGTGACAACCGCATCATTTTCTTCTGCAGCCTGAGCAGCCCCGAGCAGGAGCTGTGGGAGAGGCACGATCCGCCCCAACCCCTTTGCTTCGGGCGTGTTGCTTCGGAAGCCTGTTGATGCTGAAACCTAATGACAACCGTCTGCAGCTCAGGGGTTTTCACCACTGTGCTCACGCTAGGTGAAACCTCCTGCCACGCTCAGCACGGGGGACTGTGACGGGAGGCAGGCTGGGAGGCTTTTTTTATTTTCTAAGTAGAGGAATTTTGCTCTGTTTGTATTCGACTGGTAAGCTCGCACTGCAGCAGCCGCCCCGAAGCCCGTTCAGCGCAGAAGGCAGGGATTAAGCAGCCTTGAGCGGAGCAAATGGGTGTCTTGGCAGGAGCAGCCTGAAGCTCTCAGCTGGATTTGCTGGGCTGCTCCAGCATCGTGGCATCCTTGTGGCTCTTAGAAATTAGAAACAATAGTTTTCCATTAGCCAAATGCTCATCTGGCACTTTGGCCATGTGATATAATTAAGAACTAGCCCCTTCCCTCCCTCCCTGCAGCCCGGCCCTCTGCTCAAGGACTCCCGTCATCTCTTTCTCGCCCTTGGTCCAGTTGGACAGAAGCACAAACTGCCCCGGCAAAGGCACGAGGGCTGGGGTTCCCGGCGCTGCGATAACCTTTCCCTCTTGAAATGCAGCCCAGCAGTTCAGAGGCAAGAGTCTAATACATTATTTAGGGTAAAAACAGACACAGGACTTAAAGCAATCACGACAATGCTAATAACAAAACCGGTTATAACGATTAACAACAATTACAACTGCCAGGCAGATGCTAATGAGTACGAGCAGGGTGTTTAAATGGCTGGCAGGGCTGTGACAGGCGAGAGCCAAAATCCTCGGGGTGGCCTTGGGGCGCAGGTTCATCCTCACCTCTGGCAGCAGCCTGCCACGAAGCCGTGCTTCTGCACCCCACCGACCCCCAGCTCGAGCCGGAAAACCCGCGGGGGAGCTGCTGTTCCGCCACCTGCTCCTTCGGATGTTTAAATGCTGGGGCAGTTAGGAAAGGCAAAGAAAAACGTGCGCGTGTGCGTGCACGTCCCATCTCCTCCTGCTTTCCTTACCCCGTGCCGAGGAGTCTCCGGGGACAAGCGTGCAGCCCTGCGTTACGACCACGGTGCAGTTTGTAAAGATTAGGACTTGGGTTTTGCCGAGCTCTGGGTGCTGGTACCGGCTGCAGCTGCCACACGCTCCAGCGGCCAAATAACTCATCGTGCTGGGGGGCGGGAAACGAGCTCCACAAAACCACGAGGAGTGGAGAAACGCTGACTTGCTCCGGTCCCTGCAAGCAGCTGGGACTCAATCCTGCCTGTGCTACCAAGATTTTGGTGGAAACAGGCCTGAGCACCCTCCTGGGCTGGGGACAACTGCCCAGGGAACATCCAAGGGGGTTTGGTGTTGGCCAAAGGGCTTGTTGGACATTGGATCAGGCTCTCCAGAACCACCAGGAAGTCGGGCACGGGGGCTCTGGGACCACCGGGAGGGGTAAACCAGCTGGGCAATGCTTGGGGTGCTCGTGCATTCAGGAGAGCACAAGCCACCCACCACGCGCAGCAGTCAACGCTGATCCCCTCTGGTCCCCATCACCCAACAAGCAGGACGCCTGCTGCGGGTCCCCGGCCGGGCGTCCCCAGGGTGGGACCGTCCCCTCCAAGCTCCGGAGCGGGAAGCTGGCGCGGGAAGCTCTCCCGGGCTGGGCTTGGCCAGGAGGATGCGTTTTCCCACGTGGCGAGGAGCAGACGGGGTGGCAGGAAGCCCCTGGATGGTCCAGCCCCGGCTGCTCAGACACAAGCGCTGCTTTCCTGCACCGGGGAGGAAGCGACGATGGAAAGCGAAGCAGGTGGGACCAGGGAGGAAACAGATCTTCCGCTCCCGTCCCACGGTGTGAGTCCTTAAGGAAAAAGCAGGGGTGGGGGCCCTGGTGACCATGGCAGGCTCTCGGGCTGCCGGTTCCGGGCAGGCGGCGCTGGTTCCTGGGGTGGTGTTGCGTGTCCTTCCGGCTTCCCGTGATGAGATCCCTCCCTGCGGCGGCTTCCTCTGGGCCACGACTCGCTTCCTGCCCTCTCTCCTGGCTGTTTCTGCCCCAGCTCCTCTCCCGGGCCCCTCGGGGTGCGCCACGAGGGCTGGCTCCCTCTCCATGGTCCGGGATGGGATGAGGGACAGGGATGGGTGTGCCCCCATGGGAGATCCATCAGCACACAGATCTCATCAGGCAGGAGAGGGGATGGATGGTGGGGCTCCTCCGTGGAGAGCTCACTAAGGCCACCCCCCACGGAGTGCCTGCCCAAAGAGGAGAGGCATCACCCATGCCCACAGCATGGAGAAGATGGGGAGAGCTCCCCAAGCTTGAGTTGTCTGAACTTCACCAGTTGCAGAGTCTCCTTTGTCACCCAGCAGTCTGCTCCTGGGGACCCTCCCGTCCTCCACACACCCCTCCATCATCACCCGCGTCCCAGGACGCTCGAAGGCGGTTGGACTCAGACCGCCCCCAACGATGACCTGGAGGTCCTTTGGGTTGGCCAAAGTAGGGTGGGCTCTTACCGCTCCTCTGGCTGCTCCCGGCATCCTCGCTGTCCTCTGGGAAGGGGGGCTCCAGCTCTTCATCTGGGGGGGAAACAGAGCAGAGCAGTCAGGGGGGAGAGCTGCGAGCGTTACTGCTGCACCAACCCCCCAGGCAGGCAGAGGGCTGCGAGAGCATCCGACTGTCAGAATAATAAATTCCCGGCTTAATTGTGAAGAGTGGAAGGGAGGAAGTCGCAGATAATATTTTAAACCGTGTTGCATAAAAATATGAATTGTTGTTAACACTGGTAAAAACAAATCACTTATTATAGGCTCATAAATTTAGGCAGCACTTTGCTGAGTGCCCTATAGGAAGAGATGCTTCCTGTGCAGGACTCGCAGCCCAGAGAAAAACGAGACGCCGAGGAGAAATGCCAGGACAGAAATGTGAGGAAGGGTGGGGGACAGAAGCAGAAATTAAAGAGGAGAAAGCAGAGCCCAAGGCAGCGGAGGGCAGGCAGCCGGCACGGCTACGGAGGATGGGGAAAGAGGGTGCAAGAAAATAGTGAGAAATGATACTGCGGAAAAGGTTAAAGACAGAGGGGCTGGAAGTCGCGGGGGAGCCCTGCAGGATGGCTAGTGACCGACGGGAGCAAGGATCTATACACAGATAAGTTTAGATAAGATTATTTAACACCAGCCTGAGCTGCCCTGGGTGCTGGGGCGAGTCAGGCGCACAGCACCCACGTTAGCTGCCGTCACTGCCCAGGCTTCCTCCTGCAACCATAAAGACTAGAAGCAACCTAATAAAACCCGATAAATAAAACTCAATTCTGAAACTTTTCAGAAAGAAATCGCTCATCTGCACCTCGTGCACCGCTGCCGGCACGGGGCTGTCGGGGAACACGGGGCAGCCCTGGCACGGCCGAGCCCGCTGCAGAAGAGGTGTCCCTGTGGCATCTCGGGGGACGTAGCTTTGCTGTCACCTTTGGGCAGAGCCAACAGAAACCAAGCCTGGGTCTTCTGCTGATCCCCCGGCACCCGATCGCAGGGCGGTGAAATGCTGCTTCCGAGGACGCGGCCCCAGCCGTCTCTCCCACCCGGCGCTGATCAATGCAAACCAGGTCAGACCTCCGCTGCCAATTACAAATTGCATCCCAAATTGGAGGGTCACTGCAACTGCTCCCCCATTAGACGGGAAGCGGCACCAAAGATCTTTTCTAAATAAATCAGACTTTATTGTAAAACTCGGCCACTGACGAGACAGAACCTCATTAGCATTGATTTTAAAATAAATTATTGAAAGTGGTTTTTGCCTGCTCTTTGCATTTGTAAAAGAGAACGCAAATGTATCCGTAACAGCGCTCTCCCCCCATCATTCCCACGCACCCCCCCCAAACCTTTGCATCTGGATTCCCTTAAACTTTAACAACGGCACCAAATTCCCTGCTCCCATCTTGGCACGAGATGGAGGGCGGTCAAACCAGCTCCCGCGCCTGCGTGCCACGAAAACCCCAGAGCCGTCCTCCGAAGCGGGCTGGCACTGTTCCCCCACCGCTGTGGGTGACACCTGCGCCCAGGGGCTCCCCACGGCCACCCCCTCCTCCTCTCCATGCTGTGCACAGCCCTCCGGCTCGTCTCTGCTCCTGCATCCTGCAGACACCGCTTCCATCCCGGAGCCAGGCTGTCCTCAGGAAACCTCTTCCCAGAGCCCTGCTCACACCTCCTGGCACGCACACACGCTCCTCGGGACGCGTCAGCCGGCGCTGGCGCGGGGATGATACACGTGCCGCGGAGCAAACGCTGCTGCTGGGTTTGCAAGATGAGCAAAGCTGCGGGAATCCTGCACACGGAGCGGGCTGGCTCTGCCGGCTCCCTGCCGGGACACGGTGCTGGGCAGCCACGGGTGCCCCAGTGATCCTGGGGAGACGTATCCGTCCTGCTTCCTCCCCACTTGCCTAGGAGCCCCCCCCCAGATTGCAAAGCCGGTCCCCCTTGCCGGCACGGCTAATGGGGAGTCCCATTTACAGCCCCTAACGAGCTCAGGCAGCCCGGAGGGTCCCAGCCACAGACGAGGGTCCCCGCTGCCAGGCGGGGGCTGGGGAGGCTTTCCAGAGCTGCCCCCTCTCCTGGTCCCACCTCGGGCCGTTTTATTCCATCTTTGATGGAATGAGGCACATTCTACCCAGAAATCCATTTTATTCCATCTTTGACGGAGTGGGGCACGTTCTACCCAGAAATCCAAGCCCCGGACCCCCTCCCCGTTGGCATCGCCCACCTGAGACATCAGCTAGGCTCGGGCAAGGTGCTCTCCGGTGTCTCGGAGGAAGACCCTGGGCAATGCCCGGTCCCCGCTCTGCCCGGCACGCTCAGGGCTGGCCACGTTTCAGCGAGCTCCGTGAGGGCTCTGATGGACGGAGCCTTCGTGCAAGGAAGGGAGGAAACTCACGTGGGATTTTTCTCAGGAAAAACGTGGTGGGGAGGCAGCTGGCTGGCGTGGCTTCCCCTGCGCTGGCAGCAGCCAAGTTCTGCTCACCCTCCTGCACCCCATCTTCTCCTGCAGCCACGGCCCCTCCGAACCCACAGACGGCACAGATGCCCTGGCAGACACCCCGGGACGGCCACGGTGAAGGCACTAATCCTGGGGTGCACAGTCTTCGCACGTTTTGAGCTGTGCAATTCATGAACAGGGCCCGTGGGGACATGAGAACCCCCCCTCCCCTCCCCTCCCCTCCCCTCCACAGCCCTGCAGCCTGTTGCAACCAGGTGCTTTTCTGAGTCAAATGTGGAAGCGATGCTTTGCCTTCCCAGGGCCTGGGTGTTTGGTCCTACCCGATATCCGCATTTTATAGTGATGAATCAGAGGGAAATACTAAAAAAAAAAAAAATGCACATCCTGGGGGCTGTGCTGTTTCTCCCTATGCCACCTCCCTGCGCGGAGCATCACGACCTCATCCACAGCACCCTGGAGAAAATGCCTTTACTGGGGCAGCACGTCCCTGGGGCAGCCCCGGGCACCCAGAGCCCTGCAGCAGCCCCCAGCCCCAACCCCGGGCATGGCCGGGGAGCCGTGCACCCCACCGCTGCGCCAGAGCAGCCCGGGTGTTGGGCAGATTCTCAGAGGAGCTGTGTTTTAATGTAGCAATTTGATTCAATTTTCCACTCTATAAAATTACCCATCACTGCTCGTTGCTTCCTAACAGACACCTTCACTCTTAATTTAACAATCCTATCGAATTCTGCCAGGGAAATTGGAAAAATTTATCACCTGTGAAATTTTATTTTTCCTTGGTTGTATCTGTTTTTGTAAAACTTCATTAACGACGATGACTTGCTGAGGAAATTATCTCTTCATCTCCCTCCCCCCCCTTTTCTTTTTTCCCCCTCATCCTCTTTCTCTATTCTCACCCGGGACATGAGGGAGGCAGCAGGGCCCAGAGGAGACCCCCGCTTGGACGGCGACTTTCCCTGCGCTTGCTGGGGGGTCCCAGGGGTGCGAAGGGCTGGGGGGGGGGACGAGCTCAGGCAGAGCTCTCCTACCTGCCCCGCACCCCGTGACTGGTTTCTCACCACTCGCACGCCGGGCACCTGCCTCTGCAGCAACGCGCCGCCCTCACCCACGTCCCAGCCGGCAGGGAACGGGGGTCTGCGGGGGGTGAGAAACTCGCCCAGACGGGAGAGCTGTGGCAGCGTCCGGCACGGCGTCCGAGCCGTGTCCCTGCCTGTCGGTGCGATCCCAGCCACGGGCTGCAGGCAGGATGCTCGATGGTCTGAGAGCGGAGGCGATGCGGGCAGAGGTGATGCGGGCAGAGGCGATGCGGGCAGAGGCGATGCGGGCAGAGGCGATGCGGGCAGAGGCAGCTCCTGCCTGCACCTCCGCTCGGTGCAGCCACGCTGCTGGGTGGGTGCAGGAGGCCTGGCCGAACCCCAGGCACAGCAGCCCCTGCCAGCAGCAGAGCCCCTGGGATGCCCACGCACCAGGACCAAAGGACGCTGCGAAAGCCCTGTAAAGCAAGGGGCTTCGACTCTGCTGCTTGCGGGGTTCGGGCTGGCTAGCAGCCTGAGACACAACCCTTCGCGCTGCCTTGGGAACCTCTTAGCAAGCTTTTAAGAATCGGAGGTGGGCAGGACAGAGAGCCCAGTAAAAGCTGATAGTTAAAGGAAGGGTTGGGCTGGGATGTTCCTTCCTCCACCACGACGCTCCGCAGTCCCAGCATCCGAGCGCCCATCTGTGCATGGGAGCAGGAGAGCAACATCCGAGGGGACCGATGGCGAAGCTGGCTGGCAGGGTCGGCTCCTGCTCTTTCGAGACACTCTGCATCCCGGAACGGGAGCAGCGGAGGAGTTTGTCCCTAAATCAACACTGCCCCAGCTCCTAGCAGGATCTCACCATCAGCCACGTGCGGAACAAACCTCACGTCTAGTATCTGCTCTGTAGTCGGTGTTGGCAGCCGCGAGGCAGGAAGGAGCTGGGCACAGCTGCCGAAGCAGCCAGGGATGCTGACAGCCCCGGGCCTGACAGACCGTCAGCGCTTCACACACACACCAGCCTGGGGACCGCTGCGGAGGCTCCCGCTGAGCTCGGCGGTCGCTGCAGGTACACCCGGAGGGAGAGAAAGCTGCTGCCCAAAGAGCCGGGGATGTAAACAGAGGAAGGGAAGGTCAGGAAGGAAAGACAAGAGATGCACAGAGGCTGAGGCTTTGCTCAGGGTTGCGTGGGCAGCCCTGGAGCCCCAGCTCTGCTCCCGGCAGCCGTCTGGATGCCGCTTGCAAGCTGCTGAGCAGAGATTTCCTTTGGCAGCAATAACAAGACAAAGATCTCGGGCACCGTAAAACTTTCTGGTTTAGATTTTTTTTTTTTTAAATTACTACAAATATAAAGTTCTGAAATAAATAAGAAGAAACAAGGACCTATTTTGCATCTCTGAGCACCGACACCAAGGTACCCTGCTCTCAGGGATGGGGTGCAGAGAGCTGGGTGATCCCAACCTCAGCGCAGAGGCAGAACAGCACGCGTGTTTGAATAAGGCTCAGGTGACCCGTTGACCAAGCCCTGGGGCATGTCACGCTGTGATTTCTGCTATAACGGTAAGAAACATTGCAGACTGTGTCACCCTCGCAGGCTGTTTGGTTCCGTGCCAGGAAGATTGCTTCTGGCTCCTTTAACCGGCAGCTGCTGCCCTGCTACCTCCAGACCTCGTGCACTGTTAGTGAGCAAGCGCTAGTCTTTAATGCGGTTATTTTATCATCTCTTGGAAGGCCAGTAATTGTGTTACAGCCATGACTGCATGCCCAGAAGGGAGCATTTTCATCATCTGAAGTCTGATTTTCCAGGTAACACAGCCCAGAGATTCCACTCTCACCAAACTTAATACTACCTGAGCTGAACAGAGCACCACCTCCGAAAGTCGTCTCACCTGAGTTTACAAACCCTCCGCCTCACCAGAACAAAAAGGGTTTGCTCCTGTGGTCCCTCAACCAGTCTGAACAAAGAAACGGGGGCAAATCTTTGAGTTATGGGTCTGTTAAACTCAGCAGAGTCCTAGATGTTCGTTCCCATCAACATGTTGTGTGGCCAAGGTCTCCTGCCACGTTTGCAGGGCTACAACTAGGGAATGGCTTGGATTTTAACCTGTTTATTTGGTTGCTCACCTGGCAAAACCTCATAGATGTCATCCTCTTCCATCTCAACATTTGGTTCATCCTGATTCAGGGTAGTATTGTGGGGCGTTGTGTTCATAGAGTCAGAACTGTCCACGTCATTGTAGGGATCTTCTTCATCCTCCTCATCATATGGGATAGTGAGGGAGCTCAGGTCTGGCAGAAGAGAGCAAAAGCAAGGTGAGAAAGAGCAAACCAAAGTACCAGCTGGATGCTGGTGACGAAGCCTATGCTGCTGTACGTTGTGCTCGCTATGGATCTCACAAGGAGTAAACCGTCCCTTTGCTTGGCCCGTGAGCACCTGGCGTAAAGAAAATGGGATGGAAGCTGAGAATAGGCTAAAACAAAGGAAAAGCCCAAGAAAGGATGGCAAATGCCAGAGAACAAAGCCAAATTCAACAAGTGCCTCAAGGAACTGAGCCTGACCCCATTCCTGGGCAGCTGCCTGTGGCTTCCACACGCAGGGCTGGAGTCCTGACTCAGTATTGCTGGTCTCAAACTGGAACAGCTCCAGTGGAGCCAAACCCCATCCTTCATCAGCCAAGGACAGAACAGCAGATCTGCAACCCCAGCAGTGAGGAACAATTCCCACCCTTTTCTTGTCCTACTTGGTGACACTTGCAGCCTTTGAGAGATCACACAACTCTATCCTCTAAGAGCAGCCGAAAGCTCTCGAGTTTAAACCAAATGCTTGTGGGCTCCAAGCAACCACTTCTTTTTAACCACCTGCTCAAAAAAGCAAAGCCCCAGAACCTCTCTTTTGCTAAGAGGGGATGGTGGGACCCCAGCAAGGTCCTAGCACTGGGCACGAGCCCACGCGTTGCTGGAGGCAGCAGCCCAAGCCGGGTGGGAAGGTGCTGCCAGGATCTGCCCAAACTAATGGGGCACGCTGGCGTGGGCCAAGCTGCCAAACTCACCCTTCAGGAGGAACTGGATCTGATCCACCCAGTCTTCAGCCTCTGCTGGGCTTGGGGCTGTGAACTGGAGAAAGGTTCATCTGTTATTGTGCTGGTTCTTGTATGTGGGGAGAAGAAAAAGATTTGCAGCTAGAATAGGGGATGGAGATCCTGGATCTGCCGTTCTCTACCCTCTGACTTTGGGAAAGCCATTTCACTTCTTTATCTCCCTATTCCAAACAGGGAAACAGGAGCGGAACAAAGCTAGACTATCCCAGAGGAAGGCTGTCAAGCCTAATTCATTAAAATAAGTCAGATGAAAACCACAATCCCCACTGAATATACTATACTGACTCTGAACCAAGGCTTTACATCCAAAACCTCCCTGAAGCTCAGGAAGGCTCTCATACACGCTTTGTGGACTGAGCCAGGTTTTTCATTACACCAGTTTTTAGGCTCCCCCCTGGACGCCCAACAAACTGAAGGTTTAAATTTAACCTGGCTCTGAACTGCTTATTTAAAAATGGGCTTTCCAAACCCAATCCCCACTTAACCCTTGTGCCCCACAAGTGCAAAGAGAGGATCACTCTCGTACCAAGGGAAAGTCCGTGCTGAGATGACCTGCCAAGAAGGAGAAGCATCGGCACCTTCTGCGGCGATTTTTGGTTTGTTTTGCCGGGGAGGTTGGAGATTCACAGCCTCCCTGACCCAGCAGGTCCACCCTGCGCCTCTGTTCCCAGACCTGGGACCGTGTGCTTTTGTGCCTGATGCTCAAACCAGCACGGAAGGTCTGTTTCTTCCCCCAGTTCCTACCTCGTAGGTGCGTTTGCCGGGGCAGATTAACTCGAAACAGCATCTTTTCCGAGAGTCTTTGCGCAGATGAAAAGCCAGCCGGGCGCTATAGTGCTCAATGGAGAAGTTGCCTTTCGGTTGCTTGCCTGGAAGAGGCGAAACGTGTTAAATCTGGAGTTTGCATCTTTTTACATCGGGAAACCGAGGTACACCATGTGTCCATGGGAACCGGCCAGAAAAAACCCTTCAGTCCGAGCATGTCCACCCCCAGGAAACCCAGAGGGAACATTATAAAATCTTCATAAAGACACAGTAAAGAGGACGCCCTTTGAAGCCTCAAGAGATTGCGAACAGCCAGCGAAAGGCTGCCAGGGTCAGAAGGTTGCGTGAGATGAGCTGGTTGTAATGAAGCAGAGACCACGGTGTACTTGGGGAAATATGATACAAATGATTATTCTGCTGGTAAGGCATCACCAAGCTGGCGTACAGGAAGAAATACTTAGCGGGACCTTTGAGAATTGGCCTACAGATCTTGCCGATGCACACGCGTGGCCGGTGTCGGCCAGGGTGGAGAGAGGGAACCTCACTGCAGTCATCTGAGGCGTCTTCATTTACCCCAGCTCGTTACTTCATCATGAATCTTCTTGACGAAGCGTGGGACTACGATTCAGGCTGTTGCTCTGAACCTTTTTTTTGAATTTGCAGATCCTTAAGAAACTTCCAGGGATGAGGTCAAGCCCTGTATAAGGATTTCAGCCCATGGATGACAGGTTTGCTTTACTCCGTTGTCTTCTGGAGACCATTTGGAAGTTAAAAACTATTCATCCCTCACAAAAGCCACCAAATATCAACCCTTGGCTTCAACACCTACCTCTGCTAGCAGCCCACCGGGAAAGCCTGACTGCTCGAGATCCTCAGACGAAAAAGGATGTGGAAGAAGGACAAAGACCCAGCTTCATCCCCACAACCCACCGGAGTTTAATCCTCTCCTAACTGCAGACTGGTCACTGTAAACCAGGGATGTACGTGCGTGTTTTCTAAGCCATTTTCATGCCGTGTTTCTGGATGGGTGGAACAGAGGAAGGCCATATATCTAATCACGCCAAACTCTGTTGGAGATATTAGCTGTCTGTTTATATGTACCTGATGGAGCATGACTGCAAAATATTTATATACACTGACACTTGGATTATATACAGTCACTTAGGGGGTTGAAGCCCAGCTGATGGCTAATGGAAAACTTGGTACATAATTTTATTTACACACAGCTCTGTTCCTGTGTCTCTCTTCTCTTGTTCTATACCTATAAAGGTGTTTGGGGGTAGGGGAAAAAAAAAAAAGCAAGCTGAAATCTACCTTTCTAGAACCTGCATGTTATGCCTTGGTTGGGAGTTACAACCTTCCCATGGTACAGGTTTTTCTCTTGTCTGATATTAGCCTGTCCTTCAGCAAGGGCTGTCCTCTTCTCTTTTCCAGCTCTGTCCGTGCCCTCAGCTACCACCCGGAGCCTGGGGACCAGAGGCAGATATCTCACCACTTACTTTTCTCATTGGCGTAGTAGTAAAAGGTCCTTCTGTTGAGGACACACCACCGCTTCTGCCACTCTGACCCAAAAAAGCTGGGCTCTAGAAAGGAAAGGACAGCAAAAGAGCAAAAAAATAAAATAATAAAATATTAGTTTCTGTTCTTTCAGTGTATGTTTCAGATGAATATTTAGGGGAAAGAAGAATTTTTTCCCCAACAAAAACCTACAGATTTCTGGCACAAAATTCAGGCAAGCAAATTTAGATACAAAACCTCAACCAAGTAAGAAAGAACCAGGCTGGAGCCCCTGTAAGCTTTCCCCAGCTCTCCAGGCTGGGCTGGGCTGGGCTGGGCTGGGCTGCTGTGACCCTTAGTCCTGCTAACCAGGAGGGAACACAGCTCTGGGTTAAACCTCCCTAATTGAGGCTTAAGCAAATGTCTTTTACTCTGTAATTGGAGCAAGCTAAAACATGCACAGGGCCAGTTATCCAGCTGATGGCCATGAGGAAAAAAGGGCTGCTCTTGCCTCATACCACCTGTCATACAGCAAATAAATCAAGATAAAATCGGAGTGATGAGGAAATAATTTGTAGCTTTCACAAGAGTCAGTAAAATCAAGATAAACCTGAGGCTGACTCACAGTCCTTATCTCAACTTGCTAATGTGTGTGATGCTACGAACTACCTTGTCCTCACCAGGATTTTATCCTCATTAGGTAGTGCGTGTTAGAAGGGCACATCTTGCCTTAGAGGACTGGGCTGCTGCTTAATTCAATTTCTGGGGTTTAATCTTTGTGCAGTTTGATGATCTGCAAAAGAGAATAAATAAAGGCTGTGCCCTCCCTGTGTGTATGATGCCTGAGAAAAGCCTGAGAGATTCTGCATGCGCCTACAGACAAATCTGCAGAAAAGATGTATTTTCCTCTTTGTTCTTCATCTGAAAACTTGCGTTCTTGGTAATTCGGAGGTGACACCCCAATCCTTATCTTATGATGTCCTTGTCAGGCCTTACCTCGGGACCTCTTCTCCAGATATCCTTGCTTCAAAATGTTCCCTGTGTCTTGCACACGCCTCGGTGTGATCTCTTCCAGTCCTACAGAGAGCAGAGCAAAGCAAAGCTTTGGGATTTCCCATTCGCACAACCCCTCAGCACAACATTTTCAGTCCCCTTCTCTGCAGAAGAGGCTTGGGAAGGCAGATCAGCGGCTGGGGGTGAAAATCATGGTCTATCGCGATCTCACCAGCTATTCTCAACCCTGGGTGCAGTCTCCGGGGGCTGATGCTCAGCCCTTTTCCCCCCTCCCCTCCAAGGTGCCTTTGGCAGCAGACAGGATCTGGTCAGGTTTACGGGCTCGGAAAAGCCGATCCCCTTGTCGGATGTCTGGTCTAGCTCAGAGCACGGCACCTCGCCTGGGCTGGCAGCCGGACGCCGCGGCGGGGCTCTGGCACTCACCGCACGAGGTGACGGCCGCATCTCATCCCCAAAACCAGTGGGGCGAGGACGTCCCCGAGCCATGGCTTGCTGCTGAGAAGGTCTCCCCCTCCTCTCCTGTTCATCTCTTGCTATCGTAACTTGTACTAAGCACAATAAAAAATGACTAACTAAATGCCACTAATCACCTCCCCAGCGCCCAGCCTCGGCAGCCTTTTCAGTAGGAATAACTTCCCAGGGTCCCAGGTCACAAGAGCTTCTGCTGTTTTCTTAGCGTGTCTCGCTAACGCCCAGCTCTCAGCCCAATCCATCCCACCTGTCACCTCCCTCATTCATGGGCTATTTTCATTTTTGTGTTTTATAGTTTGCAAACTCCAGGCTCGCTATAAATTCACTGTAAATGAGTCTCGGGGCGAACGACGGACACAAAGACACACAGAGTTTGGGTTGGTGGAAAGGCTCCCCTACGTCTGTCTCCTCTGTTGGCTGGAAACCGGATCCTTCAAAGACCAAATCCTTGGCCTGTGCAAAGCTATCCGAGATGATTCTGACTAGGGGAAGCCTGGGATGCTGTGGGATTGCCCCTCTGCAATGTCTGGAGGACATGGACAGCCCCTTCCCGCACGGAGAAATCTCCTTTCTCTCCAGCACCTGCCCGGCACGAACGTGCTCAGGCTTTTCTCTAGCAACGCCGAGCATCTGACTTATGAAAAGGCACATTGTCTTCTCAAATCCAAGCCCTGACCCCTTTTGCTAATGCAAATCTAAATGTCATTTTATGGGACATTTATAATTATGAAAATGGGACGGTGCTGCCGGATGCACAGGGAGACCCTGCGAGTATGAATATTACATTAATGTGCCCAACGCCAGCTCGCTGATCCCGCTGGCAGGAGCATAAAAAATGCTTGAGTGAAACTTTTATTTAGACGTTAAGAATCCAGGCCCCAGCGGGGTGACGAAGGCAGCCCCGGCGAGATCCCATCAGCGCGAGCGCTTGAATTGAATTACCCAGGGGGGAAGGCAGGAGCTGCAAGTGCTGCTTCGCTTATTTAATTTCATTTACTTTCAGTACATTATCAGCATGGGGCTTCCCTCTGCCCCCATTCCCCCAAGAAAACCGGCTGCAGAAATCGCCGGCGTGCAGGATGCTGACGCTTGAGCCAAAGCGGGGACGTGTCCGGCCATCCTGGTCCTCCTCGGGATGCGCTTTCTGTTCTTTCCTTAACCGTCAAGAGAGATTTGGGGGAGCGCAAGGACCTTTCAGACACCACAAAGAGCAACCGAAGCGGGGAGGCAGCACGGGTGCGATGGGAGCCAGCAACAACCTCTTCCAGCCCCCATCTTCTCTCTTTGCCCACCATTTCTTGGCTCTTGCCTGTAAGCAGGCAGGACCCCTGGGATAGCTACTGCCTCCTCAGTTGTGCTTTGCCCTATTTGAGATCAACTTTCCATGTAAGCAGATCCCATGTTTCAGGTTATTTGTGGCCCTGGGACCCAGGACCTGCTGGGTTGGCATCTCCCCGGGGCCAGGGCTCCGCTTCACTGCGGCACCTCTGCGGCATCACCTCCGGAACACCGGCAGGAGCCCAAATTTCTCCTGCTTTGCAAGAGACACCGTGCCTCAGTTTCCCAGCAGAAAAATCAGAATGAAAGGAGACTCCCTTCTTCTTAAATACTCAGTGGCTGCTCAGACAAACTAATACAATTATGGAGGGGTTGCAAGGGCTGATTCGATTGCATGGGGCTCTGGAAATTTTAAGTTTTACAGAATATGACATGAAGATGGAAGCTGTAACCTGTGTGTTGCACGCAGCCTCTCTAATGCAGCCCCGCTAATGCAGAGCCAGGAAGATTAAATCTCTGCAAGGTGGGCGAGTGCGGGGGCTGCAGATGGGGCTGGGGCTACGTGGGGTGTCCCTGTCCCTCCCCATGTCCCCAGCCTGCCCCTAAGGACAAGCCAGATGGCTTTTGCTGGCAGCAAATGGCTAAATTAACCTGCAAAGACAGTCCCTGGGGTTTGGTTGGGTTTTTTTTTATTTCTTTAAACCGTCCTAATGGACACCCAGAAGATCCAGAGAGGCTCGGTGGGAGCCCAGCCCCAGAAAGCTCTCTGGTTTCCAAGGGCAGAGGGTTTATTTGCCCGGGCAGCCTCTGCCAGACGCCTCTGCCCCAGGACCACACAGCTGGCAGGTAAACCGCAGCTCACCACATCTCCTACGACTCCAAGGGATGGAAAAGCCAGCCCGTCACCTGGTCATCTGTTCCAACCACTAACGGCCATTCACCATTTATAAAAGCAGAGAAAGAAAAAGCCTTCAATTCATCTGAGAGACACATCTGTGCTCCTCGGCCCCTCTCCGGTCGCTCCTGGCACGGCGCGGCAGAACTGTGGCTGCGTCTGGAAGGTCTCAGTGGTCCCTTCCACCCTGACATCTCCCCCAGCCCACCCTTTGCCCAGCAGACGGTTGGTACCGGCAGCACTGCCCGGTGTCACCAGCACCTCAAACTCCTCGTGGCCCCTCTTCATCCTCCTGCAGCCTCTCGAGCCTGGCTCCCGAGGGCTCTGCAGGCTGCTCAGCCCCAAGGATTTTCCCGCAGCTGAATTTCCTGATCCATGGGACACATCGCTCCATCTGGAGCCTCCCACAGAAGGGCTGCACGTTGGTGGCACTGGGAATAGTTCTGTGCCGTAATCCTGGAGACCACTGTTCTGCAGAGGATACAAAGCTGCAGCGTTTCAGGAGCGGGAGAAAACTGGGGCCAGGGACCCACGCCCAGGGGTGCAGGAGCAGACACCAGCTCGTTCCCTTCCCCTCCTCATCGCACCTCAATCTTTACCATGATTTGCATCCCCCAGGCGCGGCCGAAGGATGCCCTCAGCCTCAAAGTCTTCACTCCTGCACCAGCCTGAACCCAGGTCACCCACCGAGCCTCTGGTTTTGCTGACCAAACAGCATCTTTTGGGCAAAGTTTCCAGGAGTTTGGTTGCCAAGCGCTGTGACCGTTCCACCCCACCCTCGCCACGTCCTCAAGGACCTCTGGATTTCAGCTCTCGCCCCTTCGGTCTCTGAGTCATGCACACCAGCTGCACAAAATGTCACAGTAGCTGCAGCCAAACATGCCCGGGGGCTGCGGCGGTGCCCACGCTGTCACATCAACCGACTGTTCAAAGGGATGGAGCACGGAGGCACGACGGTTACAGCTAATTCCCCATCCTCCAGCTTATTCACCAGGCTGAAATGTGCCAAGAGCAGATTCTGCTCCCGGGGACTTTGCAGGGAACACCCAAACACATTTCAAGAGGACAATTGGCTGTGATTTCCCAAAGCCCTCCGCGGTGGCTGCGCTCTTTTTCCCATTGAAGCTAATGAGAAAAAAAACAATCAGAAAGAGACAAACAACCCCTCCCACTGCCTTCAAAGCGAGATGGACCGGGGAAATGCTGAAAGCTTTTGGAAATCCCAACCGACACCAAGGTCTGCCACGGCAAACGGGTCCAGGACGTGGCTGCTGGGGCTAATGGTACTAACGACCACTGTCGAGCAGCATTTGTGGGTCTATTCAAACTCAAGTTTCATACATGCAAAAACAAGGAGCTGTTTGTAAGCCATGCTCCTGTGGGTCTCTGATGGGTGAATAATGCTTCCCGTATTTAAAACCGTTACCTTTTTCCAAGATCAAGAAGATCTTGAAAGCATCTCCACTTTCTCACATCAGGATCCCCCCCCCAAACCTTCTTCCCAGACACCCTTAATCAAAGTTACCAGCCAGGTGTACCCCATGGTCCAGTCGCGCTTGGCCCCTTGGCTCCAGGCTCCGGCTGACGGAGACTGAACACATCTGGCACAGCTGGGCAGGACCTTTTCAGTGCCGTGCAGATGCTGCAGCCCAGCGAAGCGGCCAGCAACGGGCACGGACTGATGTCCCGACCGAACAGAGCGGGATGAGAAAGGCCATCGTGGGAAACGAGCCACCATCCCTCAGTGTGGACCCCTCGGTCCCTGCCTCCTCATCCCCCTGCTCCAGGTCACAGCCCATCTCCCCGGTGGCTCCTGGGCCCTCGGTGCCCCTCGGACACGCTTGCCTCCGCTCCTCGGGAACGTCGCCAAACCTTTCAGCACCTTGGAAACGGCTGGGGATCATTTATAATGACGGGAACAAAATGAGCAACTATTTCAAAGAAAATGGGGAACTAAACAATTGTCAACATGGATCACTCGAAATAGATCTTGTGCCAGATTAATTTTATTGCATTTTTTTGAGCAGGAAAATAAGAAAGTAGATGAAGAAAAGGCGAGGCACAGCTGAGAAGATTTATTCAGGCTTCAGCTTGACTTTTCAAAAGAGGCTAGTAAGCAGAATTCAGGGTGCAGGCATCCACCCCAGGATAACTACCTAGATTGAAAGCTAGTCAGCTAGCAGGAGGCAGTTAAAAATCAATGGCAACAAATCATCGAGAGGAAATTATCAACTGAAATATCCCTGCGTTCAGCTTTGGGATCAGTTGTCCTCAGGCTCAGGAGCCCTCGGATGCTCCAAGGCATCCCAGCCCAAAGAGCCCATCCAAGAACTGCAGCAAAACCCAGAATTTCCTCCGGGACAGGCGGGGAATTGCTAAATGCTCTCTTGTAGCAGCCAGTACAGACCAGTATTGAAGGCAGGAACCAAGATTAACTGGTCCCAGGCAACGGCGGAGGCTTTTGACAGGTGCTGACAGTCAGGAACGAACACAAAATCCATGGAAGTCGCTCAAGAAAATCGCAATTCTCACCTGGGGTTGTATAGTGCCTAATTAACTGCATTGCTCCTAATACCTTCATTGGACCGCAATTAATGACCAAACACAAACAAATAGGGGACGTACAGATGGACCTTTGTTTGGCGTGGGGTTAGTGTTGGATTCAGGGCTGTTTCTTCAGAGGAGTCCATGACTGTGGGTTTTATGATTGATAAGCAAACAAGGGAAGAGACAGTCAGTGGCAAACAGTTGACTGAAGATTGGGCTGGGATTTAGCCCGAGAGGGTGGAAAAAAGCCTCCAATTTTTATTGGTGGGGTGTTTTTTATTATTATTCTGTCTGGAAAATTTAACAGCAAGTTTGAAGTTAAACCAACTTTGCCAAAGGAAAAAAAAAAAAAAAGAAGAAAATTCAAAGAGGAGGCAAAGCCTTTGGCCCAAAAGTTTCCTTCCAAATCACTAAGTCTATAATTGCAAAATAAAAAACACTAAATCTCAATATCTATTTGCACAGCTCATTAGCCAAGGGCTCACACTCAGCAAAGAGGGAGGGGAAAAAAAAACCCCTTCAGCACCAAGTGGATTTGGGGAGTTGCTATGGAAACCGGCCCTTCGCAGCCGCATCTTGCAAATCCCTGCTCAGATGGGTCTTCCCGTCCACCCGTCCACCGGTTTCCCCAGGACGCAATTTTTTAAAGTCCTCTAAAAAAAAAAAAAAAAAGCGTAATGTATGAAATATATAAATATATAATCTGTGTAACTCATTCCCCTGTTATTTCTCTCCCCCAAACATAACATTATGTCAGACATTCGACCTGCTGTGCTACCGGGACAACATGATTTACAACGTGAAAAGGGAAAACCTAAATCATCACGTAATGAAAACATTAAAGTTAATGCATCACAAGTGAGGAATTTATTACCATTAAGTCCAATAAACAGTTATAAACCACCCGTCCTTTCCTGTCCACGCGCAGGGACACAGGCGTGGGGACTTCATTAAGCTCAACTTTCTTTTCTTCTTCACCAGACCGCTCATGTGTGCTCCAACCAGCCACCATTTATTGTTAACTGGACTGGCTCATTTTCCGGGGACTGGCGAAGGTTTGAAGGCCTCATCCATTTCCTTCCACGGGTGGCTCGGTGCAGACAGATGGAATAGGAAAGTTCACGAGACGTGCAGCTCGATGAGTTTATTTAAACGCCGTTGAAATATATGCTTTGACAAAAGCCAACCCTCGCCCCGGCCCTGTACGTCGTTACTCAAAGAGGCTGATGGATAAGTAATAACATATGGGCACGCTGTGCGGTTACACCGGACACCGGCTTACCTCAGGGTGCACTTGGCCAAATATTTGCTTCTCACTGATGTTACACCACCACCTTGGAAACCTAAGCCCGACATCTGAAGCCTTATCGAAATTCCCCCCGCCCCACCCCGGCGCGGGGGAGGACGGCGAGGCTGGCTGGTCCCTGCGTGGGACCGTCTCTCCTCAAACCCCTTTGCCCCGTGGTGGGTTTCAGGAGGGGTCCCGGGGTGGGGGGGTTTGGGGGACGGGAGCCACGGGGACGCGATAACAGGCAGCGCCATCCAGTTATTAACTGCTGCCTCGATCCTGAGAGCTTTGCAGAAAAATACCACTGGCTTCAACGGGAGCTGCAGGTCTGATTCATTAACTGCGTTGACGGGTTCGTTATTGCAGGGCTGCCAACGAGGACCTTAACGAAAACGTGCTTTTCCCACAGCGCACAAACGAGACCCGCTCCCCCGTGTCCCTTGAGCCAGGACCCCACCGCAGCTGCACGAGCACAGAGACGGTCCCTGCAACGACCGGTGCCACACGTGTCCCCCTCGGCACATTCAGGGGGGCTTTGGAGAAGCTTCTTCTCCGGGGCGAGCTAAAAGCAAAGCAATGGAAGAACGGGGACAGGACGCGCCGTCGGGGGGACCTTGGAGCCAGCAGGACACGCAGCCCCGCCGCTGCATGCTCAGGCTGGAACCCCTCTCGTCCCCTCCGCTCCCCAAGCAAAGGCACCGGTGGTTATTGATGCAGGGCGCAGCTAAGCAACGTTTGCTCCTTCTGCCAGAAGGAAGGTTGCTCAGCCGCTCTCCGGCTGCATTAAACACCCACTTGTAGAGCTAACGGGACCGAATACAGAGATCCAAGGGATTTGCAACATCCAGTTCTTCCAATTCCCAACAGAAGTGTATTTCATAGAATCATGGAATCATAGAATCTTAGAATCATAGAATGGTTTGGGTTGGAAGGGACCTCAAAGATCATCTAGCTCCAACCCCCCTGCTACGGGCAGGGACACCCTCCACTAGACCACGTTGCCCAAAGCCTCATCCAACCTGTCCTTGAACACTTCCATTTCCTACCAATGAGTTTCCCACTGGAAATATTTCACCATCTTGATTTTTCTCTGGAGTTTTGGACCATCGTCATGTCCACCCTGTGCTGTGGTCAGATGTCAGTCCAGGTGTGAGCACGGCGGTTTGGGTCCAACCCCAGAGATCCCTCCTGGCCGTTCTCCCCAGATGGGCACCTGGAAGGGCTCTGCCGCGCCGCAGAGGTGTCACAAATCTGTGGCACCCCCAAAAGACACCAAGTACAGCAAGCCCGGGGCCTCCCGTGTCCTCCAAGACCAGGGTCCCTCCACATCTTTCATCCATGAACTTTCCTGCCAGGAACAAACGATGAGGAGGAAGGGAACCAGAGAAACAGCCAGAGATGGGAACGCCAGGAAGAAGGGACCCAAGCAGAAAATCCAAACTCTTGGTGCCCACAGCAACATCTCAGGCCGCTGGGACGTCTGCTTGGGCTCCGAGGGGGATATTGGCTTTGAGGGGCCAAACCGCATCATGTTTCGGCATCCCGCTGTGCCCCCCACCATGCTCTGCCACCCGGCGCTGCCACACCGTGCCCGAGAGCTGCTCAGCCCCAGCCCCCGGCTGCAGCCACACATCAGGGCAGGAAAATTCCCGAAGGGCAGAGGCGATTTTAATTCACAAGGTCTCGGCAAAGCTGCGAAAAGACCCAGACACCTGTTGGCTAAAGCCCATCTTACAGCTTAGGCCTTTTATTCCTATAAAAATTCTGTACCACATAATCATCAGCCTTGACACAAACGATTCCTATAGATCACTGCGGAAAATCGAGAGGATTTAAGGAGAGAGGAGGGTTAGGAAAAAGTAAAACAAACGACACGCAATTTTTCAAGCGGAAACAATGGCAATATGAAGATATATAGGTGTCAGCCATTCTGTAGGAGGCAGGAGGCTGTGCTCTTTTACCTCTTACAGTGTCACTCTCATGACCTCTACCATTTGAAATGCTTTGATTCCACCTTGCCCAAGGGATCTCTGAGCGCCGGGGAAGAGATGAGGAATGCCCGCGCCTGACCTCACCTCCACATTGTCTAACGACTGATGGCATAAATCAGTTTTTCCCCTCCGCAGGCCCGAGTGTCAAGAACCCATGTGAGAAGGCTGGAAATATTAAATGATTTCCCTGAGGGTTTTCATTGTTACTTGGTTTCTCTCCTGTAACTGTAGAGCTGTGTTTCACATGAAGAACAACTTTCCCTTGAGACCTCAATTTGTGTATAAAATGAACCGGAGGGGGTGGGGAAGAAGGATGCTGGCAGCAGCATCCACCTGGGAGGGGAGCAGGAGGGGCACGACGAAACCTGCAGCCCCCAAACTTGCTGTGCTCATCCCTCCTGGCCTCGTGCAAACCAAAACCGGTGCAAGTCCAGTGAAGAGATATAAAAAAGAGGTCAGCGAGGCTGCTTGGGTAAGGGGTGAGACAGACGGGAGCCATCCCGTCACTGGGGACGAGGCGAGTGAGCAAATCCCAGAGAAAGAATAAAACCAGCCAAGGGGTCTCGGTGCACCTCGGCCTGTTACCGCCTCAGGAAGACACCCAGCTCGCGGGATGAAGAGGGATCACAGACCTCACGGCAGGCACTGGAAGCCGCAGCCGCCCCAGACGCTGGGGATGCATCAGGACGTTGCAGAGGAGTGCAGCCGATGCGCGGGCAGGGTGAGTGCACGAGCGAGCTGCTTCACCCTGGACCTTCTCCTCCGGGTACTTTTCTGTTTCTCTGACCCTGACACTAACGTGCTGCCACATTCTCCCCAGTCACTGAGCCGTTTCGCTGCCTCCTCCTGAATTCGGCGTATTCAGCACCTGATGTAGTCATCTCAAGAAAACTGGTGGGAGTTATTCCCCGACTACGAATGGGTTTCTTTCTCCCATGTGCAAGCCAGTCCGGTAACACCCCGTGAGCGGACGCTTCTCTGGCCAGACACTCGGTCCCAAGCCCTGGGAATGGCAGGGAGAGATTTAAGGAGAGATTTGGGGTCAGAGAGGTGCAGGCAATGGGCTCTGGAGGCAGGAGCGGGCAGCTGGCAGATGACTGATGGAAACCAAGTTCTGAGTCACAGGTTGAGGTCTGCACACCCAGACCGGGCAGCAGAACAGCTTACACCCCGTCCCGAGCCTGCCTGCGACGCGCGTTCCTGCCTGATCCTGCCCAGCTGGGGCGAGCTGGGGGCCTGGGGGGGGCAGCCAGCTGCGCCACTGAGGGGTACCTGGGGGACCTGAGCCTCCCTGGCTGCTTTTAGTCTGTCCACAGCAAGCTAAGAAGGTGACAAGAAGTCTTGGGGAATCGAATCAGCTTATTTTAGGCATATTTAAGCAAGCTCGTGGCAGCTTTTCTCTAGAACCCCGGCAGCCCACCTTTACCTGGCCCACTGCTGCCGAAAGCATCATTAGCTGCTATTTGCACAGCGCTTTCCAAGCCTAAAACCCCACCGAAGCGCTAAGCGGGGTCATTATTCCATCATTCAAACCCAGCATCACTCTTTAAAAACAAATTTTGCAGGTAATTAGTCCTAACTGCTATTTGCAATTTAGCCACCGGTTTGTCTCATCTCAAAAACCAGACGAGGCACTTTGGCGATCGGTTCCTCGGCAAAAGCTCCCCGGCATCGCTGCCCTTGCACCTCCACGCCGCGCCGGACCGTGCCGGTGATGTCCCTCGGTGATGGGAAGCACCGCGGTGGCCCCAGGGGCACAGACACACACACCCCTCGCCGCAAAGACCATTTGCTAATGGGTGCGATGGGTTAGGGCTGCACCCAATGAAACCAAAGGCAAAGCAAATCCCTGAGCTCCCTGGCATGGTTTAAAGGTCCAAGTTTGACACTGGAAATCGCTGTCTCCTCTGTGCGACTCCTGCAATGATAAGAAAGGTCCTTGCCAGGGCTCGAGGCAGCGAGTGGGAGGAAGCCGCCCTTCCCGTATTTATTAAACTCTTACGTTTCAAACGAGTAGCCTGGTTCTCCCACTTCCCTTTCATCTAGGCTCAGGTCTATTTTTTTCCTTGCTTCCTACTTCTGAGTAATTGTTAGAAAAGTAAAATCAACAGGTCGTAAAATGATAAAAGCACGTTCTCTGGTAAATCCTCCCCTTGGGCTCACTTCTCCTCTCGTTTTACTCTGATAAAATGCCCCTGCCTTCCCTGGAGCCCTCTTGATTTACATCACATACCTTGGATTACGAAAGAAACGTTGATTTTTCTGATATCAACACAACATGAATCTAGACACACCCAGCCTAGCTCTGCTAGTCAAATAAATCAGGAGCAGAGCCCGGAATAGCTTATATACGAGTAATAGAGCTTCAACTACACCATACTGATACGGTGAGAGCAATCCAACCTCCTTAATGTAGATAGTTATATCCAAATAAAGGTGCTTTATGTCAGTATAAATTATTCTCTTCCCATTTAGGGATGCCTTTCTACAAAATGAATGTGCTAGAGCAACTGCCAATCTGGATACAGACATATTGTTTAGAAAAAAAAAAAAAACAAAACAGTGGAAAAACCCTCACTGAAACGCAAGCCGGCATCCGACGTCTCCTCCTCCTGGACCCAACACTTTGGGGTCCCCCCGGTCCCTCGGGACGTGGTGCCGTCCCACTCCAGCTCCCTCCCATGCAGATCTGGTGGGGAGCTGCAGAAGGCAGCAGGTTTGGGGTTTTGGGGTTTTTTTTGCCCCAAACCTGCTGCCGCCTTTGATGCGTTCCCCCCGCCCCGGTCTGAGCGGGACAGGACCCCCCCTGCAAGGAGGCACCGAGCGCTTCGCACGACGGGAGTGCAAACCGAGAGGAGATGGGGACAAGATGCGGGACAAGATAGGTGGAGCGGGAGCTCGATGCGCCCACGTTCCCCCCCGTGGCACCCCAGGACGTGGGGCTGGGACTGCCAGGACTGGGGAACCCCTCCCTGAGACACAGCTTTTGACCAGTTGCTCTGGCTTTTTGTCTGAGGGTTGGTTTGGATTTGTTGTTTGGGGTTTTTTTATTAGATGCGAACTTTGCAAAATTGAAAGAGCTTGAGAAATTTCCGAGCGTCTCCTTGTCTCAGAGAGCGGGGCTTTGGGAGCCGGGCTGATTTCCCATCTCTGAGCCAGCCTCCGAGGTTACCAGCCCAGCCCGGGACCCGTCTGCAGAGCTCTCGGCTAATTCCCTCGGCTCGGGGAGAGCAATCGCCACTTTCTCCCCATTGAGTACAAATATCGTCTGGGGTGCGTCGCCGGGAGCAGGTGACGGGAATAATTCCCGCTCCCAATTCCCCCTGCCATCCCCAAGGCTCAACTTCATCGCTCCCAGTGCAACTCCAGGAAGAGACGGAGCAAGGGCACGGGGAGCGTCTGGAGCTCATTAGAGGATCCTGCTTTGCGCTGGTCTGGGACAAAGATGTTTCCTTTTAAAGCCTCGGGCTCCCGCGGGCAGGAGCCCAAGTGATGAAAGAAGCTTTCTGGGTGGCGGCGGTCCCAGCAGAGATGCAGGAACCGGAGCCCTGGGTGGGTTGATTTAACTCAAAGTGATTTAAATCGTCAATTTTCATGATGATTTAAATCATCGAGCAAGACATCTTGATTGAAATCATCCATTTTAATGTTGTTTTGCATTTGTACTTTTTATTCACTTTCTTCAGGAAAGCTGGTAACCATTAAAACATGTTGATAAAGTTCGCTTTTATGGTAAACTTAACATTTCTCTTAGCTAACCAGCAGAACACACTATTTCTATGCAAAAATATTTCAGTCATTATGTAGCTTAACAAACATTTATTTGGGTACTTAAATTTTGTATTATGTCACAAAATGGTGAAAGATGAGGTTTTTAGGAAGTGATTATTAACTTTTATTCACAGCTAATGTTAAACACTATATGGTCTGAGACTGAAATCCAAATAAAAATATACAAAAGCAATGTTTTGAATTTTATTGATAAAATAAATTTACTTTTAACTTGATGGATACACAAGGGAGGAAAAAAATTAAATCCTATTAAATTTAAAGCTGATTTCTTTAACAAAGGAAGTATTATCAGTAGCAATGGGATGGGGTTTAAGGTTCCTGGTTATCACATCCTTCCAGCTGGCAGATCTCATCCTCCCAAACCTTGTCTCCCTCTTCTAAATTTTGGATAAAACCAGAAGTGGCCTTTCTCGGCCTTCCAGTTTTTGGCCCTGCACGAGAACGCGAACTAAGCTGCTGCAGTGTATCAAATTAAAGAAAATATTCTCCCTCTGCCTCTGTGATGTTAAGTCTGGTTTAGGACCTTTCAGAAATCCTGGGACTAATGGGACCTTCCAGGGACTTGCTTAAGACTTTGGCAAACAACACGTTTCGGGGGTTTGGTTTTTTTGGGGTTTTTTTTTTGAGTCTTAACAATTCTTTTAAAGCTTCATTTTTCAAGAAAATATCTTTGGACTTTTATAATGCACCCGTCTGAACTCCATCCTCGACGGCCTTGCCACAAACCCCGCAGTGCCCGGCGAGGCTCGGGGTGGCTTCCTGGGGGGAGCATCCCGTAGCCGCGGCCCCTCAGCACCGCTCGCATCACAGCCAGCCCCTGGCACTGCCGCCGGCTGAGCCGGGGACCCCCAAATCCCACCATGGGGTGCAAAGGTGGAGCGTCGCCTTCTTTCGCCCTCCCCGAGCTGCAAGCGTCGGGCCAGCGAAGAGATGGGGCTGGCTGCAGCGAGTATAACCCAGGATTTCACACCTCATTTTTCCCAACCCGGCACCATTATTCCAGCAACTTCCACCTCCCGACCGCTCTGTTTCAGCCGCCCCTTTTGCATTTCCCATTCCCCAACTATTTCCGGGGTCTGGCACCCCGAGGCGAGGCTGACACGAGTAAATCTGGTGTCTGTGAGTCCTCCCAGGCTCCCACCTCCCGCAGTCCTGGCTTGGCTGGGCACGGAGCCATGCGGGAATTGGGAAACGGGGAAGCGTCTCCGTGAGCCGTGGCTTGCTCCGGCGGAGGAAGAGCACTCTGCCTGCGCTGCCGTGGGAGGAGGATGCTCGAGGCTCCGGTGTTGGCTGATACGGGGCAATTAGATTAAAGTATCTTCCATTAGTGAAGAGTGAGAGTTTGCTAAGTGTGGTATCTGTTAGCCCACAGTCATAACAAACCCACAGATAAATGAAGTGCCGGTTACCTCCTTCAAAAAAAAAAAAAAAAAAAAAGAAAAAGAAAAAAAAAGACAGGAAAAAAGAGCAAGCTGCTTCCTCTTGGAAAGGCTCTGGGCTCCCCAGTCCCCTGCCTAAAATTCAAGTATCGGCGTGGTCCATCCCTGCAAACCCATTTCTAGAAAACTGGCGTATGTAATTAAAAAATTAAGGATGTCTGTTGAAGGGAGACAGCTGGGAAATTATAAAGGTGGGACAAATTTTTAGGGAGCACGGACTTGCAATGGTAATGCAGCACACGCGGGAAGGGCAGGGGTGTTTGCTGCTCCGGGGACTGGGGGGTGCAGCAGCCCTGCGCGGCCTCTACCCCGGTTTAGACAACTTTCTTCTGCAGGACACGAGGGAAATCACTGGAAAGACATAGTTGTCCCATGCAAAATTCATTAGACCACGCTGCCTCTCATCTGTCAACTAATTTGACCGAAATTTATACGCCGCTTTGCTCGTACCGGTCCAGCTCAGCAATGGTGTTGTCGTTCCACCCCCACGGTGAGCCCTGCTCCACGCTCCATCCCCTCCACCGAGCCCTGTCCCCCTCCAGCCCGCACTGGGGACCCACGGCGGAGGAGAGGAACCCCCCGAAACAGCAGCCGGGCAGAGCCCCGAGGGCTGGGAGCGGGCAGGGAGCAGCGGGAATGTCCGCCCTGCAGAGCCTTCCCCTACAAGACCGTGCCAAGAGCAGGAGCTGGGGCCGACCTCGGGCTTCACTAATTTCCCCATTTTGGGCACTTGCGAGTGCAAAGCTGTCCCCCGAGGCGTGACCCCACAGCGGGGACGTGGCAAGCCCTGCTCGGCAGAGCGGAGCTGCCGGCCGTGCCGCCGGGGCTGCCGGAGGCAACAAACCCGGGGCGTTCCTCTGCAGTGGGGCAGAACAGGGAGGAAATTTAGTGTTTCTTGCACTTGACATCAGTGATGGCGCGCAGAGCCGGGGAACAGACCGAGGGCTCTGTGCCGAGCTGGTTACGCGATCTCCTTAAACCTCCCACCATCCCGGCACGTCGGGCAGAGCCGAGCGTGGCGGCATCACCCTGCTGCCCCGAGCATCCGGGCGGGAAGCGGAGATGAAACTTGGCCACTGCTTTTCCTTGTTCCAGATAAGAAAATCATTTGTCACCACGGGGCGGGGTGGGTGTCGGGGGGGTGGGGGTGGGGGGGTGTTGGGGGGGGGGTGGGCTTTTTATCGGGAAAGTGTCAGTCTGTCCACACGACCTGGAGAACAAATGTGTGTTTTATCACCCGCCCAACAAAACCCGCCGAACACCTGCAGCAGGCGTGTGCCCCGGCCGCTCTCGCCCCGCCGCCACGGAGGGAGAAAGTCACAGTGATGGATTTGCCCATCTTAATTAATGTAAACAAACAAAAGAGGAACATCAAATAATGCCCTTGACAGCCTGAAAACGGAGCCGGGAGAGCAGAGAGCGCTTTATAAAAGAAGGTCTTTTGATGTGCAGGCCACAGGATCAAGGTTTGTAAATAGCAGCAGCTCCGTATCGCGGCTTATCCAAATATTTTCATTTCCCATCACAAGCTGAGAGCCAGGGGTTGATGGTTTTGTACTCTTCAACTTTCAGCTTTCACCCTGCAGCCCCGGAGCAAGCAAGCGGAGGAGGGCGACGGGGGGTCACCCGCTCCCCATCCCTCCGGGCTGCGCTCTGCTCCCTAATCTCGCCGTGGAGAAGAGCCCACCGCTGATATGGGGCATCTGGGGCACCCAGCCCAGAGCTGCCAGCACCGCTCTGCCCCGCACGGCCGTTCGACCAGGGGATGCTGAGCCCCGCTGAGCCCCGGCTGCAGCCCTCGCCGGTCCCATCCTCTCCTCCCTCCAGACACGAGCGGAGGAATGGATCTGAGGGTTAGGGCGGTTCATGAGCTGAACATGAATCAACGGTGTCACACCAGGGGGATGAAGCATCACCCGGCGATGTATAAACAGGATTAGCGTTGCCGAGACATGTGAAGAAATCCTTCCTCCCCTGCTCAGCTCCAGGCAGGACCCCGGACCCCAGACCCCCGTGGGGCTCCTCCTGCCCGGCCACCCTGTCTCCTTGTCCCCGCTGGGCACCGCAAGAGGCTCTTGCAGGGAAAGGAGACACGTGCCAGGCCCGAGGGCTGCTGCGGGAGCAGGGCAGTCCAGGGCGATACCCTCAATTTTGGGGAGCAGAGAGGGGGGTTATCGCTGCCGGTGTCAGACAGAGGGGGAAGCCCACGTTTACTCCTGAGCAGCGATGACACTAAAATTAGGGAGGACAGGAAGGGAGAAAAAAAGCTTTGCACCATAAATATCCTGTGAATTCCCATCTTGACATCAGGGTTACATTTCGGGTCTTTAAAAACACATACGACTAAAATCAAGTGCTTCCATCAGCTTCTCTGGCATATTTACGGTCTCCGGGAAGGGCTCCCAGACAGAAATCCCACTTTGACTTATAAAGGACCCGGCAAAGGTCAGTGCAGGGATGGACAGGGGTGAAGTACTTCTCTCCTGCGACTGCAGGGTGGGGGGAGCCCAACCTGGAGGCAGGGGGTGCAGCCCCCCCCCGCCCCCCGGACCTGGTACCCAGGGGATGCTGGAGGAGGGGGGGGATGTCCCCCGGGGGCTGGGGCCGCCGTGCCCGGGCAGGGCTGGGGGAGGATGGGGCTGCGGGCGGGGGGAAGCGGGGAAGCACCGTGTCGTTCCGGGGCTTCGCCACAAGGCAGCAGCAGAAGCCCAGGATTGAAGCCAGGAGCCGAGCGCACCGCGCTCCAGCCCCGGCCCGGGGGCAGCAGCAGCAGCAGCAGCAGCAGGGCCGGGCCCCGCTGGGGACAAGGTGGGACCCCCCCACACCCCCCCTGCCCAGCCTGCCCTCCTGAAAGAGGGGCTGTGCTGGTCCCCCCCTAAGCGGACACCCCAGCATCCTGCCCCTGGGGAGCCCCAGTCCTGGGGGTGCCCCCTCGGCTGTGGGCGATGCCCAGGAGCACAAAGCAGGCTGGAAGATGGGGGGCTCTTGTACCACCCGGAAAACTAATTTTCAGAGACCTTGGTCCCTACCCTGGAGCTTTTTTATCCTAAAAAGCCTGGAGAGGAGGCGGATTGGCGAGGAAGTGTATTTGGACAGAGCCAAAGGGGTAGTAAAACAAGACCTGGGGGTAAAACTGGGCTCTGCCAGCTCCCAGTTTGGTGTCCTACAGGTTAGACTGGCCCAGTCCCACCTCTCCCAGCCTCCCCCAGTCCCACGTCCCTTCAGTCCACCCTCAGCCCAGCGCGGGGGGATGCGGGACGGCAGGCAGGGTGCTGGCAGGGCGGGCAGCCTGTCCCCAGCCCCGGCCCCATCCCACCGGGGCTCGGGGGGCTCCGATAACCCCCCGGCAGGTCGGTAACGGCACGCTTTGCCGCAGCTTTCGGAGTAGCTGTACCTTCATGCCCCCCTTTCTGCTCGCGATGAGGATGCCAAGGCAAGCGGACGGCCCGGCACGCTCCTGCCCTTCCCCTCTCCTGACTTCATCGCTTTTCCTCTGCAGACTTTTTAGAAAAGTGCTGAATGCGGCACTGCTTCACTGTAATTATTTATCCAAAGGTGGGGGATGAGAGAAACACACTATGATTAAAAAAATTATTGGTAAAAGGAGATAAAATAAAGTATTGATCGTGTTGGCTGTATCCCACCTCTGGAAATGTAAGAAAGTGACAGGGCTGTATAAAGAATGCCAGGTCCAAAAAAGAAGCTGCTGCTTATTACCTCTCAGATACCCACCAAGTGATAAATCCAGGACGCTATAGATCAGGAGTTTATTATAAAAAGCACCAAATGTGGTTAATCAGGTGTGTTCTTGGCTACAAATCCAGGCTGGCTCGGGGGGTCAGGACCCAGGAGTGACATTCGGACCAGCACCCCCACGGGTAAAGGCTCCACTTAGGGATTTGGCATTAACCACATGTAACCTGCTCTACGAAAACGGGGAGAAAAAGGCAAATTTCACTGCCAGTTCTGCACCCCTTTAATGCTAAGCCTTAAAATTCCTGCCTGGCAGAGGGGAAGCTGAGGAATAGCAGGGCTGGGCTCTGCAATCCCAATTCCCGGCATAGAGACAGGGCTGAAATGTTTAGGCAAAGGTGAGAGAGACACCGAGACCCTTGAAACGTCTCTCATCAAATCAAAACACTGAGCTTAATGGCTCTGGCTACCTCGGAGACCAATAAAAGCCCCAAAACCGGTTATGAGACTGTGATCTGAGGTTAGAGGAAACCTGGCAGAGTGCTGACTGATTGGAGAGTTATTGGAAATAAATAAAAAGGTTGCATTAAACCTAACGGAAGGTCACAGCGCGAGCGTATCTCATGGAAGGTGACTGCCCTCATTACCCATACCGGGGTACCCCCCTGCACCTTGGGGATGGTGCTGGTGGTTTCAAGTCTCTTTGTGGAAAAGAGATTTATATAAAACTGATTATTGTTATTTTTGCAGTGGAAGAACAGCGCATTCATCAGGCCGGCCTGCCTTCCCCCGCTTTCAGTGACTTCATTCGAGGCACCTGCAACCAACCCCCTTTTCCAGCCCTGAATTTGTTCAGGGATTTAAAAATAAAATTTAAAAAGGCAAATAATAGCCTTTGGAAGGAACGCAGCTGCTGGTCAGTCCTTCCCCACCAGGACCTGCCTCGAACCGACTGACCCGGCTGTACAGCATCGCTCCCTCTTCTCCCCATCTCCGGGGCGTGCGGAGGCATTTCTGCTGACCCTAAAATTCGAGAGGACTTAGGCTGTATCCTCCTGAAACCTATCCGAGGTAGGATGCAAAGGGCTTATCTCCACAGGAGATACCTTATCTCTTACGATGTGAGCGCTCGCTTTTGTAGCCTCCTTTGGCAACCCCAGCTTTCTAAACCAAGGAGGAAATGCAGACAGAGCAGACGATGGAGGCACTAAAACAAATTGAACCTCCAAAAATATGAGTGCGGAGCAAAAAGGGCTCACATAACTTCATGTGCCACCATGTTATTCATGTAACTTCATATGCCATCACCCTGCATTTCTCCCTTGACACCCCTGTAAATTTTCAGCTTTTCTTTAGACCTTTGCCCAAAAGGTACCAATTTCTCATCAGAAAAACATTAAAAATAAAATTCTGCCCAGCAGAGTCGAACTGGAAGCTCCTGACAGCTCAACTCGGAACAAGCAGGAGCCACGATGAGCTTGCTAATTTGCCCCATAATCTATAAATCTGAAAACTAGAAGATATATTAACTCTGTAACCTCGGTCCTCCTAACCCCGAGTCAGCTCTCCCACGGGAACGACGCATCTTTTCATCTTTACGGCGCGTTAACGGAGCTGGGATGGGTTCACGGCAAACTTTCTCCTCCAGGAAGGGAGACGGTGTGTGTTCCTCCGTCCCCGAGGACCCTCTCGGCGTTGAGGGGAGGGAGAGGAACATCATGAAGAATTTGTAACCGTGCATGTAGAGATGACATTTATAGGGCTCTCAAATTGGAAACTGTACATTTTATTGCACTCTCTGTCAAAAAATGCAGTTCCATCAGAGGCGAGAACGACAAGGGAAACAACCAATCAATATCTGGGCCTCTAATATCTGGACTGAAAAAAATCATTATCCTGTTACTTTTATTATGGCGTTATGCTTGAAATATGATAGTTTAAGGTTGTTTCCATTACCTCGACAATTTTTAAGGGGTGTTTCCCTCCCCTCCGCCTCTGGCTCAACTCCCTTTGGGCTGAAAATCAGAACAAGTCACTCGAGGGGGGGATAGGCAGGTCCTGGCTCCCCCCAACCCCGGGGTGGGTACGTTGGGAGCCCCACAGACCTCAACCACCCCCGGAGATCCCAGGAGGGCAGAGGGACCCCACGTCCAAGCACACGTGCTCAAGCCAGGCAGGGTAGATCTGTGTCCCACTGCCAAAAACGCAGAACCAAATAATTTGGCTCTTGCTTCACCCAGGCCCTTGTGCAAGCCCTGCAGCCTGCCCCAGCTGCCATCCCAGGCGGTTCTCCGCTGCCGTTGCCACCGGGACACCCAAAACATCAGCAGCAGTCAGGAGCAAGGAAAGACCGTCTCATCCACCACCCCCAGCACACGGTCCTTGCCCCAAAGAGTTAATCTGCTCATATGCACCCGGTGCCATTAAGGACGCAGCTGGGCAAACTCATCCTCCCCAAGCACAACAGCTCACAAGGAGACGGTCTGTCTTAACCTTGTAGGTTTTTCTTTCTTTGGGGGTAGTTTGGGGAGTGCTAGGGTTGTATTTAAGTTCTGGGTTTGCGTTTGGAAGATTATTGATGAAGTTTTGCATTACCCAGGCTAAAAGCCCTGTGCTGCTTCTCTCTTCCAGACTGTCTCGCTTCAGTCCCGCAGAGCACTAAGTGGGCCCTTAATGAACGAGAGAAAGGTTATCAGGACCCGCATGGGGCTCAACCGTCTGCTCCAGCAAAAATCAGGAGACGCCACAGATAAGAGTTCAAAGCGATGCAAAGAGCCCGAGCTGGCTGCCGCTCAGGCCACGGCGTGCCCGGGGAGCCGGTTCCCAGCACCGAGCAAGCGGAACAGGTAAACAGCCGTCCTCTGCGCATCCCCAGGCTCCGGCGCTGCAAAGTGCAGCCCTGGAGCAATGGGCAGAGGAGATGCACCGGTGAGGAGGTCCCTGGGCTCCGCTCCACAACTCCTCCGAGCCCCGTCACGCGTCCTGCGGAGGATGCTGGTACCCAGCACCTCCCAGACAGAGCCTGCAGCCAAAGGTGCTCTCGGCTAAGGGGTACTGCAGCTTATAAAGCATGCGAGGTTGGCCACAGGACTGCCAGAACAGCAGGGAGGTGACCCTGGGAGCAACGCTGTCTATCGGGGGTCCGTCATGGAGGGACACAGGTTCCTCCAGCCTTGGTTGCTGGAGACCACGTGATGCATTCGGCCACCACCCGCAGCGTTTTGGTCAGGCTTTGGCAACTGAGGCAGGGTAAGAGAGCTGGCCGGAGCACCCGCACCAGGGAAAAGCTCAGCGAATGAGCAAAATAGGCGTTGGAAGCTGTCTGCTACAGGATGGCCCTGGAGAACATAGCTGGAACAGATCCCATGGATGTATAATAGAGTTCCAACAAAAAACAAGGCCAAAAGCTCGTAGAATGGAGTTGCAAATGCCCATCAGCATCTCTGACTCCTCCGGTACAGGCAGTTCCTCTTCAGGGGACGGTCCAAAAGGTGCTGTGGGACTCATCCTTCAGAGGGACATTCAAGAGACTCTGCTTGGCTCTATTTACACTGCTGCCAGCGTCACAGGGGTAGCATCTTGGTGACAGCACAGCAAATCCTGGCGAGTCCCTGGGAGGGAAGGGGTCGCACGCTGCCGGGGGATGCTGGCTGCACAGCTCCTCACCGGGACCTGGACCACAACCCCTGAGAGGATGTCATGGGAGATGCAGGACAGTAACCACATGCACACCATCATCAGACCCACCATCGCAGCCTCCTGACAGCCCGTGAACAGACATCTAGTGATTACCGAAAGCTGCAAGGGATAATTACTGCTAAGCAGGGAGGAGGGAAAAGGCTCCCAGAAAGCATTTTGTGCTTTAGCCTCCCCGGGCTGCAATAAGCACCAGGTTTAGTTGAGACAGGCTCATTTCTTGCCCCGTTTTGAAGCAGTCGTGCAACGTGGATCACCAAGGCGGCACTACGGTGATGGAGCCGTCCGCCCCCGGCTGTCACCTCTCCCCAGGGGCAGCTCAGAGCTACCCACCCCCTCCCTGCCATCCCACCTCAGTCTCTCTCTCTCTCTCTGAGAAATAATATCAGGGCACATAGATTCCTCAGCACCACTATTCAGACGCTGGAGTTGTTTAAGCGGGACAGCCTGGAAGGCACTAACCTTTAAAGGATTTGTGGTTGAAGAGTAGAGAGAGTTGGGAGAGACAGGGCAAGGAGCGAATGTGAAGAAAAGACAGATCAATCCTAACGATTCATCATGCCAAGAGCTGTCCAAATAATCAAAGGCATCAGCCAGGTTGATGTATAGCTGATGTCACCGAGAGAGACCCTTAACAAGGCAGCCAGTACAACAGCTGCTGGTCAGGGAGTGTCTCAGCACACGCCGGGCTGGGGCACGGGAACACAGCCCATCCATCACTGACCCACCTTAATGGCCAACCTTATTAGTAAGCGTTCGCCGGGGCTGACAGCCCGCGGCAGCCGTCCTCGCACTCCCCAAAACGGGCTGACCCACCTGGCAGGGGAGGATGCTGGGGATGGGATGGACGCCGGCCAGGCTCGGTGGGCTCAGCCCTGTGCGAGGGTGGGTACCGGTGGGGAACCGCGGGCAGTCACCGACCGTCGGGGCTGGCTCCGGCACGGCTGAGAGCTTTGGGTGCTCCATAAAACCCCATCAGCAGAGGCAGGACAGTGCTGCAGCAGCTCTGGAGGCAAGGGCCGTGGATCTCCGAGGCATCCCCCATCTCTCTGCACATCGAGTATCGATCAGGATTGCAGGGTGAGACCCAGCTGCTCTCCCAGCCCCGCTCTCCCACCCTGACATCGTGGGATGGGGCATGGGCCTGTGGGGAGCCAGTTTTTAACATCATGGTGGTTCTGTGGGGCTGAGCTGGTGCAGAGGCTCAAAAAACCTCTGGCCATCCCAAATCCAAACCCAAAGGCCATCCCTACCCTTCCGTCCCTGCTTCTGACTCCAGCACACCATTTACCTGAGCAGGGCTCACACCTCTCAGCTCGTTTTATGCTGCCGTAGGTGAGAGGCAACAGCTACAGCCCGGCCACCGCATCAAGAAATGGGGTTTCCCCCGAGCTGTGCCCTTCTGCGGGTCCTCTGTGCCCACGCACGAGGCAAAGCGGTGACATTCACCTGCTTGAGTCCCCGAATTCCTGCTACAAACCCTTTGCTGCGTTCTCAGCAGAGCCGTGGAGGTGACCTGGATGTGGGGACCCAACAGCCCCAGGGACTGACGGGCATCACCCGGCCGGGACGTGCTCCCCTCCCTAGCAGCCAGCAAGAGTGCGAAGGACGGTAAAAGCTTTTGCTTCATCCGATATTTCTATTTTCCTAAGGACCTTCTGTCCCCTGAGTGCTACCCACAGGTTCGGCAAACGCCCCCGGGGCTCCAGCCGGGATGCTGGGGGGATGCATCAGGGATGGGACCAGACCCCCACGCCACACACCAGCCCACGGAAAAACATCGGCTCCACTCAGAAATCCCCGTGTGAAAACACAGCGGATTTACCAGCAGATGGCACTGCCCCCCCCACGGCCACTCGTGTCCCCACCACCCCGCAGCACCTCAGCACGCAGGAGGGGGAAAAACATCTTCCCGTGTGTAAATCTCACATGCATGTGAAAATGCAAAAACCCCTTATTTTTCCTAATCTGGGGCAACAAGATGCGCTAATGCCTGTAGTTAATAACATGAATGCAGGTGAAATACATGGTGCTACAACATCATAAACCCTCCCGGCACCAGGCAGGAGGCGGCTCCTGCTTCTGTATACATCGGTGTCTATAGGAAGGCTCAGCACCGCGGGCAAGCGGGCGCAGCTCAGACCAAGCTCAGCTTTTCCTAAAATACCCTTTTTCTGCCAGGCCCCCAGTCAGGATCCCATTGGATTAACTGGAGTCCAGTTGATTGCTGCAGTTTCAATAGCTTGTTCAGACATCGATTGCCGTCATGTCACTGGGAGAAAAGGATTAATAATCGGGTGCTCAGGTTGGCTCAATACTGCTGATAGTGCCTGACAAAATACCGTTAGGAGCACTCCCACCGGAACACTATCTATGTAGGAAAGCTGCAAGAAACATCATTCAGGGGTTTGCGGAATAATGATTAACTCCAGATCTTCAGCCTAGAAAATCCAACAAATAGTTTCTATTATTTCCAGATAAATTCTCTCTCTTCTTCAGTTCATTGCTGTTGCACACGCAAACCTTTTCACTGAAACCCACCAGGGGAGATGCATCTTCTCCTGTCTCTCCCCCCTCCTCCTCCCCCCACAGCCCCTTTATAATCCATCCCAGAGGAAACACACTTCTTCGTAACCCTCACATTTCTTCTGACCCTCAGCTAAGGAAAACACATTCCCTTCGCGAGTCCCCGACGCCGCAGGCGAGGAGCGGAGTCCCACCAGGTTCCCGCGTCGGGAGCGCTACCGATGTCCCGCCTGGCCTTGGGCACGTCTCTTCTGCCTCCCACCATCTCCCGCCACCGCTCGTGCCTGTCGTGATGGCACGCGCCAGCCTCGCACAGAGGGGACCCGGGGAGCAGCGGTATGGGCAGGGAGCTGCCGTGCCCCCCGACACCTCCCCTGGTTTCCAACCTCGCTGTCAGTATCAACGACCGGGATTGAGCCCGAGCCTGCAGCAGCAGAGATGGTGTCTCAGCCGTGGAGGTGCAGGATCCAACCCGCCATCCCACCTTCCGCTCTCCGTGAGCCAGTGCTGGGTGCAGATCCGGTGACCTCCCTCCGAATCAAAGGAGGATGGGATTGGGGCAGTAAATCCCATCCCGGTGCACATCAGCCCGGCAGTAAATCGGAATCCTCTCCGTGCCCTCTTTATTATCACATTCACAGCATGAAGTTATGAGCTTCTTCACAGCTCCTGCTATAAAAATGTGATGGATGGCAGGGGAACCTCAGGGAGTTAATCTATTCTCCCATTAAATTTTACTTTAATTGGTCTTTGAGTCAATCAGAAACTCACTAGACAGTGAATTAAGAAAAGAAAAAGAAAAAAAAAAAGAATGAAACAGGGTAGGGGGAGTAAAAGGAGGTGTCTTTTTGCTGTTCCTATATTATAAGGCTGGATTAGCCTTCTAGAGAAAGGTGAGAGGCTGGCGGGCCATGCAGAGAGATTTCTGCGTGGCTTGAGGTATCACTACGGAGGGGGAGAGAGAATCAAGTAATGCAAAAAAAAAAAAAAAAACTCCTTTGAAAACACAGGGGCGTCAATGAAATCTGGTCATCAGCAACAATAAAGCAGCAGCGAGCCAGCCCCGCGCTGGTGACAGGGACGCGAGAGGGAGGATGGAAACGGCATCACTAAATAACCGACATCAATAACGTTAACGTGGAGGTTGGGGAACGGGGCAGCGGTCCCGGTGGCCGGCATCAGCGGCGTTATACGGCACCAAAGCCCGGTCTGACGGCAGGCGGCACCGGCAGCGGCTCCGCCGAGGCCCCGGCATCGTCCCCGTCCCCGATTTGTACTGGCACAGCCAGGAGCAAAATGGACAGATTGGGAAGGCAGGTTTGGTGATTGTGTTGCCTGTGCAGCATTAAAATCTTTAACGGGCTCCAGATAAAGGTATTCGGGGTCCATTAATGGTCTCCCAGGATCTCCCATCTTATTAGGAGAATAAGTAGTGTATCAGCCTGCAAATCAAATATCCTAACAAAAATAAAAACTGCAGCAGCGAGAATAAAACCAGAGGAAAATGGAAGACAAAACAAGGCCGCCTTCGCTCAGGAGCAGCGTGCCGGGGCTGACGTCTGAAGTTTATGCCCTGGAATATATGATAATAAGGTTTTATGGGAGTGAGCCCTAGGGACAGGCATTGTCTCGGTAAACAACGGACTTCAGGGAAAAGCTGAGGTTTGAGTAATGTGCTCAACCTTCACTTATGATAATATATATATATGCATATATGCATATCTGTATATATATGCGCATACACACATATATACACACGTAGGGCAGCAAGTGCAGGCAATTACCACCCTGCTATGCCTGCAGGCCTCCCCGCTGCCTGCGCCCCTCGAGAGAAAAACAACGGGCAGCCAGAGAGAGAAACAGCGTGTCCCGCGCTGGTACGAGGTGCTGAAACCAGTAACTCGGGCTGGGAGGAACCAGTCCCGGGCTGGCGCGGCCCCAAGCAGGTCTAACGTGTATCTGGGGGCAATTTGGGGCAGAGCTGGACCCCCGGAGATGGTCAGACCCACGGAGACGATGGTCAGTATTTGCGCCAAAGTCAAATTCTTCAGCCTATGTGAGCCCGGGGGGCCTGCGAGGGGTGCAGCAACCCCGGCCCCCAGTCCCAGAGGGTAAAATCTCTTCCTGGGGAGGGGGCCAGACTCTAAAAGCTCCCCCTTCGACCAGCCTCAGCAGCAATTAGCAGGCAGTGGGCTGGAGAGGGGCTTCACAGATCCCCGCTGCATGAGCGGTCGCTTGCCAGTTGTGCAATTTCATCATGAGTCCCGCAAATGTTTCCTTGAAAGCCCCGTGCTCCTGGAGTCCCGTGAATACACAAGACATAGCTTCATTTTCCTTGTAGAGGAAAGCAAAGCTTTAAAACACAGGGGAAAAGCAAGAGAGTAATGATTTTTCATTTTGTGGGAGGAAGAGGAAGGGGAAGAGCGGGAAAGGCTGGCTTAGGCTTTTGCAGTGCTTAGAGCTGACAATTTTGCTTTAGGCTCCCAGCGCAGGGAAAGAACAATATTTGTGCATTCCCACACCTCCTCTCACCAAAAGGAGGACCAGGTGATGTCGTTGGCCTCAGCTCCCCCCAAAACACACCTGCACCGGCCTGAGAGGCCAGAGAGCACCCCCGGTTTCCCGCACAGGATCCGTGCCTGACCCCGGGATGAACTCGGCAGCTTCTCGGAGCAGAGGCAGGGATGAGTCCCCCGGGAGCGTGCCCTTCGGCACGCGTGCGGATGGGTGGCAAGAGGGGGAGAGGGACGGAGGCAGGCAGGAGTGGTCCTGGGTAATTATGAAAATTAGATCTTTTAAGCACCAGACTTTAGGCTCAATTTGGACTGACAGCTTATGAAGAGATCATCTGACGCCCTTAATGGGCGAACACGGGTTCAGCGGCTGTGTGCAATTAAATCATGCACGCTGGTGTTGCGGCTGACACGGGGAAGGGGGGGCAAGCCCAGATGTGCTGGAGGGGGTTTCAGGGACCACTCTGCATCCAAGCGCCGGCTCTGCTCCGCAGGAAAATGGGGCCAAGGCATCGCACACGCTCACTCCATCCCCTCCTGCACCCCTCCACGCCTGCGAGCGCTCAGTGCCCGGCTCTCAGCTGGCTCAGATGTCATTTCCGCTGGGGTAAACCCTGGGCTAATGTGCCAGTGGCCAGGAGAATTTGGCCCCATGCAGGCAATTAGTTCTCCACCTATTCATCACCTTCATTTTGTACTTTACGCAGTTTACAATAAATCAGTGGGCAAAGCCAAGACCTGAACTCGGAAGCGCTTGGGTCCCTGTTCCAGGTTTTCTGGGAAGTCTCAGCAAAGGCACAATTTACAATCAAGACAATTCCTGGTGCAAAATGTCCATCGCCGGAGATCCGGTGAGGAAAAAGGGCCACGGGGATGTGATTCACTGTGGTGACCAGTTTCCCCACCCCGCTGCCGTCAGTGACCCTCCGGGGCACGGCAGGGACATCCCAGGGCACTGCGCTTGTGCCTGGGCCGTCCTCACGTGCGGCGAACGCCTCCGTCCCATTGCCGAGCGTGCCAACGAGCCCCAAGCGCTTGCGCAGACCCCAACCCCCCCCCTCTGCGCAGAGCCAAAGGGGTTAATGCACATCGGACCCCTAAGCAAGAGCAGGATCTGCCCTGCCCGGAGCAGTTATTCTCTTCTCCACTTTCCCCATCTCTTGTGAAAGTTAGAGGCTGAGGCGGAGCAGAATCAAACCGCTCCCCTGCCCGGCGTCTGCCTTCCCATCCCCTGCCGCCCTCCAGGCTCGGCCGAATCGGCAGCAGCGAGGCAATGAGCGCCGTCCATCAGCGCCGGAGCAGGAGCGTTCGGAGGGGTGTAATTCTGCCGGAGGAGAATGGACTTCCCGAGCACATGGACCTAAACTGCAGAGAAACAGAGCCCTAAATCTCTGGCTGTAGATTTACGGCCTCCATTCTCCTTCTTTACTGCAAATACAATCCGGCAGTAATGGTCTAACACAGGAACACCATCACCAACTGGCTGATGGCTCACATAAAAGCAATGTCAACCAAAAACTATGAGTTTATAAAAGGGAACAAACCCTCAACAGTGACAAGAACATGAAACCCATTAACAATTTAAACACTCTCCATTTTTTATTCCCCACCTTGAAGCTATTACGGCTGATAGAAGGCTTCACAGCTGAGTTAACCACTTCAAGGGAGGGCTGCGCTCGCACGCACGCTCACACGCATAAAGAGTTTGCCGAGGCCGCGAGGTGGGAGGTTACGTGGTTTAAAACCATTCGAGGCTCTGCTCCTGCAAGATGCTCAGCTGCCCTCCCTTCCCAGGACCTGCTCAGCACCTGGCAGGATTCAGCCACTTGCAATTTCCAAGGCTTTTGAAAGCTGCCTGGTAACCCCAAGATACCAAAAGATTATTGCTATGGTTACTGGCGGAAAAAAAAAAACAAAAAAAAAAATGCAGGTGTGTTATAATTGTTTTTCCCGGAGATTTTCTTGCTGCTCTGGGTCTCTTTTGGCACCTTGTCATATTATGGAGCAAATATTTGTGGAAGTTGTTGTGGAGTCCCGGAGGTGAGCACAGAGCCAGCACGGGGGAGAGGGGAGAGACCACCTGCTCCAGGAAACTCGTACGGCTTCGCTTCGGCAAGATTTTGCAGAAAATACAGGCAACCTCCCAACACACATTTGGGGGATCATTTAAAATCTGACCCAATTCAGCACCCAAGCGGTAAATGCCCCTGCACAAGGGTCGGCTCCCAGCAAAGTGCAGCAAACCTGCCAGGACGCCGCTCCCGGCTCTCCACTGACCCTGAAAACACCATTTTACCTCTCGAACTATCAATTCTCTCCAGCTGCAAAACAGGGATAACACCAGTTAACCTCTACTGTAAAGTGCTTGATAATCTTCGACGCAAGGCGCTCTGTCCTTACAGGAAAACGACTGTAATTTTCCCCTCTTATTAGAGAAACCAAAATGGGGCTGATCCTCACCCGGTCTGATTTAGACTTGCCCCAGGAACAGCTTTGACTCCTCCAGGTCTAAAAAAGGAGCAGCTCCGTGCAAGGTGCAATGCTGTTTGTGCAGGGGATATCATTGATCAGTGAGGAGATCATTGATCCTTGAGGAGATCATTGATCACTGACAAACCCAGGTGACTGGGAAAGAGAGAGCTGTGGAGAAGCTCACCGGGCAGGCGGCCGCGCTGCTCACTGGCTCCCACCCGAATACCCCCGGAATCCACTTTTCCGGGCTGGCTCCGTAATCTCGACCATCGCACATCCTGAATTCAAGGTCGTGGGTGTGACTCGTGCCCACGGACCCCACCGGGTCCCTGCAGCATCGTTGTCCCCTCCCTTCCTTCCTTCCTGCCCCGGCCCCAGGGCAAACAGCGGGGCAAACAGCGGGACCGCTGGGAACAGCTTGAAATCAGATCCTCATCCCCAAATGGAAGGAAGTGGCACTGGAGGCTCCTGCCATAAAGCCGGTCCCATCCTATTGAAACGCCGGCAGATGGGGCCATAAACGTTTCCTCCTCCCCTCGCTAACAGCCACCGAGGCTTCAGATTCATCTTTATCTTTATCTTGCTGTCAGGTTGTAAATGCCTCTCGCTCCGTCTCTCACAGCTGGGATGCACCGGGCCAGTTCCCTTCCTCTTGAGGTTCGTTTTAACCAACAACAGAGGGGAAAGGAGAGGGGAAGGGTGAAATGAGAACGGGATCTGCAAGCAAAAAGGAAAGGAACCCACACCTGTCTCATACGTGGGTTTATGACGATGAGATGTCCATGGGATGGCAGCAGGACCAGGAGGAATCGAAACCACCCACAGATCTGGGCACCCCCCCATTAGCGTATCTAAATCACAGGCGATGTGGCAAGGATTAATGTACCCTCTTGTTTACCTGCGCCGATACGGGTTAGATATTTACACGAATAGCATGAACATCTGCAGCTTCATTAGGCAAGATAAAAGTTAAGGACTATAAACCTTTATGCTTCAAGTCGTAAAGCAGTAAGGGTCAGGAGGGAATTTCTAAATATAGGCAAGTTATTCCATCACTGTCCATTACGGCGTTTTCTTGTGACTCTCCAAAGCAGCTGGTGCTGGCCACTCGGCTACTGGATGAGGTGGGCCACAAGTTTGACGTGAGCTGGCAGAACCCACGTTTCCGTGGTCTTCATTTTATATCGCATCCCTCATTTCCACAGTCTTTATGTTATATCGCAATGGCACACGAGGACCTCACGTAAGATCTGGGTTTGCTGTATCATTGGGCGTGGAAACAGAGAGATCGCCTCTGTTTTGAAGACCTGATACTCCACAGATTTATACTGGAAAAGCCACCTTTAGACTCTGTAATTAATGTTGCCTTGAGCAGGATGGGGAAAACTGTCACGTTTTTTATTTAGTTTTTCTACCTGTTAAAAGATTTGGGCAGGCAACTCGCACCACATCAGGCGCTTTCCGCCTTGCAACATTCAACTCTGGACCAGAAAGGACACGGGTGTTTCTGCAGGAGGAACAGCTTATTCCGAAACCGCTGGAGCTCACCCATCCTTGGCTGCACACAGCCATTCCTGGGGCCGATGCTTGCTCACTCTTATTAAGAGCTCGGGGCCACAAATCCTTGAGCCTAATTCCCTATTTTTTAAATGCCAAGCATTCATTTTCCTTCCTAGCCTGCTGCCACGTCCACCTTGTTATGACAGACATGCCATAAACCAAAACCAACGTGCTGCCATCCCTCCACGCAACCAGCTCAGAGCAGGCAGAGACTTGTCCGGGCTCATACATCAAACTGCAGCTCAGGAGGGACTGGGGGCCAGCAACCCCTACCCTAAGCACCGCATTTCCGCAGCCAGCAACAACCTAAACAGGAAAGGAAGCCTGAGCAGCATACGGATACGTTCAGCCTCCACCATCCCACGAGCAGGAGAAGCTTGACAAGACGACGGCGCTTTTGACCCCCGCGATATTTGTAGCAAGGAGGCGATCCTCTACAACAGAGCTGCAATCGGATGGGAGACACCGTGCTTCAAAGAACAAATTCTGGGCAAAGCAGTTAAAACCCCCTAACTAATAATAATAGTGACAGGCTGACATTAATTAGGACAAGTGGACTCTTGTTCAAACAGTTTACTAAATGTTGCTTCATCCTGCCCAGGGAATGGATGCTCTGGACTGTTTTATTACACTGGACCCCGACCTTTGATTTTAAGAACAGTGTGTTTTGGAGGTATCCTGGCTAAGAGGGTAAAAGTTTCGTAGGAGGAAACGAGCTGACAGCACTCCTCCACTGAAGCCCCAACAGCGGATGCTCCAGCTCAGCCCTGCATCTTGGCTCCTGCCCGAATGGCTGCACGACCGCGGAGAAGCCAAACCTCTACGAGTCCTGGCGAGAGCAGAGCTGCTGCCTGGGGCACATCAGCCACTTTTTGCCAGGATAAAATGAGGTTTAAGGACCTAAGGACTGGCTGCATCTCACAAGAGGATACGGCATTTTAAGGTCTTTTATATCCGGCATCGGATGCGTCTCAGCTCCCCTTGGGCTTGAGGAATTGCAGGAGCTGCTCCAGGAGCTCCTCCAGACAGATCCTGCAAAGAGCCCACGGTTCTCCCTCGGTCCATTGACACATCAAGGCATTTTACGCTGAAGTTTCCCATACTCACTCCCTTTGGCATCGAGTCTGCCACAAAAATGACAGATTTTTTACATCCAGCCATTTTTTCCTGTATTTTACACAAAGCGATAAAGCCCGGCTACGCTTCTGCCGCGGCGGTGCCTGGAAAGGTTACCCATCGTGTGTGGGGTCAGCCTGCGCCAGCACAACTCGGATGGGACGGGGATCATTAAATAAATCCTTTTTCAGAGGACCGAGGAGCTCTGACCAGTTTTTCCTGCCACAAGCCAGAAAAACAACAAATGCAAAACTCTCTCTGCCTTGCAAATTTTGAGGGCTTGTCCGTTTGAATGTTTAATAAAGGTGTTTTTTAAAGAAAAGAATGTAAACACAGAGAAATTTATTTTTATCTTTTTAATTGTGGGAGCCTGCTCTGTGTTCGTGTTTTCCAGGATTAACAGCTAGAGCCGGAGCTCTCCGTTTTCTAAGTCTTCTAATTCTACTAAACATCCGCTACCCTGAAAGGACTCCACAGAATCCCATAAAACATTATTTATCTGTGTGCGTTAGCTGCACGATACTGTAATTTCCAGAATAAATGCTGGGTGTAAATTGTTGTTTATGTTGGAGTCTGACTGTCTTTACGAGAAACAAAGTGAAAACTGAATCTTCACAGCTTTATTTCTTCCGCTGAAACCTCTTCTGCAGAAGGAGAAATGCCTGGTGGAGCGCCTTAATGGATGGCTGTAAAGATTGTTGGGTTAAAACAAAGTACAGGGAATCACCTTCGTTCCCCCCCTTTTACTGCCAAATCCTCAGCTGGTGTAAATTGGTGTAGCTCCAGTGACTTTGGTTCATCTGGCCCACGAGTGTCATTTAAATCAAGCTAAATTAAAGCGAAAGCAGCGCCATTCACATGGTTCTAATTAAAGGCCCATCAATGTTTCTAGCGCAAGCCCCGGCTGGTTAAAAACACTCATTTCCACACCGGTGTCCAGCCCCAAGCCGTAGGCACAGCGTCCCGAGCATCTCCACGTACCTGCACCCCATCCTTGCAAGGGCTCTGAAGATGCTCTAAGGTACCTCACTCCGAAACAGGTACCAGAACCGATTCTTTTCATGGAAAAGCATCTCTGGAAGAGTCCGATCCGGCTCCAGGAAGGACTGTGACACAGGACCTGTCCTCACTGCTCATAAGCGGCTGCTGCGGAAGGTCAGTCCTGTGCTGTCTGAAGTCTGGACTCGCTCCATTTGACTTTTGATAGCCACGTGAGATGTCCCCGTTAGCAAAAATGCCGCCGCCTCCTCCTGCCAGATGCAAACCTGTCCCTGGGGATGCCTCGCTCTGCCCCAAGGTCTCGAGGTCTTCATCCAGGCTCCTGTCTGACGCCCTGAAGTGTCGAGGGAGGAATCTCACCCATCTATCAACTACAGGAACGGGCTTCATCTTGACTTTCCTCTCTGGTGGATCCTTTATTTCAGTCCCACCAGGTATAAAGCACTCGCCAGCTACAATGGCGCAAGCTCAGGTGGGATGGAGCTTGGTTGGGAGGACCCAGTTTGGGACAGGAGGTTGGGAGATGTGGTGGCTTCGTGGACGTCACACAAGGGATGGTGGCACCGCGGGGACTTCACTGCTCTCTCCCATCTGCACTGGCCTCGCGTGCCCAGACTGGGAGCATTTCGGGGTCGGGGCTGCCTTGAACTTGGTGCCTGTGCTGAGGCACCGGCTGTACCACGGTCAACGCGGCCAGGCAGGACCTGCAGAGCAAACCACTTCCAACCGCACAAACCACCAAATGGTGCAGAGCTCATCCGGCTCCCACCTCCCCAAAACTTTGTCTTTCAGCACTGTGAGTGGAACCCGGCTGTTAACGATGTGCAGGGATGGGAGAAGGGGGCAGAGGCTCTGCCCCGAGCTCCTCACACCATCCTTCGGCTGGACGACCCCCAAGAGCTCCTGGGCTGCCTCCTGGGAGAAGGTAAAGCCCAACCGCTTCCAGACCACGGGACTGACCCGGATGGACCCTGGCAGGTCCCTTCCATGCGGACATCAAGCCTCTGTTCATCCCTTCTCTGCTTTCAGAAGGAGCCCCAGGAGGGACACGAGCCCCCCCACCATCCCGGTCCCCAGGGTGCTGCCGAAACGGCTGTCACTGCTCCAACGTGAGCGGCAGAAGATCAAAGTTCAGGGAAACTTTTGATGAAGTGCTCTGGCAGGCCCATCGTCGGGAAGCAAGAAAGGTCAGAGAGTGGAAAAAATAATAAGAAAATATAACTGCTTTCTTATGAGGAAAATATTATGAGTTCTTCCCCTTTTTCAGCTTTTATGGAAGGAGATTCTGCCAGTTCGCTCAGAAAAAAAGAAGAAAAAGTAGTTTTAAAATGAGATTATGCACCTTCAGGGTGCCATTAGGAAGTTTTACTGTACTGAGATGACATGAAAGCTCTGGAATTAATATCCCTGAGATGCTTCAAACCTGCAATAGCAATTATTGTACTACGTGTCCCTGGATAAATAATAGGGCCATTCAGCTAATTAGCTTCAATGATTTCAGCTCCCTGTAAATTCTCTCTCACTCGGCTATAAAAATAACACTAGGCAAACTTTTGGTAACAGAAACTTCTTTCAGGGAGAAAAAAAAAAATAAGGGGGTTCCCCCAGCTCCTAATTCATAACTGCTGTCGTGGTAACGGTGCGATTCCAAGGACTGGAAATATTAATAGGCTATAATAGAAAATATAAAAGGAGAACCATTATTAATTGCCATTTACTGGTAATAAACCTATCGCACCAATTTCTGCCCGCGCACATGTGCAACCCCATTAATTTCAATGGGGCTGCACGTGTTAATTGAGAGCAGAATTTAGTCCACTGGTTGTAATTAATTAATCAAGTTTTCAGTATGGTTTGCATACTTTAAATCTTTTTTCTTTTTCTTTTTTTTTTTTTTTTTTTTATTTTATGTCTTCACATTTCTCTAGGTTTGACTTATGCAACAGGGGCTCCGTTCTCCACCACGCCGTGATTTACTCCGGAGGAGAAGAGGTTTTATCCTGCCACGGCTCATTTTGCACGGGGTAAATCCACCCGCCATGGATCAGCCCCTGCGAGACCGTCGCACGTACACCTGCCCCAAACGCTGCTCCAAATTATTTGGTCCATATTCTGATCTACGCCAGCACCTCTCGATCCTGAGCACCCGCTGTCCCCGGGACTGCCCCACCGCACCGATGTCCACCGGTTTGGGGGGTTTTGGGGTGTTTGGAGCAGTAAAATAACACTTTGTACAAGAGGCAGCACTGCCTGCACCTACTTTTAAGCCCGGCTGCACCGAGAAATTTAAAGTACTGACAAATTCCCATCTAATTTCATGCACAGAGCTAAGCACGTAATTAAGTATTTCCTTTAGAGCCCATACGGTTCTGCCTGTAAAAAGGAATGCCGCGACAGTGATATGTTGTGGGGGTTTTTAAGGCTGAAACATGAAACAAGCTTAAAAACCAAATATTAATAGGGATTATCGTGTCCCCCACCCGGATCATGGGTGTCCAGGAGGGGACGTGGCCATCGCCTTTTTCCAAAGACCTCGATATCTGCAACGGGATGAAAATTCTTTGCGTTTCCAATTTAAATAAACCTGATTTCCAATACGACAACTAACTAAGCAAAAGAAAGCAAAGGCTCAGAGAATTGTAGGAAGACAGGAGAAGAATAAAAATAAGAAAGCCTCCCAAGCACCTTCCCAGAACAGATATTTTTTGGTGTGATTCAAAATAAGCAATGCCCATTTTTTTTTAATTTTTTTTTAAAAAAAGAGTCTGTGCTCAAACCCCTCCTAGCGGGACGCTCTGAAAATCCAAACTACTGAAGGAGCTGAGTAAATCCCAGGATTCAAGAAGACCCAGCAAAGCCAAAGTGATGAACTGTTTTCAGCAGAATACAGCCCAAAAAGCTTGGCTGTCCCGTGCCAGAGCCCGGAAAGCCCCAACGGCTCCTGCAAAAGCCCAAGGGAAGGTGACAAGCCCCGAAGCCGGTGGCTGCGTGTCGGGGCAGCTCCCAGGGGCAGCAGGAGCAGCGTCCCCTCGTCCCGGGGTGACACCAGCCACTCACGTCCGTGCTCCGCGCTGGCCCTGGGCCGAGAGAAGGATATAAAACCAAAGCGATTCCTCTAAATGGAAATTTATCTCAGGCATCCCCCTGCGTCAGCGCGGCGGCACTTTCCATCTCAGCACTCGACATTATGGCCCTTGGTGGTAATATTAATAACAATCCTCTGATCAGCCACCACACGATCCTTAAAGAACTGACCCAATGTTATTTTAACGCTCTCAAACCCCCTTCTCCTCGCTCCCCGTTAGCCATGCGGCTGCTGCGCTGCCTGCAAATACATTTCACTTTCGGCGGGATCTACACACTCAGCTGATGAGAAATCCAGGCACCTCGCTCGCCAAGGATGGAAAGTCATAACATTTGTTTTGGAAATTTATTTTAGCCAATATTTCTCAATAAAATAAATTGTATAAATGAAATCAGACTGACACCGCAATATTTCCTAACTAGCTGGCGTCTCCCTGCAGCACTCAGGGACTGTCAGAAATTTTTCCCTGAGGTTTTCCCCGTTTATTTTATTTATTTTTGTAAAGCAGGGGAACGTGTGAAGGTTTTGGCACGGTATATTTTTCAAATCAATGCAAACCTCATTACATAATACGCAGGTTTTGCATGTTTCCCCGGGACACACGCCTCCCGCTTGAGGCACCATTGCTACATATTGCGATACCACTTTGACCGATACGACGGGTTAAAAAAAATTAAAACCCAATCCTGAAAACAATCAATTTGTTGCGCTCAACACCTTTAGAGATCTGTGGAATTTAAAATTGTAAGATTCAAGGCCAGGTTTGGATGGGTAAAATTGCCTTTTATTTTTAAGCCCGATATTGAGTTCTGGTCCCCGCAAGGAAGATCAGGAAAGATTTTTGCATGGGTGACACTCTCTGCTAGATGCATTGCAAAAAATGAATGAATGAATGAATGAAAGAAAGAAAGAAAGGAAGGAAGAAAGAAAGAAAACTGAGCATGGCAAAGACGCAGAGAAAAACAAAAGCCTGTATGGATCTACATCACCAACAGGGATTTAAACCAGCCAAGCCCTGGGACCAGACACCAGCAGAGCGCTCAAGTTGGAGAAACACTAAAACCCAGATTTAATCTACCATGGCGGGAACCGAGACCTTCATTTAGCACATGTTCATCAGCACATTGAAGTCAAGAAGACTTCAGCGTATGTTTGCTGAGCTGGGACCCGCCTGCAGCCCAGGAACAAGCTGTCGGTTAAATCGCACAGCAGAAGGAGGAATGTGTTAGTCTCCTTTATTTTGCAGAGAAGCAAACAAAAGCCCAGCGAGGTTGAGGTCACATAAACAGGGTCTAAACTGGGCTTTGGTGGCACAAGACTCCGGGCTGCTCTTCCCCTGCTTGGTCTCCCCAGGGGCAGGAGAATCCCTGGGGCTGGCGGGCAGCAGAGCTGATCTGTTTTTCCCCTCCACATCTACAACGGGAACATCCAGAAAAGGGAAGAACATCCAGATCACGTTATCACTCGCTCCCAGCTCTCTCCTCCACACTCGACGACCTGCCCGTGCCCATCGTCCCTATTAATCCAGCTACGGCCACGTGAAGCTCAAGGCATAAACCTGGAGGAAAATTGCGGCGTGGCAGCTGTGTGCCCGGCAGCGGGCTGAGCGCTCGGCGGCGTGAGAAATGAGCAGGCTGCGCATTGAAAAGCAAGCGCTGGAAAAACGTGACAAATTTAGCCCTAATTCCTCAAGGGTTTAAATTTGTCACTATTGGGGTTAAATTGCTTTCAAGGGGTTGCATTATGTGGATCCAGCTTTTAAAAAGCAGGACGGGCTGAAATGCCTCATGTTGACCCATTCATGTACCCATGGCCTTAATCTAAACTTTCCTGGATCTCATTCTATGAATAATTATACACACAGGAGGGCAGCTCATCAGCTGGCGTAAACTGGCTTAACTCCACCGAAGTAATTGGAGAACAGGCCAGAATACCGTTTCCAGACATGGTACGATGCCACTGGGGTTGAGCAGGCAGCGCACGAAGGCTGCGGGCAGGAGTCCGGGGTTTTATCACCGCTTTGGGATCAGCTCTGCTCCAACGGATTACGAGCCAGGACGCCTGCACTCTTTTGCCAGCTCCATGTGTGTCTTTGGAGCTTAATTCAGTTTGCTTCTTTTACCTTTAGTCTCCCCCTCCCCCCCCCCCCCCCCCAAAATAACCCTGCTGTCATCTTGAAAAAGCAGCTGGAATTGTGTGGTTTAAAAAAAAGCCCAACTCTCTGAGCATCGCTGCGTACCGCTATTCCTTACTTTAAAACGTCGATGTGGGGCCAGTTCTGCTCACAGGCACCCTCCCTTGTCCCTCCCAAAATCCACTTCCAGCCTCAGTTTCTTGCACACACACCCTCACACTGTCCTGACCCACCAAAACCAGGGCTACGCACCAGACAACCCCATCCCTGACCCAAATTCCCAAACGGCATCTTCACAGGACCCAGATCGAGTTCCCGGTACCCTCTGCAAGAGCTTCACCCACGGGAAACCTCGGCGTTAGGTCCTGCACGAGGCAGCCAACCTGCCACGTATCGTATGGATGTGAACAACATATAGATACGTGGAAGGGATGGATCCTCACGGAGGGCAGGGGGGGAGCAGGGCTGGGCTGTCTCCATCCCTCCTCTGCTCCACCTGGATGGAGAGATTTAGTCCCGCAGCCAGGATCAGAGACTATCGCAGACTGCTCATCTCACCAATCAATTTTTACGGCTGGAGAGGATAATAATGGTAATATCAGTATAAAAAAACCCCGCAATGACCCATAACAGTAACATATTACAGCTCCTTTTAAATAACTGTGCTAGCTGCAGTTTCTTTGTTTCTCCGGCAGCAGACAAGCCGAGGCGCTGGGACCGTCTCCGGGATGCGCAAACGCTCCCAAAGCGAGGAGGACGCGATGGGACGTGACCGGGCGCACGGGGACGAGTGACCCAGCAGCCGTAGAAGGGCTGGGAGGGGAGGGTGGGATAACGGAAGGGAGCACTTCATCCCCACCTAAGGCAAAACCATCTCAACCTGGAAAGATTTTAGGCTGAGATTTAATTCTGTCGTGTTCCCATGGCCCAGCAGAGCGATCCTCTGCGGAGGGTCCTGTCGGTACCGAAGACACGGCGTTCCCAACCACAGCTGTGAGCCAACGCAGCAGAATGTGCGGCTTAATTTCCAACACCCCCCAACCATATGCTGCATCGGGAAAAACCTGAAGATGGAGCGTTTTACCCTAACACCGGGCACCAAAAGAGAGCGTTTTCCCTAGAGTTAACAGGCATTTACTGGGGTTTACTGGTACCAGAGGAAGCAAAGTTCTCACTTGCTGTAGGCAAGACAGAAAGTTAACCCAGAAAACTCCCCTCACCTTTGCTCCCGGCAGGGAAAGACAGGGTTTATTTTACAGCGGGCTGTTATATAGACCCCACTGAAGGGAGCAACGAGGGAAGACTGGACAGATTTTCATTTCAGGCATTTGATAACAGCAGGAAGAACTATACAGGATTTAGGTTCGCTGGGATGGGGGGAAGAAAATTTAAGCCATTGCTACTTTCTTTGCATGCCATTACTTCGAAGTGATTACCTTAGCTGTTCAGATCTTGACAAAAAGCTCCTTAAAATACTGGACTTGATTTCCAGGTACAATAAAGCACCTTTACGCTTTCATGTAAAAGGACCCTATGGCCGCCCTCAATCTTAAGCACATCATTAGCCCCAGAGTACCTGGTACCTAACGCTCCCGTACCTCCCGCGCAGCATCTGAGCCCCGTCCAAAGGGCTGTTTCCTTCCAGTCACTATTCCATACAAATACTGAAAATTTTTTAAAATTTTTAAAGCTGTTGTTTAGAGGCTTGAAGCCTTTTTTTTTTTTTTTTCCCCCATTTAAAAAATGGGACCGGATCCAGAGTATTGCTATTTACTTCACCAGCGTTGCTTCAGATTTATGCTTGTGTAACGGCGACAGCAGAGCTGAGTCCAAACTGTGCAAAAGAGATTTAAAATCAAACGGGCGAGATGAGACTGTGACAAGACACACACACACACACACACACACACACACGACGTGCCCGGAGCTCCTGCGGTCCCTGGTCCCAGCTCCAAACTCTCATTTGCCCTCACGAACCCTACTAATACACTAATTCGCCATGGATATTATTTTAAACGGTGCTTCCGAGTGACCCTCAAATTTGCACACACAATAAAACCTAATCTGCATCTGCAGCCTGTGAAATGGTGTGGGGACGCCGGGGCGTTCGCTTCCTACAATCCCCCGTACACATGCACACCATTTTTCAGAGAGCAAATCTGGAGCCCGTTTTCAACAGATAATACCCGTCCCCTTCTTCCCACGAGCATCCCAAAAACCAGAGGCCAAACCAGGCTGAAAGAGCTGCTTCGACGGCAGCAATCAGGCTGATCAAGAGAGAAGAAAACGTAAGAGAAGGGATCTTAAAACAGCCCTAAAGTGTGCTGCTTTAGACGGACTTCTCTTCTGCAAGTGCGATTTTTAATCCTCTGTTTTCTGTACACCAACCCCTAGGTTGTTAATTTTCTCTCATATTATTTGCCTCATTTTGGAATATTTACCCAGCCCTATTTTGGCAGAGTGCAGCTCCCACAGAGCCACGAAGAAATCCTGCAAACGGGGGATTTAGACTTTTCTCAAATTCCCACAACCATCCTCAGCCTCAAGCCTGAGCCCGGTCAGAGCCGTGCCTCGGGATCCGACCCCCTTTCACCGTGGCAGGGTCACCCCTCCATCCCACCGGGACATGAAAACGGGGTACCGACCCCCCCCAGACTCCCCTTGCTCCAGGTGGATTCCTGGCATCATTTTTAGCACTGAATTCCTAACCAATAACGAAGCCGGAGTTCGTTAGCAGAGGAGTGGGGTGCTGCTTCGTTCTGCCACCTCCACCAATTTCACCGATTCCCCACAAACCAGTAACTGCTGCTGGGGACACATGATGGAGACATTTAAATGAAAAAGCAAACGGGGTGTCCATGCCGCAAAGGTAGATATTAAATATACAAGCAAAGCATTTAAACCCGTCTACGCTAATACCTCCAAATACACCGAGAACCTGAAGCACAGGTACGTCTCAGCTTTGTGAAAAACAACTCAGTTTTGCACAGGAAGATCTTATTCAAAAATTCCCTTATGCAAAAATTTTTAAAGTGGGGAAAAAAGTTCCTTTTATTTATGTATTTATTCTCAAATGATCATATGTGAGAGAGAGAGAGAGAGAAAAAAAAAAGTTTATTTTAATCAAACCCAGAATATTTAAGCAGCTGAAATGGGTTTATTTTTCATGTTAAAAAGGGACATTTTGAAAACACTCCATGAAACAAAAAAAATCAACCCAAAATGCCTTGATCACAAAATAAATTATTTAGCTCTTATATAAACCCCGGCATGAAACGACAAACATTTTTGTCACTTTTGCACAGCCCTGATTACCGTGCATTATGCTTTCTAACAGCTTTTCCTAGCATCATCACTAATGGATTTTATAACATGCTTTATAACAGGTTATTAAGGAATATGGCTATAGCTGGTAATCGCTGTATAATATGAATAAAGCATTTAAGAAACGGCCCCTTCATTTAAACTGTTAACTGGGAAAACTGTCGCATTATAAATAACAGAAGTGAGAGGCATTTCTGGGGAGGGCTTCCATCTCCAGCCCTGCAAAAATGTGTATTCGCACATTTCTTCCTTTTTTTTTTTTTTTTTCCAAGAGTAAAACCCATTCATTCATCATTATTCTTAAAACCTACTTTTGCTGCGATGCCCACAAGAAGCGAATCCCTCGAGACTATTTTCTTTTATATGATGAGTCATTTATTTTATACAATGGTATCATAAATTTTAAAAAAGTTCAAGCGCGCTGTGCATGGGCCATTGCCAAGTAACCGTGTCATCTCACGGCTGTGTTTACCGTCTCTCCTTCCCCACACCTCACTGTTTTGTCATCCCGTCACTGAATCATTTCGGGCTTGATCCTGCTCCCATTTAAGTCAATGGCAAAATTCCCATTGACGTCAATATGAACAAGAAACGAGCTATCTGGGAGCGAGATGATATATGAATGTCGACGTATATATCAAACCGTGGCCCGATGTTGAGTATCTAACTAATAATAAAAAATTATAGTCTGCTGTGATAGTAGGGGAATAGTAGGTGGGCTTGGGGAAGCGAGGAATAAAATTAACATTATAATTGGGCAGGTATTTATAAATCTGCATCCTGGAGGAGTTTTTAAATGTCTGTTAAAAATAAAAAATATCGACTCCCCCGCAGCTAAGGGATGGGGTGCGGGTGTCTGTGGAGTGCCCACCCCGGCCCCGCGGGTGCTCCACCACCCTGCATCCCGCACCCTGCATCCCGCATCTTGCACCCTGCATCCCGCATCCTGCATCCTGCACCCCGCACCCTGCACCCCGCACCCCGCACCCTGCATCCCACACCCTGCATCCCGCATCCCACACCCTGCATCCCGCATCCTGCACCCCGCATCCCGCACCCCGCATCCCGCATCCTGCACCCTGCATCCCGCACCCCGCACCCCGCATCCCGCACCCTGCATCCCGCACCCTCCATCCCGCACCCTCCATCCCGTATCCCGCACCCTGCATCCCGCATCCTGCATCCCGCACCCTGCACCCCGCATCCCGCACCCTGCATCCCGCATCCTGCGCCCGGTCCGCAGCCCCGGCGGGTGCGTGTCAGTCCCGGCTCCGCAAGCAGGTGGCAGTGGCGACATTTCCCGACGAGGCTTCTCAGCTGGAAATGTCCAAAACGGGGAGAGGAGGGGGGGAGAGAATAACCCTCGCCCAGGAACAAACACACAAAAATAAATAACATCTCGAAACGTTAACTTCTTTCCCTCTATCAGATCATTGTTAACAGCTAATAAAATATCAGTCTGCAGGGACACGAGATATAACCAATACCCTAATAAAGAGAGTCAAAGAAAGGAAATGAGATCTGCTGGGTTTTTATACCATTCGAATAAAGTGATGGATCTGAAGATTTGGACAATCGTTTCCTAAAAAATTAAAAGTGGAGCCTGCGCGTGCCAGCAGGTTGCTGAGCCACGGAGAGCCAGGACGCAGCTCTGCCGCAGATCAGATTTCCTCCCGTTATAACTATCGGTTAATGTTTTTAAAAAGGGCCCATTAGCAAATGCCACATGTAAAATGATTCATTGGTGGAAACCCATATGAAAAAGTATTACGGTCTCTGCTCCTATATTGCAACGTAATTAATATCAATTGAATTAATCATAGCGAGTTAAGTGAAATGTTATTAAACAATGCACACGCGCAAACATCATGGCATCCCCCTTCAGACAAAATGTAACGTTTTCAATATTTGCCTGCAGCTGACAACAATAAATCCTCTTAAATTTGCCTTCCAAGGTCAGCGAGTGCAGGAGATGCATGTATATGATTTTCTAGTTTACCTGCTAAGGAGAGAGAGGGGTCAGTAAATTATACTCCCAATTCAGCCTAATTGAATAGACTAGTGGACGTCAGGCTCGAAACTGGAGGGAGCATGAGGACATACTTGACAACATATATCTGTCACCGAAGACGAGAAGAGACAGGTAAATGGACTGACAGAGGGGAAAGATATACCACATGTACAATAACCACCATGTGATGAGAAGAACAAGTGTTAAAGGAAGAATAACAGAGCCACCTCCATTATCTGGAAAGCAACTTCACTCATTTTTTTAATTAGTGGAACCTGCGGCTGACAAGGGAGGGCAAGATTGAAGACTCGCTGGAAGCTCATTACATATTCTCATCCTGAAATGGGTGGCAAGAGGCAATGTTTTTAAGCAAACCCAGTTGTGTTTCTCTGGAGCAGGACAACTTCCAGGATTTGCCAAATGGGCAGAGAATGACAGGTTGATGTTTTTGAGAAAAATGGATTCCCACTGCAAATCTGTTAGAGCAGCCAAAGCAGCAACCCAGGGATTACACAGTGTTTGCTCTTGTATGGGGCTTTTATGCAGAGGTTTCGAGGTTCTTTATATGAGAACGCTTAATGGCATTAATCCCGTTTCGCAGATAGAGAAAGCGAGGCAAAGTCATTTGCTCAAAATTACTCAGTTGAGACCAAGAACCAATTGCTCTGACGACTGCTCCCGGGCCTGAACCGAAGGGATGAGCAGGGAGGAGCAGCAAGCAGACGAAGTACAGCGAGAAGCAGACTGACGAGCGACGAGGGGAGACGAGGTACTTGTGGGAGAACTCCAAGTTGGAGCTCTTCACAAGTCTGATCCAACGATCCCAAAATCCCTCTACTAGACCTTGGAAAAAGTAATGGTGCAGCAGCAGTATAGGGATGGAGGAGGTGAAGGAAAACTAGGAACCACAGAACTAAGTATCCTATTATATTAATGCAGCAGCGCAGAAATACAACAAATATACGTGTCATCTTAGAAAAGGAGCCAGGAAAAGTTGAGTGAGTCGTCAGCAAACGTTCCCAAGCCAGCACGGCTGCAAATCCTGCTCTAAGGGACGTGGGAGAAAGGCAAGGAGCAAAGGCACTTGGGGCTTCCGATGAAGAACAGGTCTGCAACCATGTCCCAGCGCACCAGGCTGGGAGCGAGACGGAGAAGGACCTTCCCAGGTCCCAGGCTGGACAGGCAGCCTGCCTGGAGACAGGCTGTTTTTCCACAGCAGAGGCTCTTTAGTTGGGAATTTTTCCTTACATTTAGCAGCTCCTGCCAGAGCACATCAAAACACAGTAGAAATGTTAACAAGTTACTCCTGGGAAAAGGGAGAGTAGGAAGAGGAATGTTGAACATTGTCATCCAGTTTAATCAATGAGCAAACCAAGGCAAAACATGTTCCACTCTTGTCTCAAACTCACCAGCAGAGTTCAAACAGAAACCAGCAATCTTAACTATTAATCTCATTTTAAGCCGCAAAGAAATATATCTGCTTGCAGTACTGCACAGCTCACTCTGACGGAGCCCATAAGCTTCAGATCTTTTACTGTGTCACTAACGGTAGGGTCCAAACTAATGTTTTCAACAACCTTTTGGTCAACAGCCGATTAAGCATCTTTTAGTCGCCCAACATTCCTGTGCCCTTCCCAAAATAGCATGGTCCCAATAAAACGTTGGAGACTTCTGAAGACCAAGTACAACCTTGAATGGACAGCAATGTTTAGCCTATTTGACAGTCAATCTAATTTTAAATATCAAGAGTAGAAGATCAGAAAATTGCTGATGGGAGAACAGGACATTCTGGCATTTGCAGGCGACACAGATGGCAGAACGCAGCCTGAAATCAAGCTGCAAAGTATCCTTAACTCAAAGTATCAGAGGAAAGGTCTCCCTGGCTAGCTATGGATCAAGTTAAAATGATGGCACCCCATCTTCCTGCAACGGCATCGGTTTTTTGTGACCTGCCAAAAGGATGCGCTGTTGAAGAAAGCTCCATCCTCGCCACCAGATCTCAACCTCTGCTGCTGGTGAAGAGTCTTGTCCACAAAACATGGCAATTCTTCCATCAGGCTGAGAGCAAGACCTGGGACTGGCCTGTTCCTCCCTGTCCTTCACAAGAGGGACAGCTTCAGAGAAGCTCTTTGGATCCGTGCCTCACACCATCCCCAAGAAGTTCTACAGGCACTTGGAGAGGATGAGCAGCGTCGCCAGCTCAGCACACTTGGCTCGCTCTGCCTTTGGAGTCCCAACGCCTGAAGTTACAAGACTGCCTGAGGATCTTGGCCATCATTTAAGCAATGGCCTGGCAGCCATGGTTGAAAAGAAAGTTGGGAACCAACACTTCTCGGTTCCACAGAGGACAGAAAACCTGAGTATTAAGACAACCTGCCCTTTTTAGTCCATGTCCACTTCCAGTGGCCTGTTCTTGCAGTACCGTGAGATGAGAGAGGGCTGCTACTAAGAACGCAAGGAGGGGCACAACTGTTACAGCTCACTTACGAGTGAAATAGGAAGCAGGGAATGTCTTATGGTTAAAATTTCACAGCGAGGAGAAGAGCAGGTAACCGTGGCCACCCCGATGATGTGAGTCTGAGGCTCAAGCTGGAGCAGATGTGGGGACCTCCTTCTGGTTTTGGAGTCTGCACGTGACATGGAAAATGGGAACACCGGAATTACCAAATTCACAGAATTTTATGGACAATTTCTATTTACATAGTGCTTTGGAAGGACATTTTAAGAGTCCATAAGGTACCACGGGAATACACAGAAGGCACTAGAGGAGACCAAGCACTACTGTTACCACTCTGGGACTTCTATGTAATTCCAGTGTAGTCAGTCATTCAATTTTAATCATAACTAATGCAATGCCTTTTACAAGAAGAGGTCGTGCTATATTCCAATCCATTTTGTAATTAAGCATAAATTTTAAAGAATCAATTGAACACAACGATGAACTCAGTTTACCCAATGCCTTTGCTGCCCAAGGGTGTCCCTGTGCAATTAACAGACTTAAAAAGACCCGGCTAAAGGATGGAAAACGCTCCCAACCTCTGGCACGCGGTCTTATCTGGGTAACAATGTAAGGAATAAAGCAGCAATGCCATAAAGATAAGGTGGAGAGGCAGGAGGAGTTTTTTAAGGAAATATTTAAGAATAGAGAAAAAGAATGATCTGATTTAGAACCGGGCAGGAAAGGGAGGTTTTGACCCCTAAGAGGAAAATCTTGCGAGGTGCTTGGAAGAGGCGCTGTCGGAACTTGAGCATTATCTTTAGCTTTCATTTTGGGCATCTTCCAGTTCCTCCAGTTAACGCCTTTTCCACTGGCCAGAGCCAGGATGGGCCCGATCCTGCACATGCTGGTGGGAATGGTCTTTTCCATCATCCAGTTTAAAGTACTGGGACTGTCCAGGCAGGCCCGTGGTGGGAGGTATCGGCAGGGTCTGGACAGCGATGTGCTTTGTCTGGTTTTGATGAAGTAGCGAAAGAAGCATAACGAGCCCCTCAGGTCCAACTCTCTTCTCTGTCCAGAGGAAAATAATTTAGCCTGAGAACTTGAAATTGGAGTTGGGAGAGGATGAGATCTCTCTCTCTGCAGTTTTGTTAATTTAAAATGGACTTTATTAGGGATGATTTTAAAATATAAACATTTTTAACCAGAGCCAGGATTTTAAGTGTACTAAACAGTCTGGCTGCAGGAGTTTGGACTGCTGCAGAAATTGCTGCCATTTGCAAAATTTGGATGCAGACACTGGGAGGATTTCAAGCATCTCCACCCCCCAGGATGCGCCCTGCATCCTGGCTGCGGACTCGGCTCCAGCTCCACCACCTGCATCCGTCGGAGGCTCGGCGACCCGGCCGGCCGTCAGCAGAGGGCAATGAAGGCCACGCAGAAAACCCCACACCAGCACCACCCAGAAAGACAGAAAGCAGAATTTTTTCCATCCCAATTACAAACCGAGCAGCCCCCAAATCCATCTCCTTTCCCAAATCTCGGATCAGATTTCTTCCCCATCTGAGAACAGAGCATTTTTGGTTGTGTTTACACAGGGCAGAGCAGAGCAAAGTCTCCCTTCCCATATCAATGCTTTCTTTGCAGCAAAGGCTCCCTTCACGCACACAAGTGCAAGCCTTCCCAAACTCCCCCTGCGTTCGCACTGGCCCTGAGGTCAGAATCCATCCCGCTCTCTATTCATCAGTGCGGAGTCCGGGGAGATTTAATTTTCTTTCTTTCTAAAGCAAAGATGAACACTGCATGTGCTTCAGACCCTTGCAGCCTCAACGGCAAGACTCTATGCAAATACAGTTGCTAAGGAGAAAACATTGCTCTCCCCACGTCCTCCTAAAAATACTAATTAAAACCAACCCCGCTCGCTCTCGCAGGGTACCAAAGCGATGCGAGGCAGTGAACTCCATGCGGCCAGCCATCAGCATCGGGAACAGGCTGGAATGATTTGGTTTTGACCGCCAGATGACCTCGAGGGCTGCCCGGCCTGATGGACAGTCGGACCATTAGTCCTTTTAACACACATTCTTTTCCCGAAACGCAGACATCACTCCGCTGGTTCGCAGAGAGAGAGAGAGAGAGCGAGCACCGTCTAAACCAGCCATGACCCTGCCCGCTGGGTTATGGGCCCTAAGGCGAGGGGGAATTCATTCGGGGAAGGAAGGCGACAGCTCGCCTTTCACAAAGAGCCCCCGAAACCCCAAGCATCCTCCCCAAGCCTGAGAAAACCATGACACGCCACGGCAGCCCCGAGAAAGGAGGGTACGGAGCTCCGCATTCCCGTCCCCGTGCCCCGCAACAAAAGGGAAGAGGCAAACCTTTCCTCTCTTTGTGTTTCCCGATGCTGGTTGTTTTGGGTTTGGGTTTTTTTCTAACCCAAATAAACACTAAACATCCCTCACGGTACCACTTGGGAACGGCCGTGCTGCTCCATGCTCTTTTATCAGAGGATGCGAAATCCCGCGTCCTTTCATTTTCCCCCTTCTCTTCTGCTGAGGCGTAATTTTTTTGGTCTTATTATTCCAAGCAAAATGAGGCAAGAGCGAACGAGCCCTGCTGCTAATAGACCAGAACAACCTATTAATCCAGAGCAAAATTAAGCAGCACAAAGGTTAGGGAAACGAGAGTCTTGCTGGTTTTTAACCTCATAACCGAGGCCTGAGCCTAAAGCCTACAGATGACGAGAGTTTTTTCTGCTGACTTTAATGAGATTTCGGCCAGGAGGTTTAGGTGCAATCAAGGGTCTGTAGATATCTGGAGGTGTTTTGCCTAAATAGACCCAGATTTTCAGCAATATCTCCATTTTTCTGTCACCTTGCTGCAAGACTGAGAGGAAACAGCTAGTGCCCACAGCTGCCTCAGTTTCCCCAGTTGAAAAAGGAAGATAATAATTAATCCTCCTCCATCAGGTTAATCAGAAAGAACATCTATTAAGTGCTTCAAGACTACCAGATGGAAGAGAATAAAACCCACAAATTGCTACAAATACACTGTTATTATACACATTTACTCTGCCTGAAACAGTAGCTTAAAAAGACGCTGAATTCTGCCAGCAAAATTAATACAGAACAACAAAGTATGCTTTGAGGTGGAAGGGGCAGTGGTGAGAGGGATTTTCTGCCCCCCTGCCCCAAAGAGATGATTCATTCCAACCAAAAATAAAACGAGTAAATAAATACAGATGCCAAGCCCACAACATGGCGGGGGGGGGGGACACCCAACAGCTTTTCATCTCCCTTTTCAGTGGCTGCAGCAGACAGAGCCTTGCCTGTCCCGAGCCCATTTTAATTTCCCTCTTGGGATGACTGACAATCTACGCTGAGCTAAATGAGGAAACATCTGTTTGACTTTCCGAAAGCTGGCACTGGGTGCCGAAGCCTGGATCCTGAACGCCACTTTCACCAAACCCAGCGCTCTCCTGCTGGAAACAGCCCAGCCGGGGCAGAGGCAGCAGCGCCAGGGTCGAAGCCTCCGGACTTTCTCGTTACTTGAGATCTAAGCTCAGAAAGGAGGTTGCATCTGAAATGCAAGCTCTCGGCCCATTTTTCCCCACGCTAGGAGAGAAATTGAATTGCAAAGGGCAAGCTGAGCCCCATTTCCCCACGCAATTTTCCCCACTGCACTCTGTTTGGTGAAGACCGAGAATACAGGGAGCGTTATAACTCCTCTTAACAGGAGGCAGAGAGAAACTTCGGATGCCTCCAGCCTGCTCTATGTCCAGGAAAACCTCGCAGGGGCCTTTAATTATTTTTTTAAAGTTGCTTCCCACAGTCCCTGACATTTTGCAGGCTGCTGGCTGTTTGTTTTCTCTAGCACGGTGGCTGTACAGTAGAGTGTGCCTGACCCCTGCACTCTGGCGAGAAGTGTGTCTAATGCTCCTACAAGGTAACCTTTTCACTGGAGTTTTCTTGGGTGACCCCAGAGTCCCATCTGTCCGAAGACTAACTCCTACGGCATGTGGAAAATGCAGCTGGCCTGTCTCCAGAATGCCTCCTGCAAGACCGACCCATCTGCATCTTCTCTGCTTTATCCAAGTTTCCAGTATGGCATATTTCCCCCCTTCTCCCTCTGTACAAGCTCAAAAATTAACTCTTTCTGCCCAGGCAGAGGATTTAGTTTAAGCAAACCGAACTGAGCGTTAGGAGCAAGTTTAGACTGACTCGAACCCGCACGAATCCGCAGCGACTTAAACTAAATTAGACTCTGAATTTTCTTTGTAGTGGTTAAGGAAATAATCCAGCCCTTTATTCCCTCCCTTCCCCCGGGGAGGTTTATCCGTCTCATCTCGTCCCCAGTCCCTGTTCAGCAGTTGGCAGAGCCGACACTGCTATGGGGACAATAAGATGCTGCTGGAATTGCTTAAGGGACAAGATAAGAACGGAGAGTTGCCCGATTGCAGCGATTATCGGTAAACTACAGCCGGGAGGGATTTTAGGCAAACGATCAGCTGGGTGGGGGCTGTATCGTGGAAAAGTGCATTTCCGCTGTGAGGAAAACAACAGCGTGCCTTGATTCTTTGGGAATTAGGGGCCGAAGATCTCCGGAGCACGACCAGAGGGATGCTCAAGCCCGGGAGCGCGCAGGTTTTCAGCATCAGCCTCTGTTTGGGTTTATACGCGCTCTAGCAATTAGCCAAATATTTGCAGCGGCAGTGAACCACAGAGGAATCCTCAACCCCAAGGTGAGAGTCGATGGGCGCAAAATGGTGGCATTCAATGACCGGCCTGCCATTTAAAACTGGCTTCAAATAAAGGAGGAAAATGGCAAAATGAAGCCACGTTTGCTTCAACAGCTCTTTGCCACCCTGTCCTCTAGTTTGGGGATTTCCCTCCCGCCTCCCCAGGCAACCCTGGATAGCCCAAGGAACGAGGCTTGACATTCAGATACGTTTAGCCACACTCGTGAAATTCCTGGTTTTCTGCTTCATTTAGATGAGTAACATTTAAAAACAAACACCGGCACCGATTGCCGGTACCCACAAAGCTGTCCTTGCACTGTGGGGTGGTGGCGTTCGCTCCTCCGCAGGCTGAGCACACCTGAAACGGGCAGGAAACCTCCCATTTATTTATTTTAACAGGACTAGAATTGCAGTTTACAATGAAGGTGCAGAATCCAACTCCAAATTACCTGGGAGTGAGGATCCAACACCCACAGGCACCTTAGAGAAATCCCAACTTTCACTAACAAATTACAACTGAGCTTTGGTTCCCGCAGGCTAAAACACATAATAACCCGAGAATTAACTTCGATGTATTCACAGGATTAACGTTGTACCAAGGGCTGATAATTAAAAGAATCCTGATAAAGACTCTGCCAAAAATTAATTAATAAAAAGAGAAATAACATTGTAACGTTAGATCTGTGGGTTTGTGCTCCACCTCGCACAGTTAAACAAATCTCTGCCGCTCACCAAAAACCTGGCACTTAAGCGATGTAAAAACTTTAGGAAGGGCAGTAAGTGTGGCTGGGTTACAAAAGCGGAGCTTTTCTATCCCGATTAGGCTCTGACACTTGAAATCCAAGGCAGCTGCTCTGCTTAGCTCGACCTCACTCCTTCCCCCCTTTCCCAACAGCCCATCGCTCCCTCCTCGTTCTTTATTTTTAAACTTCAAGTTTTTGCAATCAGGAAAAAAAATGGCAGCCATTAGAAACACTAGTTAGGGACTTAGTCCAAAATCAATTTTAATTAAAAACACACCGCTTTAATGTTGAACATGGTCATTTTTAGCATTGCTGTTGGCTAGACGATCTGCGCAGCCTGGCCACCATTGCTACGCAAGGAAGGACCTGCCACCCGGAACAACCCTTGTTATTAATGGGGGGGCTGGATGTAAAGCCCTGGGGGTCGGGGGAACCCTCTTACGGCTGTCAGCCCTCTCTAAACGACGTGAGGGTCGCAGCGCCTAACGCCTGGATGTCGTTTCATTTTGGGGAGGGGGTATCCGTGGGTGAGAAGGGGCCGGCGAGGCGGGTGTAGGGGTAAATAAACTGTAAAGAGGAGCGCCGGGGTTTTATGAGAGCCGCTGTGACCCAGAGTCAGTTGGTCACATGCAGCCGGTGCCCATTACCAAATCAATAAGCATTAAATCAACCTCATTTTCTACTATTTAAATTAACTATAACTGTTTTAATTGCAGATTCATAGCCTGCAAACTGCTTATTACGCTTTACATTATAGCAGAGATTTGCTTGCACGTTACAGACCATTGAGAGCACTCTACAAACCCAACCCGGCTGAAACCTTCTCCCCCCCACAAGCCTTCGGCGTACAAGAGGAGACCCATTAAAGCCAGGGGAAGGGAAGGGGAGGGAGGGCTGGGAACACACAGCGTGGGAGCTCGGCACAGGGTAATGGTCACCACAGACCGTAGCAGGAGGCGAGAAATTAAGGGCTTGTTCTTGCTCCCACGGAAGATGCTGCTGTGCCTGGCAGGGGCCGGGGTCCCAGCCCGAGGGGCTGCGGGCGGAGGTTGGCTGTTATGGGGGAGCCACGTTGTGTGGGGTGCACCTCTGGGGGTTGGAAAGCGGGGTCCCTTAGCACTCGGATGAGGTTTTAGGGTTATAAATCCAAAAGAAGAGCTTTGAGTGCAAAATGGCAGTGACTTTCAGCAGTGCTGGGCAAGCAGAGAGAGGGGATGAGACACCCCAAAGGGCAAAATCAGGCCAGGGACACGGGTGAGCCTGAGCGGTCCCCGAGGTGGGGCTTTCCACAAAGGCTGAGCTCTTGGAGGCAGGAACTAAGTCCCAGGGAAAGCAGCATCAGGGCCAGATCCTGCAAGCGCCTGTCTGGCACCCGGCAGGATGGAGCCCACCTGCTCGTGCAGACACCAGCGCCGCAAGCCTTGGGGCTTCACCGCACGAAGGTGCCCTTCTCAGGTCTTTATTGCATTTCTCCCTAATTTCCAGATTGCTCTCCAGCAAGGCACAGACACATCTCATTAAAAAAAAAATAAAATCCTATCCCATCATTAAGGAAGGAGCTCTTTAAACAATCTTTGAAAGTTTTCATCTTTCCTAGGGAGCGCACGCCCTGGGTTTGGCCCTGGACATCATTCTGGCATTTTGCCTCTGTTGCTCTTGTCTTCTTCCCGTTCTGTCTCTGAGACAAGGAATAGTCTGTAGGTAAATGGGAGTTTGTTAATTTTTTATGGATGTCAGTCTCTTGACATTAGTGCTAGATAGACTAGTCCCTGGGTCAGTGGCAATGACCCCAGCAGCACTAAAACATGCACAGAGTAAACACTCAAGGGTGGGCAGCGAGGGGGTTATTCTACAGCGAGTTTGCTCTGCGCTGGCTGCAGCCTCCCCCTCGCTCGGCCAGGGTCCGTGGGCGTACGGGGCCAGTCCTGCTCCCCGCTCAGCCCCAGAGACCGAGTCCCTCCGGCGCTTTGGTCGGGCCACAGTCAGCGAGGGGAGTCCCCAAGTAACTTTTTGGAGTTTTAAGAGCAATGAGCTCGACTTGATGGACTTGGCATGGGTGACGAGAAGCCACCTCCCCGGCAGCGGAGGTTTACGTGTGCCTTTCTTCCCCAGCTCTCCAAGGGACAACTTTATCGCGTGATTTCTCACCTGCTTGTTTTTACATCTCAGCTATGTACCAAGGCAAATGCATCATACGTTGCAAGTTAAGAGCAGCCGCTGCTAACGCCCCTGGTTCCTGTACAATCAGACAGTGGCACCAGGACCAAAGCTGGGATCAAGACTAGATGCAAGGAAGAATTACAATGAGGGTGGTGAGGCACTGGCACAGGTTGCCCTGAGAGGTGGCGGATGCCCCATCCCTGGAAACATTCAAGGTCAAGTTGGCCGGGGCTTTGAGCAACCTGATCTGGTTGAAGATGTCCCTGCTTGTTGCAGGGAGGTTGGGCTGGATGAGCTTTAAAGGTCCCTTCCCACCCAAACCATTCTATAAATACTTCCACCTAATGTCATGGGTGCTCTTGAATCAAACAGCCTCAAATATTTCCACAAGTATCATCCGATCTCCCGTCGCCAAAGAAAGAGCTATCATGAGGGGGTATGGGCAGCACAAGAAAAAAGGGATCTGTCAATGCTATCGAAAGAGGGGATGGAGGAACAGAGGGGCACATCCAGCCTTCTCCCTCCTCCCAACGACCAGAGCTGCACGCATGTAGGTGCACAAAGGAGTCCACACAGCTCCAGGACCTTCAATTCACCATCTCCTGACACACCTTTCTGGTGTCTCTATCCTCCTGCCCTTGCACCAGCACAGTCCCAGGCCGTGAAACTCCTGGCTCAGCAACTGGACTGAACCCCCAGCTCCCTAACAAGGTTTTCTCAGCATCACCAGATCTGTCTTTTTTTTTTTCTTTCTTTCTTTTTTTCCAGACCAGAGCACCCAGGGAAAGATCAAACACTAAATATGGGCACGCTGGCTGCCCTTCATGGAGAGGGCTGTTTACAGGCTCTTGGTCCAATCTCTTGGGTCTGAACGAGAAATTTAATTCTGGGCTCCCAGATTTTCTATCTGCACAGCTGGCTCCGTAACAGGAATTCTGCATGCATGCTGGGTATAAGCCGGGACTACTTTAACATCTAATTTCAGCACAGCAAGAATTAGCTCATCCATAAATGACAGCAGGCCTGCAGCTCCTCTGTCCTCTCAAATGCCCAAAGCACAGATTAGCGATAAAAATATCTGATTTTCTAGATGCTATACTTGATAATAAGCTAGTGAATTCCCCTGGATGGATTTCTTAAACAGTCCCTTTTACTCAACAACCTGCCCTCCCCGAGAACTGCAGTTTCCAAGGCTACGCCGGTGGACAACCCCCCCCCATCTGTCCCCCCTAGACCCCAAGGTACGGCTCCACTGGGACAGTTAATAGCAAGGATTAGTGAGCTAACCAATATCATGACTCTCTCCCATGTATTTCCCTGGTCTCCATTACCGCCCAGAGCGCTGCCGGAGCCGTCTGAGCACTTTGCAGTCATTAACGTCCCCCAGAGCACGAGGGGCCGTTATCCCCATCCTACGCACAGCCACGCTGCAGCTCCATTCCCCAAGAACCTGCAAAGAAATTCAAGGGAGAGACCTGCCTGCGGGGCAGAGCAGCCCATCGCCCTCAGACTCCCTCCCCAACCTCCTCTTCCTCAGGAGTGGAAGAAAAGATGTCGAGAGGAATGTGTAAATAAGTAAATAATCGTAACCAGACTCAGAAGCCAAAGAGACACCAAACTGTGCCAACGCTGTGCCACGGAAGATGTTCCTGTCCCATTCTCTGGGCTCTCAAGGTGAAGAGCATGGAGAAGACCTTGGAAGCAGCCTCCTACAGAAGTCCCTCTTCTTCCATCACCCAGCTTCACCAAAAACCATCCTCAGGCTTCACCCCGAGGGAAAGGCATCCCCCACGCGGGGCTGCATCCCAGGCTCGCTGGGAAAGCTGCTTCCAGAAAGGGCCGTGGAGCTCGGCCGGGCACGGCGGGGAGCTCAGCTCCCGGGCGGGCAGGTAAACGCGCAACACCTCGCGCTCCCAGCCTGAGCAATGGTGAACAATGCACAGGACCCCAGAGGAAGCGGAGAAAAATGAGGGGATGCCCAGGGCTCTAATAGGGAGGCAAAGGTCCCCGCCCAGGTAGGAGAAAATGTGCAATAAAATTGGCCGATTTGGCTTAACAGGTAATTACAGAGTTAATAAAACCAGGCTCCTTGACACGATAGGTCCTAACGATACAGCCTGTGTCATGGGCACTAAGTGACTTTTTCCGTTGCTGATCATTGATCCAGCAGACAGTAACAGCTCCGGATTGGATCGATGCAGCTGTCGCAGGCTGGCAGCGAGGCCGCGCGCTCGCAGACCGCAGGACATTTCACATGAAGAAGTTTACTGCTCTTGCACTGTGACCTGTTTGGAAATGAAACATCTGGCCATTTACCTCTGCTGCTTTTAATACAAAGATTAATCCACGCTATGAACTATTTGCCAGAAAGATCCATTTTCTTTTTTAAAAAAAGTAGCTGCGAGGTGTTTTGCAAAGGGAAGTGGCAGCTTTTCATGTTTGCAAACTTTTATTTTAATTTGAAAGTTCTGGAGTTTAAAAAAAACCAAACAAAAACCCCTCATACGACAAGCAAGTCTGGGTCAAGGACTACAACCTGAGATAATATCTCTGCGTCCTACCAATTCCCCAATCCAAACTTTTTCGTTTTCCATTTGACTGGATGCTCAGGGATGGGACCGCAGCCCAAAGCCGGCCCCAGGGCTGTCCTACGAGCCCCAAGCCCGATGGCCGCGGTCCCTGTGCCAAGGCCGGGCACCTCCTCATTCCCTCTTCTCTGTCAGACACGGAATTTCATAGAAATTCTAAGAGATTAAATCCTTTAAAGTGACTTCTGTGAAATTTGGCTGAAACTGGCCAACAGGTTAAAAAAGTGAAGCCGGAACCCGCAGGCGGGTGGGGAGGGTAAAAGCATCGCCTCCCTCGGCAAACCCGGATAAAAGCAAAAATTAAAGCAGCAAGTTTGCGGCAGGAAGCAAAGGGTGCAGTCAACGTTTCTCCTGGCTTGATGTCCCCAGGTATAAATACCTGCAGGGCAATGAGCATGAGCAAACCCGGGACCCACAGAGTCACCCCCGGACGGGGACAGGAATGTCACCGCAGCTCGGCGCCGCATTTTTCACCTGCCTCGGCACAGCACACCTGTGGCTCCCAGCCCTCGCAGTGGGTATAAACTGCCGAAACAAAGAAATGCAGCTGGATTAATATTTAACAGTGCCACCCGGGCATCTTTAAACATTACACAGGATATATTTACAGCTTGCTTTAGAGTTACTCTAGCTCTAGAAAGTTTCCACAAAACCAGTCACCCGTGCTCTGCCTAAGTGTGCGTTTTGTGTTGCTGGGAGGAAAGCGATTCATCAGGAGCTGGAATTCAGCGTGGCCTCGCATGAGCAGCTTGAACCCGATGCATAGGAAGCACGGTCTGCTGGGGCCAGCACCAGACTGGAACTGGGGGGACTGGGCTCAAACATCTGCTCTGCCACCGAGTCCCCGACAGCCCTGGGCACATCACGGAGCCTCTGCTCCCCGGCTGTCACACGGGGTACGGCCAGCATGAAGATGTTAAAATAAAAAGAGAGGGGCTCGTAAGATCCCTGTAGCTGCATAACGTATTGGGAAGGAGAGCTGGGAGAACTGCCGCCCCGGCCGTTGTTGGGGGGGGGGGGGCTGATGGGGAAGAGGACCCCAACTCTGGCTGAGGCGCCCATCGCTCTGATCACCCAGCAATTAAATCCCTTTAATTGTGCAGAGCTGGCGCAGTCTCACAAAACATCTTTGGCAAAATCGGGGAAGGACCGGGTCCCGGTTTGAGGGAAGAGCTGCCCTTCTCTTAACGGGGCGCCCGTACCAGCCCTCGCGCGAGGCGAGGTCCAGCTGCCGCTTCAGTACGGCAGCTTTCAAGACATCCAGGCGCGCGTTTTCCTCTGCTGGGACTGCGCTAGCTTGGGCAACCGAGGCTTTGTTGTTGATTTTGAGAATTTGGGTGTCAGAAGCACACCATAGCACCCAGCCTCAAAGACGGGACAAGCACCAAGTTATCTTCTGGGACCCAGAACCCGTCACAGTGCACCGCGGCCAAAACACAAAATACTTCAGTGCAAAGCTGCAGTCTGTAACTTTTTCCTAACTGGAAGCGGGGGGGAAAAAAAGTATTTCAGCATCCTTTGCAGAATAAGCGCATGAAGCTAAACATATGCTCGATAAACACATCTCCCTGGACCAGACACATCTGTCTGGCTCCTGAATTAACAATTTCTGAGCCTGGTTGGGATAGGTGACTGACTCTTAGCCATTACATCAACTATTTCCCTATAAGAAGACAAGCCTGTCAAATTTTTACAGCCTCATATGCAGAGAACAGATACACACACACACTGCGGGACCAGAGAAACGAAAAACATCCAGTTGCTTCTTTACAAGCATTCCCACTTTAACTAAATATTTGCAATCTGTTTATACAGAGTGAGCTGCATGACCTTTTATAGAGCGAGCTGAACAAGCGTCAGCTCCACAGCCCTCGCCATAAGCCAGTCACCTACACACTCCTAGGAACCACGTTAAGAACGCAGTAATTATCCTCCCCTCACCCTCATTTTATCGATGAAGGAAAGGCAACGATTGCTCTTTCAAAAACGTTGCCAAAGATTCATCCAAGTTGTCATTTTTTTCCTGACTAAAAGATTTCCGAGAGGCAGAATAAAGTGCAATGCAAATACCAAAAAGCTTTCCAATACAATTTATTAACTGCGAGCATTACGTGAGGCACCGCAGACTCCAACCAGGCAAGGGCACAATATCAGACGTAGTTAACAGGGACAGTTAACCTTGCATGGAAACTCTGCGATCTGATACCAAACTGGTTTAAAACCAACCAAGTCTCCCCCCGCCCCCCGCGTAGTTTTGGCTTTCTGCACCTTTTGCACAGAAAAGCACATTATTTAAGAGCACCCACAGACGGGGGATTGCACCCACTGGGACAAACGGATTTAGAAACTGGGTTCAAACACTCTGGCTCTGCGGCTGGGTGCCAGTCCGGGGGATCGGTTGTGCAATGGGGTCTTTCACTCGCACCCCCTTGGCTAAAATTGCCTTGGGGAATTCATTCCATTTGCCCCTGTAGGACTGTCCCCTTTGGAGCCGAAGAGCAGACCTTGGGAGGTTTGCCTTGCTGCTGACGTGGCCCTTCTCGCCGAGAACTAAGGGACTGTCAACGTGCTGCATGACAGAAAATGCAATATCGGGTATCGCACAAAAGGATGGTTAATCTCTCGAGTCCTTCAAATGTCTTATAAAAACTCCCATATATAAATAATATCAGGATGGAAGTAGAGGTCCCTGCAGAGATCAGGGCCCTATCACGCAGGGTGTTTTATGTACACGTTGAAAAAGGCTGTCTATATTCAGAGGAGATTATATTTTAAACAGAAGATAATGAACCTCATTTTGCAGGTGGGGACAGAGACATAAAGATAATTTGCACACGCAGAATCCGTTGCTAAGCCAGACGCTGCGCTCAGATCCTCTTATAGGTCCTGTCCACTGCCACAGCCACCAAAGCATCCTTTTCCTCCCTCGCTCAATACTGTCGTGTAACGTTGCCAAGTTCCTCCGGAAAATAACCCGTGCTGTTACGTAGCTAAACTGCTATTCTGGGGCAAATTCTCTGCTCGGTGGTACTGGTGCAACCCTGCTCACTTCAGTCCTGCTGCAGAGGAAAGCCAGGGTAAATTTGGCCCTCGGGCACCTCCAAAAATAATTGGAGGTGAGAAAAACACAATAGCAACACTCAGCTTTTAAAAGTATACATAAAATATTTAAAAAAAAATAGATAAATTATATATGTGTATACAATGCCCAGAGATGCCTCGATTTATATGATACGGTTTCCTGAGAGCAGTACAGCTCCAGGCAACAGAAATGAGAAGTCAAGCTGAACAGCAATACTGTATCCCAGAGATTGTGACATCTTATAACAGGGAACAGAGGTGCCCCTGGGGCACCCCGTAAAAATTATTACTGAGCAGCAAAACAACAATGTAAGTTAATTTCATTGAAATTAACAGTAGTTTCCTCCCCTTGAGCACACGGAGAGGTATAATCAGAGCAAAAAGGGGGGAGGCATGTGTAAAGAGTCGAGCAGTTGGAGTGGCTGAAGCGCACAAATGCTTTGGAGAGACTTAAAACCAAACTATTTCAGGATTTTGGACCGATGGGTTTAAGAAGAGAGCTGTTTAAATGATTGCTCTCTCTCACCTTTGGAAGCTTTAAAAAAGAAACCCCTGCTTTTTCCTTAACTACATTTTCCTCCATCGAGCCCAAACATCACAGTGGGGCTGCTCGCTGCCGACGGAGCTGCTCGGTTTTCCCTTCGGTAAGGAGATAGCAGCGTCTTTGCATTATTTCTAACAGACACAGGATTTCACACGCATCTAATCTATCAGTGAACCCCATCCCGGAAAAAAACTTTGGTCCAGAAATGGATTTTTGCACGCTGTAACCCCTGCTGTGATTTATTGGAACTGGATTACAATAATTATATTAGTACATACTTCTAAAGTGAGTGTAGTTAGACCAGAACGGATCTGGTTTATGTTGGTACAGCTTGTTTACTTCCTCTGGAAGTATTCTGGTACCAGTGCCTCCACGTGAACGGGTCGTATGTCTTAATGCATCGTTAAAGCAGTACGGGAGCGTGCAGACATGCCTTTAATAGATGGAGGCTCTGACTCTTTAAAAAGACAATCCCCATTCAAAAAGTACTTACACACATGGTTAAGCCCCGCTGACTTAATTTGTTAAGTAAAGGCTGTTTTAAGCATATGCTTAAATATTTTGCTGCAATTGAGGTCACAGAACTTGGAGTTGCTCTGCCGAGGAGGACCACGCGTAGAAGAGCTGCACGGACGGGGCTCCGTGCTGGAGGAGCAATGTCTTATTAAACGCTTACAACATGCAATTAAAAACAACAACCCAGACAATCCTTTTAAGAAGGGGAAAGTTACTGAGGATGAAATACTATAACTTTACGAGCAACTAAATCAGGGAGCAGTTTGCTTTGGCTCTATGTCCTCGGCCTGGCTGCTCCGTGCCTCAGTTTACTCCCACCCCAAGACGGTGGGAATCACAACCCTGCTGTCCTCCTCTAACCACCATCCTAAAAATCACTTTACCACAATCTCCTCTTCTTTAAACGCAAGGAGAAGAGACAAAACGTCCTCTAGTGATAATGAAACAAAGGGGAAAATACTTGGAAATTCAAAATGAAGACTGAAAGCCTTTCGTCATGTCCTCCTGCTGAAGTTCAGTAATATATGAGGCAAATAGGGTAACATATCACAGGCATCCAGGACATTTGTAATGCCAGGGTCAAAATGCCATGCACAGAATTGTGCCTTCTCCCTCCGGGCAAAACTCTCCCAGGCAGATTTTCAGCTGGTGTAAATTGCCCAAACCCCATAATGAAGTTATGACAATTTACAACAGCTGAGGATCTGTTCATCTAATGAAGAGAAATACTGGGAGGAGGGAATGAATTAGTTTTAAGTAAGAGCTCGTTGCAAGAGCACACACAAGCATCTTTAAGAGAGCCCTAAGAACCATTCCCTTATCTAAAGAAAGGAGAAAGAACGACAACATTCCTTCCCGAGCAACGGGATTTTTCTTCTCCCCTTCAGCTGAAGGATGGGATTCAATAAAAGCTTCTCAGACATGCAGGGAAAAAATGATCTACAAGTACGCAAAGATGTAGATAGTATTAAAAAAGGGGCTTCACTTTTCTTCTGGGCTGTGGGTTGTTTTTTTTCCTGTTTCCCTCGAACAGGAAAGCCAGCCACGCTGCCCATATTTCACTCCTGACAGTCCCTTCCATCACTGGAACAATAGCCCTGCGCGGCTGACCAGGGTCACAACCACGCCGGCGCTTTCCCAACGCCGCCGTATCGACAGCAAACATCAGTCTCTATCTCCGATTCTCTTCCTGCGATTCTCTCGACAGAGCCCTCTCTCCAAGCCCTGGCTATTTCACAGAATATCTACAAAATCCAGGCAAAAAGGGGATCCGAACAAAGAGCGCAGATGTAAACCCTTTCATCGGGAGACGGTCTGGGCAGCGCGAGTTCGCTGTATTACAGTCGAGATCCTATATCGATCTATAGATAAACTATCAGCCAAGTGGCTCCTTCCTTACAACCCACCCTCTATAAAAATAAAATACACCGTCTCCGTGTATGGAGCACATATGTCCTTTCCACATGGGAGACTCCATTCCCTGCCACAGGTGTCCCAAGGACAATTGTAATAAATATAAGTATTTCAGCTGTACAAGGAACAGCAGAGAGTTACGTATTCAGATCAACTCAGACCAGAAGAACTCAGCAATTGAATTTAAATGAATTACGTCCATAGTAGACTACGCACAAGGTATGAAATACTTGGGGAGTAACGGATGGGCAATATTTCAGCCACCCAAGATGGGAAAGAGCAGGAGATTTGAGCCGGTGTTTTCAGACGCCAAAACAAAATCTTTCTGGGGCAAGGAAAAAAGCAAGAAAGAGGGTGATAGGAGGCAAAAGGATAAAGAGAAATAACTCCTTCACATTCCTTGTCTGTAAAGCACTGCACATTTTAAAAGCCCAGAAATAAAAACAGCAATGTTAAAATATATGAAAATAAAAGCCATGCGAAGCAGAATCTAACCTGGCTAGCTTAAATTCAGCGTTACTGAATTTACCGACAATTTTACATCTTGATTTCTTAGCGTTCCATTTTTTTAAGCTAATCTAAGTTTTTGAATGTTCACCTCTTGTATTTTTGTAAAGGAAGGAAGGAAGGAAAAAAGTCCAAAGCTCTTCAGCTGAAAGGACTTTTAAAACATCTGTCATCGTAAATGTGTAAAACAAAACCAGGCAGCAGTGAATTCTCTGTCTCTATTCACTGTGCTACCCGGCAGAGGCAAAATTCATGCTCCGTAAGTTTTTCTAGGAAGCATTTGTACCAGAGATTTTTTTTTTTAAAAAATTAAAAATTGTTTCAATTAAAAAGAAAAAAAAAAGAGAGAGAGAGAGGGATTAAGTTGAGGATAAGTCTGAAAAATGCATCTCCTTAGCAGCCTTCAAGCATTTTTTCCAAACAGAAATGCAGATTGCAGCGATGAGAAGAGTGACGGGGATGCAGAGAGAACACCTGAAAGATCCACTGACAGCACTTGTGTCGGAGGTGCTCGATGGCTGTTTACACCAAGTGCCATCTGGCTGTATAGATATAATAACAATTATTCCATCGAGGTATGCAGCTCTCTAAATCATATTAATATACAATGATTCCACTAGTCTTATAGGACTTGCTGTTTCTGTGTGCTCCCATTTAACCTGGGTAATGCGCTAAAACAAGCCTGCCTCATCATTAAGAATTGATTTTTTATTTATGTGAATGTCGCTTGCAATCCCATGATATCCCTTTGTAATTCAGGAGAACGGGGACTGCATCCCTGCGTTAATCTCATTTTATGGCATATCTTTAAAAATTTGCAGCATCTTGCTGCATTTGGATATTTATGTTGAGATTTGTGTCCTCGCACAAGGCTGCTGTTTTGCTTCAGAGATCTATTTCACACGGCACTGGCGCAACATATCTAATATACTTCATTAGCTATATTACATCAGATAAGGGTTTTATTTCTTTAAATTATTTAACCTTGGTAGAGCCCACTGGGACCACATAAATTACAGCCCCACTAATGAAAATCATTAGTTAGGCTATTCAGAAAGACAACAGGAAAAGAATTAAATATCTTTTAAAATCAACTCTTTTTTTTTTATATTTGAAATCCAAGATATTTGGTAACTCAGCACAATCATCTGTTTTCTCACATCGGTGCTGATTAGACCTCGATACCGAAACATCTGAGACAGCTATACAACATTTTTGCAGAATATACTCTTTTTTTTTCCCCTCCAGTTTCTGGAGTCCTTTGAAAAACTCCTCTGCTGCCTTCCGAAGGAGAGCAGACTATTAAATACCTTTTTATCATCATCAGTAGAGGCAGAATTTAGTTCCTAATTACAGAAATAAATGTCAAACACTTTGTGCATCTTTCCTTAAAGCTGGAACACGTCATCCAGCCATGGAAATCTGAGATGGTGGAGCTCAGCCCCTAAGGCTGGACCATACCTGCTCCTCCCGCAGAAGATCCCTGTGCTGGAAACCCAACCAGGTTCTGCACAGGGCAGAAATCAAAAAAAAAAAAAAAAAAAAAAGGGAGAAAGCAAAATTAAGTACACTTGCTTCAAGTTGTTATCCGAGTATTAAGTAATAAAACCAGCACATTTAATTTAGACTCTCCCCCACTAAGTATCTCATGGGGGACATCTTTAATAACACCTTCCACCATCCATATCACTATTATGGTAAATGTTGCCGCATTAATTCAAGTTACTCATTTTTCGTCCACCTTTTGTAAAGCAGGGTTGTGCAATTCGCTGGTTTGGTCGAGCTCCGCACATGCTGAGCATCACGATGTTTTGGGAGGGTATGAGGAGAGACAACAGAATTTCAGACAGATTCTCCAGAACAAAGGCCACAGAAGCACCACCTCCCTGGATTTGTCTTCGCTTTTGGGTTTTTTAAAGCAGCTGAGAAGAGTCAAACAAACCCCAAACCTCACCAAATTGACCCTAACGGGGGTCAGGAACACAAGGACTTGGGCACTGAGTAGGTCCTGACTTACATGGTGGTACCCTCCAAGGGTTCTGTGCGCAGCCAACCCCACCCTTAGAAGAAACCAGCAGAGAAAAGAGAACATGAGCTACAACCATCCTCCTCCTCACTCCCGGCGATCAAACCAAGCCAGCTTCAGAAAGCCACAGCAAAAATAAAAATAATAAACAGCGATGATTTGAAGATAAAAAATATCCTACGTTTGTAGTGCCCTGGAAGTGGAACTGCCTCCCCAAGAGATAACCTGGATTTATGAAGCTATAGAAGTTCCTTACGGACTACAGAGAGGCACCAGAGCAGCTCTGTGGGACCACAAAGCACCCAGTCCTCTTGGGCCACTGGTGACCACTTCCACCACTCGTGAGCATCAGACTGGGCAGCCCTGATGCAAACCAAGAACCCCGCAACCTTTCAGAAGCGTCAGCAGTCAGATAAATATATTTGAGAAGCGGTCAAAGTTTGGTCTGCTCTCTTGGGCTTTGCTCAAATGCGGAGCAACTTTACCAGAATAAAACCAGAGCCAAAGGAAGATTTCACCCATCGGTTCCAGGGATGAAACCAGAGGCGGCTGGACCCTCGTCTCTAACCGGGCTTTGGATCACGCTCGCGCTGTACGTAGGATCCCGCACCACTGTGACCCCTATAAAACTCCAGGTTTAAAGCGGTGATTTAAGAATGGCAGCTCAATTTCCCGGCTCCTACAGAATTAAACTCAGAACCTAGTAGAAGCCAAATGTATTTTCCCTGCTTTAATTACTGCACCTTACTTTGTTTCAAAGGGCTTGCTTGCTTTCTTTTTTTCTTTTTTTTTTTTTTTGTTAAACCTGTAAAATACGCCCGGCGCGGAGTTAATTTTAACGTTCAGCTGATAAACCATGAAAAACATGGGGTTTGCAATGAAAGTGCTGACAGCAACAGTAAAGACAGAGCACTGCCATTGGGTGTTGCTGCAATTTGCCTTCCAGGGCTGTCTCTGAAACAAAAAAGCTCCACATGCAGCATGCAAAGAAGTTACAAGTGTGTTGGGGGCTTGGGGAGGGGGGAAAGCACATGTAAGACGAGAAGGGCGGGCGGCGATGGGAGTGGGGAAAACTGCAGATCAATCATTTATAATTAACAAAAATCCGATTGGTGCTTTAAATAGAGATCAATGTGTTGCAGGCTGAGTGGATTGCGAGGATGTATTCACCTTCTCGTAACTCTCCTCGCAAGCTGTCACACCTACAGAATCCCCATTTGTTTTGTTAACAAAGCTTCAGGGGGCGCCAGGCTCTCATTGAAATTTCATTAATCTAATGGAGTAAAGTCCTATAGAAAAAAATCAAATTCTCGTTGGGCGAGATGGTACCTGGGAAAGATAACCTCTGGTTGAACTCCCCGACTCTGATCGCTCTGCTATTAGTCTGAGGAAATAGACAGCAACTAGGATGATTACAGCCACCGGCCTCGACATTTTTTTCCGCCCCCCCCTTCTCCCACCACCCCCTTTCCTCGCCAGCAATTGCCAACACCACGGGCTCGGCGCTAAAACCGCGCGGCAGCGAAGGGAGGTTGGTCCCCGCAAGCCGGCATGGGAGGGGAAGGGGGCAGTTAAGTGGGGTGTGCGTGGGGTGGGGGGGCTCTGGGTACGTCCTGGCCAGGTGGATGGGACAGCAGACCCGAAACGGGGAGCTCTAAAAAAAAAGTTATTTGGGGTGAGAGCTGCGGAGTGGGCTAAGAGGAGGTGCGCGGCTGGTGATACTGCGTCAGGTCTGGGGTATGTTCTGCAGATGCACTGGGTGTCTTCTTGGCTGGTGCCCGCCATACTCCAACCATGTGGTGTCATCATCCCTACCTCTAATTTAAAAAAAAAAAAACCCAAACTTTTTTCTCTTCCCCATGCCAGTCCACTCCTCAACTTCTCATTCTTCAGGCCCTTAAAGATTTTGCTAGAGGTTTCCAACGGAAAGCCACTGCGTTTCTTCCGCTGTTGGATGCGTGACCTTTACAGACGGGACGAGCAGCTCTTGCTAATTTTTTGAAGATGTTGTATTTGGAATATTCCAGGAATCCCAACAACTGGAGTAATACAATCGCAGGAGTTTCTCAACTTTCAGTTCACACTCCTCCCAAATTCCTTGTCCCCTTGTTTGTGGGAAAGAGCAGGAAACTTGAATCCAAGGGAGGAAAGACCATTAAAAAAAAAAAAATCTCACGGTTTTCTGAATGCTTGGGATTGCAGTCATTGCCTGATTTTCAGAGGAACTCAGCACCAGTTTCAATGGGATTTCAAGTGAACGGTTATAAAGGTGCTACTGAGCACAGACATATGTACAGCTAAATTCTGCTACTCAAGTGGCAATTATTTTACAAATTCTTTTAAATTTATTGGAAAAGTGAAATAGTCCATTCCTCGACTCTCAAATCACTCATCCAGGTGGCTTATAAAATCCAGCTGCAATTTTTATTTTGGAGGACTTGTATAATCCAAGACAACACTATACTTGCCATCTGTGGCATGTGGTTCAGAGTCCTTGGCCAACTGTCAACATGAAAATAATAAAATAAAAATCATGCCATTATTTCAAATTAAAGGACTCCCGCAATAAATAGAACTTTAAACAGATCAGACGTGGAAGTCAAAACCTGAAAAATCTCATCTGACTGAGCATAAATTTAACTGCATCGGATAAAGTGTTTGTGCCACTTCATCCACGTGACTGGATATAGCTCTTTAAAAAAAAAAAAAAGTGTATTTGCTTTCTGTTTGCAACCTAAATATACAATGCACTTTAGTGCCTTCATCTGAAACTGTCACAGGTCTTTACGGTAAGCTGATCAAGCCTCCACTCTTCTGGGAAGGGCACTTATTCCCTTGTTGTAGGCGCAGAAGCTGAGGCAGCCATTGCTGTGCTGGGAGGAGGTCAATGACCACCCCGTCTCCTCCTCTGCCCTCCGGAGCCGAAGGGTGCGTGCGTGGAGCTCTGCCACAGAAAGGTGACAGGTCCCACCACACCATCGTGACACAGAGGGGCTGAGGGCACAGCTCCCCCTTCTGACACCGGCTGTTGACCCCCTGCATAATCTTTTGGTGTTTTCCTCCCAGCTCCAAGGTTTTTGCAGCAATCACCTCCTCCAGAGCTGAGGCTCACCTCCCCACTCCACCCTTCTCAAGCCTGGTAACCTCACCAAGCTCTGCATGGGCGCAGCGGGGAGGGACAGGTACTCCTCATCCTGAGAAAAACAGGATCGGTGGTACCATGGAAGCACCCACCTCCTACTACCAACTGCCCAGAGACCACCCCACCACGTTGCAGCAGACACGGGCGTTTGGATGGGTGTATGCAGGTGAGCTGCATCTCCTGATGGGACTTTGCACTTCACCATAAGCAACCCAACGCCGTCCTGCTCTTACCAGGTAAGAGCGAACCAGCTCAGACCAAGTTTCTCAGCCCGTGATGCTACGTCACTTCAAGGGGACAGGATGAAAAAGACGGTAGGGAAAAAAATGGAAAATTGAGGAGGGAAGGAGCAAAAGGGCAGCAGGTCGGCCATGTCGGACCTTGCAGAACGGTGGCTGCAGGACAGGCAATGGCGGTAGGAAGGGACGCAGGCAGCCCAGGAGGGGAAGGCAAGGTGACCTGAGCCAGCAGAACCCCAGACTGCAAACAAACGGAGACGGTGTGTATGGAGGACACGGCGTGTATGGAGGACACGGCGTGCCAGGGCTGAAAGCTGAACATAAGGAGCCTGACGGAGACAGGAGGCAGCCAGAGATTCAAGGAGAGGGCAACATTGAAAGAAGACAAGAGGGGATTACGGTTTTGGCAATATGCACGTTACTCTCCCCGCTGTCCTTACCTGGCACAGCTCTACTCACTGATGGATAGTTTTCCCATGTGTGCCTCGCACGCCCAAACCCCTCTCCTTTCACAGGACCTTCTTTGTTTGCTGCTTGCTCTCACGCACACACAGGCGCTTCCTACCCTGGATCCACCTGTGGAATCAACTTCCCGTCCTCCATCCCTTACCCCTGTTTATTCACTTAACGCTGTTTTAAGCTATGCACTGGAAGTGTCTTTACCTTTCTGAGCCAAAAGGGATAAAGGACAAGCAGGGGTGGGAGAGGAGGAAGGGTGCTACCAAGTTAGGATTCTTCCAGGGGAGGGGAAGAAAAAAAAAAAAAGTAACCTTTGTTTAAAGTACAGCACCTTTCTGGGCATCTGTCTCTTAGCAGAGAGCGAGCAAGTCTGGGAGTGAGAGAGAGATGTGCACACACACCCAATTGCAAACACACACACACAGATGAGCCTTCAGGGAATTGTATGAACTTTTGAACCAGAGATGCAGAGACAGAGCCTAGCCTGTTCCCACTTTAATAAACAATTTTTTTTTCTTCAATTAATTAAGGTTTGGAAAGAAAAAAAATTGCAGAAGAGAAGTAATTTAGCATGCAGTGCGTACTTTACAGATGGATCCTACCTTTGGATGCTTATTAAATCTATGCATGATTGCGCTAGAGAAAATTAATCGCATTGTTTTTCACTATTCAGAGGGGTTTGCAAACAGCACAGAAAATGATGCAGAGCTCCGATTCCCTGCCCCCACCCAGCTCCCCCCATTCCCACACTAACAATAAGGACAGAACCTAATTCACGTCCTACCCGCGCTGTGCCAGAGGGACCGGGTTTCGACCGAGCCTGGTCACACAACCCACTGCCATGCAAACGTTTATTTTCAAGACTCAAAAGCCCCGCTACCCGAATTTCTCATTCTACGGCCTCTGAACTATCCAGTTGAAGAGTGAGGGGTTTTACTGGGACCCTGCTGGGAAGAAAGAGCTGACCGACGGTCGGGGGTGTAGTCTGGAGTGAAACTGCTGTATTTCAGCTTGCTGAGGAAACCCCAATCCTCCAGCCCTTTGGCAGTCACGTATCTGGCTGAAAACGGGCGAGGAATTGAAAGAAACGCCCAGGGAGCCGCGAGAGATCAGCCTTCATAAAAGACTGTCGTACTCTAGAGATGGAGCCCTCCTCCAGCTTCCTCCTTCCACGGCAGCTTCACCCAGGCTGCCCCAAAACGAACATCATGCTCAGCTCACAAGGACCACAAAGGAGTCGAGAAGAATCACTGGGTTTTCCTCAAGTCACCTTGAGGTTCCTTCTAAACCAGACTCTCCCAACCCAGCTCCGCTCGGCTGAGCTTTTAACAGGAATAGCTCCCCATCAGAGGCAAACCCACCATATTCGATTAAAAACCCCAGAACACGCTTGAACCTGGACCCCAATAGGTCAAAAAGGTCACGGTCCCTTCTTTCTCCCCTCGTTTCTCTCTTCCTTCTTACCCTCTATCTCAGCTAAGAATATACAAGAGTCCACAGCTTTGAATCCCACGGACTGGGAATTGGCAAGTTTTATAAATAATTCAGAGTTGTAATGGTATCTAAAAGGAAAGGGAAGGAGTTGGCCCAAAGAGAAATAGTAATATCGTGAATTGGATAGAGGAAAGGGTGCTGAGGTGGGTATTCTGAGCAAATACTCTTCCTTCCCAGAGAAAGTCCCACAAGAAAGCAGGACCTGGGAGGATGCTCAGCTGTAATCCACAAAACCCACTTGGTTGCATGTTGGTACTGATGTGCAAAAACTTTTAGGTGCTCTGCTAAATGCCAACTAAAGAGGCCTATATCAGCATTTCATCTGGGCTACAGATGAGGAAAATTATGGAAACTCAACAGGTCAAAATTCGACATTAGGAGCAACGACAAAAGAAGGGTTCCTTAATCAATGCAGCAAAGGAGCGTATTGAAATAAGGGCACAGGGCAAGACTTTTCTCTCGCCCAGATTTTTACATTCCTGGTGACCATCTGCAATTTTATGCTCTATTTTACACAAGTAGAAACTGTTAGCCATAAGCTACTTGCCTCTCACTTGCTCAAGCAGCCGCTACAAAGCAAAAGGACAGAAGCAAATAGTCAAGCACAACAGTGCGTGTTCTCAACAAATGCCAAAAAGCAAATGTCAGAAAACCAAGCGTGCAAGAAATTATGTGCAGGACTGTGCTCTAATTAGGCCTATCTGGTACACACAGGAAAAACACGCACAGGAAATCAAGGCCAGGTGACATCGCACGCAATGTTTTGGGGACTACAAGGTGTTTAAGGATTTAACATAACAATAACTTAAGTTTCTCTGATTCAATTCCTAGTCCTCCACCTCCACACACTCTGCAGAATGGAGACCATTCCTACCTAGTCCACCAGCAGCATCACAAGAGTGAAAGCAGCAATGTTGGGCACACATAGCATCGGCTCCTGCGTGGTCATGGCCAAAAAAAACCCCATCCATCTTGGATAAAGAGGACAGAATTCCAAAAACTAGTGTACGTGATCAAAAACATGCAATTCCCCACTTGCACCAGCCATCAAGTGGAAAGGTCAGCAACATGAACGTCAACCTGGCTCATGAAGCAACACTTGCTCTGTTTGGGTACGGAGCTTGCCCCAGCGCCATTACGTTGTCATAACCCTTCGAAAAGGTCTGAAAGTCGGAGATTTTGTGCCACATGTTTGCCTCTATCTGGAGCAATTTCAGAAAAGCCTCATGATCTAGCATCGTCCAAACAATTAACCCTCCCACTCAGAATAAAGTTGAGATGTAGAAAAACAGCCACTAAAGAACAAAAAAAAGACCAAAAGGATGGAAAAATCACCTCAGGTTTTCATGGGGCTTTAATGAAATGAGTGATAGCTGGGGGAATAGAGGAACCTACAGAGAATGAACTCCAGGAGCTGAATAGAGAGATGGAGTCAGGACTCCAGGTGTTCCTCTAAATTTTGCTGTTAAATCTCTTTCATCTTAGGCAACTTATTTTCCCCTCTCAGTTTCTCTTTTAATAAGCCAGAGGCAGAGATACTACGCTTCTGCACAGGAGAAAGAGTATAAAGGGGTCTGATGCTTGTCAGGAGAGCATCACGTAAGACCTTGCCCACCGCCAGCAGCTCCGCTCCCTTGCTAAAAGAACATTTCAGACATGGATCCAGCTGAGATGAAAGCAGAAAAGGTTTTTCTTGGTATGAAGGATCTACAAAGGGAGTTTTCGCAAAACACGGTCCTGGCACTTTCCAATCCACATCCCTGCCTGCTTTACAATAGCCTCCTGGCATAGTTATGCCCTTATTGTGACATTTCAGTGCATTAAAAATACATCGGGCAAAGCAAATAACTTTAAAAACCAAATTTTACCAATGTGGAGCTGTAACATTAATTTTTGGGCTGGTTATACGTCTGCTGCTTTCCTCTCAGCTATCGCTAGTGCATTTCCAGCAGTGAAGTTAGAAGACAAAACAAACATCCAGGGGTTCTGGCTTCCTCCTGGTGACATCTCACGCAGCTGAGAGCACCATGCACGCAGAAAATGATGCTACTGGTTTGCTTGCATCTCACTTTTCTTACAGAAACCTTGAAGTCCTTCAAATACAAGCAGCCTGAGCCTTACTGAGCACGTTTGTGCTTTCCTGCATGCCAACGAGTAAGATTTTGTTTATAACGAATGTAAGAGGAAAGAATGTTGCAGAGCTGTTAGGGTTTTCAGTTAATTTTATTCAAAGTTCCTTATGTATTCTATTTTTGCAGAAATACAAGCACTGACTCGACCAGCCCCATGCAGCGACAGACATCGGCAAAGGACCCACAGTCCCTTACTGTGCTCCTTGCATAAAAAAGGTCTCAGTCACACAGATTGCAGCTGATTTGCAAAAGTTGTTTTACACTATGGTTACAGCCCTACATCTATTCACTTATAATAATGGGGTTATAACAACAATTTTAAAAAATAAGACAATGAAGTCATACTGATAAAACAGGCCATAAACAGGGATCTATAGCCTGCTTATTGCTTTGTACTGATGAAATACGACTTACTCTCAGTTAGCTGGAAGAATTTTTATTTTTTTTTAATACCACATCTATTAAATAAATTATCGGTAAGTTCTGTTGTCTGGAAGACACAACGCATCACTGGAACTTCACAATATGGCCCAGGTGGGAAACAGAAGCAAATAAAGCCCTGCACTGCTATGGCCCTTTCCACCCAAGGTTCCCAGAGTATTTCAGACACTGGGAAGCTCCAAAACCTTACGGCACCATGTCCACAGATGAACAAAAGTGATGCAGAGGGAAGGCACGCAGAGGTTCTCTTTCAGGTCAAACATAATAGTGTAAAAGGTAAAAACAGACGTTCTACTCCTTCGCCCCTGGTTTGGTTCCTCCAGAACCTCTTGGTCCTATTTCCTCCAGCCCAAGAGACACGCAGGGATGCAGGTCCCATTCCCTGGGACCTCCCTGGGGTTGCAGCAGGGTGGAGGGGCTGGTCCACATCTTCAAAGGCATCACTGCAACCACAAAAGCTCAGTTCTTGCAAGCCCAGTTCTCCCGAGGCAACTGTGCTGCTGGGATGAGCATCAACATTAGCCCCAAGGCCTTTGGCCGAGTGGATAATGCCGTTAGTATTTGTATTTGCATTGTTCAGAGCAAGTAAGTATTTTCACAGCTGTTCCGAGGTCTTTGGAAGTTGCAGTCAGGCCCTTTAGACACCTAAACTCAGGAAAGCAATTAAGCATATGCTTACGTGTGGTACTGATGACAAATCATTTTCTGTTCTGGAGCTTAGAGAGAAAAAGACCACATAATTATTTTCAAAATAACTTCAACAGCAAATACCGGCATTTCTCAAGTCCAAAAAAGCTGGATCAAGACCTTTTCTGGGGCACATGGAGACTGGGGGTTCACCAGAAAGGTACAGGGAAACACTTGAATGTGGAGAGGCTCTCCTTCCAAGTAACATCCATTTTGTCAGCAACACAAAACCAGCGATAATCCTTGGATCTTCATACCAAAACCAGTACCAGCTCCAGCTGAGATAGCTATGGAGCAGGGATGACAGAAAGCCCATTCTTCCTCCCTGACTCCAGTGAATTGACCTTCCCAAACCATCCCCACCTTGCACAAGACCTCTTTACGGTTTGCAGACTTACTGATGCTACCGAGGCAGATGTTCTTCACCCACGTTTGGCCTTGTAGTGCTGGGCATCACTCAGAATTACAGAAAGTTTTCTCCTTTCCTACAGACTACAAGGAAAAGACATGGCACAGAAGTGAATTGACCAAATGGTCATCCAGGGAGGAGGAGTCACAAAACAACAGTGACCATTACGTGCACGCGTGATACAACAAATACATCTACAATAACAGACTGCGTACGGTGCAAGTGCCCGACTCCAGCTTGAGTATACAATCATGGTGGAAATTATTCCTGCACGCAGAACGCACGTGCACACATACAAACACTCTACTGAGCGGTTGCACGAGCGGCCGCCATTGCCCCTTTCAAAGGGACTTTGTGTTTGTTCTCTGATGAGCTAAAAGCAGAAGCAGCCACCGTCAGGAACAGCAAACACCAACCGCCTTCCCCAACGCAGCGTGGCATGCCTTCAGCCTTTCGTACCAAAGCACGGGAAGGGAAACACATCCCTTCCTCAGCACAAAAAACTGCAATTGAATGCCCGTCTCCAAAATCCACCACGATCCTGAGCTACCAGCCATCAAACCTGCCACTTCTCGGCCCGTCAGCCCTGCTGATGGCAGCAGCCAGGGACAGCCCAGAGCCCAGAAGTCAGGTCTCAGCTGGTCCCCGTCCAACTTTTAAGGAATTTGTACTTTCACATAGACCAAGTACAGCAGCAAAAACCACCACCGCTTGTTATGGAGATGCATAACAAGTAAGTACCTAACGTTTATCACCTGGGAAAGCTCAAAGCTTTTAAAAACTAATAAATATGCCCCAAAAAATTATTACTGGGTGACTCAAAGGGAAACTGAGGCACAATGGAGAGGAGGGAAGTGACTCTGCAGCAGTCCCCACTGAAGCCAGTGGCAGAGGCAGGACCGGGGACCCATCCTGCCCACCCGCACCGTGGTACCCAGCACCCATCCTCTTCCTCGTGGTCCTCACGCAAGCCACTAGCACAGAAAAGCTTTTCAGCAGCGGGCTGAGAGGAGGAGGAGGAGGAACAAAACCAACTTTTTGCGTCTTTACGCGAAGGTGCCCGAGATGAACCGCCCGAAATATAACCGATTTGGTGGCGGTTTTTAAGGGCTGGGGGAAGGGGAGGATGGAGGAGGCCTGGACTATCTTTGGGGGTTGCCATGGCTGCAAGGTCATCCTTCCAGACTTGGCTCTACCAGCAGAGTTCAGACGGGTCAGCGTGTGACCGGCTCAAACCCCGAGGTTAAAAGTTCAAGCAGAGAAGGAAAAACCAATATGTCCACGCAGACTATGCTGTACAATTTATTTCAATTTACATCAAGCCATGCATATAAAATTTAGATAAATTCTATTCAGATCTGATGTTGCCTGACACACAATGTATGCAAACAGATGTCTTTGGGGCTTTCACTCAGCTTTGGGGAGGAGACAGGGTGCTAAGTTAATATATATTAATAATCTATATAAATGTTTGGGGGGGGTCCTTTTATTGTTTTATAGAAAAGCAGAACAGAGATTTTAGGTTTAAAAATGCTGAATTCCTTCTCCCGGTTTTAATTTCTCCCCCCTCTTTGTAATTTCCCGAGCTCTCCCAATCCACACGGTGTCATATTAAGAAAGATAATGAGTATTTACAACTGCAGCCCTGCTTGTCACTGCAGTTATAGCCTCTATTTATATCCTGTGCCACTTTCTCCGGATTCCCGGTGACTGATGGGTTTGATTTATATTTGAACGTGGTTCCCCCCTTTCTCTCCTCTCCTTGAGTTCCCACCTTCGGAGCCAAGCGGGGCGGCTGCGGCTCGGCACCACGGCCACGAGATGGCTCCTGGACCCCTTCTCCGGCTCCTGGACCCCTTCTCTGGCCACCGCCGGGGTCTGCACAGGGTCCAGAAATGCACCGGGACCCCAAGGGGCCAACGCTGCCGTAAGCCACCGTGCAGCACCCGAGAGGAGGGAGAGCCCCCCCCACTTCATCCATACTTAAATCTACGCACAAAACTCCCCAGTAACTGCCTTTAGCTGCTTTTAAGAAATAACAGGAGGGGAAAAAGAAAAATATGGAATATTATTTAAAAATTAAAAAATAGCAGGGCACCCAAAACGCTGGAGAGAAAAGGCTTCCCATGACTGCCCAGCAGAAAAAAAGTCAGATAATTCATTTTTCCCTAATTGTTGGCTCACCTGGGTGGGTTTTTTGGGGGGAGGCTGGCAGGCAGGAAAAAGAGGGGAGATGGGGGGGGGAAATAAATGGGAGAGAGTCAGAGAACACTCGTGGGTGCCCCTTTTCCCCAGGATTAGACCCCCCCAGACAGACAGATATTAAAAGTTGGTGCCTGCTCAGGCACCCGCGGGGCTGGGTCCCCCCGAGCCTCTCCAGTGAGGTGCTGGAGCTTCGCCTGAGCCGGGACCGGCAGGATCAGGCTGAAATAATAAAATTTGAGTGTTCTGGAAACACGCTGCAGCCTTTTAGGGAAAATTAGCCAGATTGTTTCTATAACTCGTTTAATGAGAAACAGTCACACTTTAAGGGGTGCTTGAGTCGTCGACAGTAATGAGAAGCTGCTGCACTCCGGACGAACACTGCAGTTATTTTCCAAAGAGCGCTCGTCTGTAATAAATACGTATGCACTCCTGCATCTAGCAGCACCTTCCAGCCTCCCAAGATTTTATTTTAATTTTTTTTAAATAAAATAACCTGACTTATAAAAATCTCCTTTAATCTGGCAGATAACCAGCAAGTTGTTAAGCGCATTTTGGTAAGGTAGCAATTAATAAAATCAACTTGCTTGAAATAAAGTAGTTGTGTTTTTTTTCTTTTAAAACAGTCTCTTTTAAGCTGCTTTCAGTGGTAAAAATTATGCTTTCAGGTGACCAATAATTTTCTAATAGTCACCCTTAGCTTTTCTTCCTCCAGAAAATAATGAAAAAAATCATTTACAAATTCTTTAGTTAGTCCCATAAATTTGAACAAACCTACAGCCAGTTTTCTGTTGAAGTAAGATGACCAGAATTTCATACATCAGAATATAAATCCAATTCTCTTTACCTGCCAAAATTTCCTCAGAGAGCAATTTCAAGGTCACAAAGAATGGGCCAAATCCTCAAGTCTTTATTCAGTTTTATTTAGTAATTATTCTGACTTCACTGAGAGTTTTGCCCGTGACCCACAGTCCATACAAGTAATGCCTAAGTAATGGTTTAATAAAGACCTTGGTGTATTAAGGTAAGAATATTAGGTCAAATGGCAATCATCCGTCCGAGAGCACAAGTGGATGTTTGTGTTACAAATCTATGTACGGAACCTTCCCCACGTTCAAAGCAGTTCCTTATTCCAGGACAGGAAATTAATGATCTACCCACTTTTCAATGACTAAAAACGAGGGAATAAAACCATTTCAGAAGCCCTCAATTTCTCGATACGTACAAAGTGCCTTATTTTCATCATCCCTGTCAGTTATGACAAGTGCCGACTGGACAAATACCAGCTCGAATTCTGGCCATTCATTTCTATTCATGATGATTTGAGCAGAGGCTCAACTGCCTAAAAATATATATGAGTTCCGTGAGGTGGTTTGTTTTTTGGGGTTTGTTGTTTGGGGTTTGTTGTTTTGGGTTTTTTTTCATGGAAGGAACAATAAACTATAAAAACAAGACAGGAAGATTTGAAGACGCTTTGCAATGGTTACAGCTACTGCATTTCAGGCTCTGCTTCTGCAAAATGGACATTTCCACCATTAAAAAAAAAAATAGAAAAAAATAAAAAGCATTCACCCTCTCAAGCCCCCCTCCTCTCCCAAGATGTGCCGGTCGCTTGCTGGAAGCCAAGTTGCAAGAAATAAGATTTACTGCAGCAAGGAAGCTTTTACTATATTTGTAGTGAGTGTTTCTTTTATATCAGTTCCAGACTCCAGCTCACAGCATCCCTTGAAGAACAGATGTCCTGGGGACGCGTAACCATTCATCCTCACCGCAGTTTGGGGGGTCAGTCCCGTAGGAGCCGGCAGCCAAGAGGGCTCTACAATTGGCATGAGAAATCTACTTTTCTGATGAGCCGGAGAATAATATAAAAACGGAGCATTGCTGTGAGCAAAAGACGCTAATTTGCTACACTACTGGATGTGGCGGGGGAGAGGCGGTGAGGGGGGGGAGAGGGAGGTGGGGGGCGAAGAGGGGATGGAGGAATAAAATTCTACCCAGTTACAGAATCAGTGTTCGAACCTGCTCCCAGTTCTTCATCAGCATGAAAAATTACAACTGTAACCAGATTTTTCTCTGTCGCCAGCGTAAATGTGCGATTACAGCTGTTCATATTTTCACTCTAATGAAGGGTTGCACATTTAAATGGTAAGATTTATTATATATTGTATACCGCCTATGTACATGCAAAACTGTTAACTGACGCCTAAAACGCTGCTTGTTTATTCTGGCATCAATTATCATTTTTCTCAATTTTTAAATAATAAAAAAGCCCATTTCAGCACAGACGGGTTTCTGTTTCTTCTGAAGAAATAAACAAATCCTGAAAATATGAAGGGGGGGAAGGAGGAAAACGTAACGATGTGAACTACAGGATCGAATAAAAGAGAGCGCAAGACCCTTCCTCATCCCGGCAGAAACAAGGAGCCGATCGCCCACGCTCGTTTGCCTTTTTTTTTTTAGAGAAACTGGTACGAGCTTGGGTTCATAAACAGGTGAAATGATGGAGTTTATTGCAACCAACATCAACACTGAAACTAAATAACTGTGTTGCCATCTCGGTCCCGCTGAAAGACGGATGGTAAACTTGACCTGCCGCTGGTACTATCCGAGTGCCATTTTTTATCGCCCTTGGCCGCCCCCCCGGCTGAGCGCGCTGGGTAAATGCCTGTGCGTGGTCAGGTCAGGCGCGGGCGCGGGTGAAACTCCGTTCACATTTGCATACAGGCGGGCTTTCACAATGAAGACCCATCTGTTCCCGTCACCGAGTACAAATCGAGTGTCACCCAACTCGCTGCAAACGACAGCCGCGCGGCCATTAGATGGAGGAACACTTAGCTCAGGTTACGGATATGGAACTGCTGATTTGGGTTTAAATACCTGATAACTGAAGACTTTTTATTACATGCGAACAAAGAGTGAACCTTGAACTGATCACGAGAGCACCCTGCTCCCCCACGGACCCTCCATCCCAATACCCTCGCGCTCCCACCCTTCACCCTCTATTATCCACACAAAACCACTGTATATTTTTCCAGGGTGGGGGAAAACAACCCCAAACTAAAACCAGATTGAAATGTCACAAAACAGATCCTAACAGTGACCAATGACATCAAATTTATACGGAAGAGAGGACGGGCGCAATAGGAAGAGAGAGAAAAGCATCAGTGGTGTAAACAGAAGGTGAACTCTGAACTTCACATGCCCTTTGAGGTCATTAATATTGTTGCAACGTTGTTCCTTGAACTTCTACTAAATTTTGCCTGGGTGGAAATATTTGCGGCTCAGGTTCAGCAGAGATGAGGCTCTGCCCTCCTCACCCCGCCAGCCACCCCTCCCCGCTCCGGTCACCAGCCCATCGGTGCCGCTTGTGCCGAGCAGGGATGGGTCAGGACCCGTGTCACCTGTGTCACCACGTCCTCCTCCATGGCGTGTCCCCAAAGCCGGGCACCAGCGCTGTGCAAGTGCCAAGGCCAGCGGGATCACAGACCAAGTTCACAGCGAGCTTTACTGACCACGCAGGATATCTGGGGGTTGCCCCCATCTCTACCCAACTTAGAGGTTTCCTGGGGAGCTGCTTTGGTACTTTTCCCCTTCAAGTGATGGGAGCGCTAAGCTTGTGTGCTTTACTTTCAAGATGAAGTCGAATAACATTATTTTGTGCTCAGAATGAGCCTCCTGTCCCATAATTAAGTCAGTAGGGGCAAAAAAAATAAATAGGCTCAATACTCAATGCAAGGAAAACCAGCACGATCATCACCACCAACAACCCCTCCTTGCTTCCAGAGAAAGGGGGACCATGAGCACAGCCAAATCCTCCTGCAGAGCCACCTCTTAGCATCAGTTGCAAACTCTCTGGGCCCAAACATCAGCACGTTCACAGCCCAGCTGTGGCCAAGGCACCACGGGAGCCCAGCACAGCCAGAGCAAGGAACGGGGCTCCAGCCCCCCAAAACTGATGCACTGCTGGTTTACGGGTCATATTTGGTGCCACGGTCAAAACTGTTTCCAAGATCACATAGTGATGCTGCAAGGAAGAGGCCAGAGGTCCTGACTTGTGTCGTAAATATTAGCCCACCTTCCTACACCTACACGTGCAGTTTTAAAACAACCGCTTGCCAGGACAGCCAGGACTACTTTTTTTTTTTTTTAAACACCTTTTTCTCCCAGGTCCAAGAGCACCTGAGCGCTTCCCAGCTGGGCTACAGGGAAGTCCACTCCTGCTCTCCATCACATCAGAACACCCACTAGCATCGATAGAAGTCCCTCATTTACTGGGATGAAAACAAACCATTTCAGAAGTATGAATAGGAACGCATTTTTGTTCCACCAAAAACATTTAGGGGAAGTTGAAATCCTATTAAATCCCCCAAGATGGGCAGTTTTCCCCACTGTTCATGGCCCAGCTGCTTTCCCCTCTCTTGAAAAGTTCCCATAAACAAAGTGGGTATTTGCATATCACAGGCAAGACCCTTCTTGGGATGTCAACGATTTGCATGCAAGGTGGCTGCATGTGGCAGTGCGGCTCCGAAGGGAAGAATAAACCAACTAGGAAAAAAACCCATTACACAAGGTTTACCCTTCTGTTGGGTCCTAAAGAAAGAAAGCCCCATTAAAGAGCTGTCACTGTTTTAATTCCAGTTTTCCTACAGGGATATGATCCCATTCCCTTCCCCAAAAGATAAAGCAACTCGTCTGATAGAAATATTGGCTGCTTGGTGTGCGTGGGTGTTGTTTTCTTTTTTTTTTTTTTTTTTTTTTGTTAGGAGTGAACAGGAACTGAACCTTGAACTTCATTTACCCTTTGAACTCGTTACCTTTAAACAAAATTCCCCATGCTTTCCCTCTTCAAACAAATTTCATCACAATTACAGTCCCTTCCACTTCGCTTAAAGATATATAATCATTGACTTGACCTAATTACCTGGTGCAGGCCTTTCTCTACAAGGTGAAAGCCATATTGGTGTGAACAGAAGCTGACCCCTGTATTCTTGATACCCCAATTTTATTCTAATTATTGTATAGGAGGTTTTCCATCTTCCTCTGTCCTCCTATTCCCTCCCCCCAGTTGCTATTTGGTTGCTGGCGCATTCGGTGATGCCCTTTGGGTTGTGAGCTGCCTGGAGACAGGCTGCAAAATACATCTCATGTTGAAAAGCGCAGGGTTTGCTGTTTTTTTTTCAAGCTCCCCCATTCAATAGGGAACCAGGAGGATTCAGCTCTGAAAAAGGCTGCCAAGAACCGTCTCCCGTGGAAGCCCACACAGCATGAGTCCGTCACCCACCACGAGCACATGGGCTCGGGGAGCAGCCTCGGACCCCCCCAAAGTGACATCTCACATCGCAGTCCCCCTCCAGGGAAGCCTGGGCTGTTTGCATACACGGATTAAAAGCTTTACCAGGGAACGGGACTTCTGACATGGAGCCAACGTTTCCTGTGACTCCAGAGCAAGGTGATTGCATTGAGAATGTAAACACAAAGAACTGGGGTCTGGGTGGCCCCACTAGTCCCCTGTTCCTCCAAATCCAAGCGAAGAGCACCTCTCCTGCAAGCCAAGGTCACTTAACTGCCAAGGACCAATGCTTTCAGGTTAATGATATTTTCAGCTCCAGTAGAGTCACAGTATGGCAAACCCAGGACTCACGTGCACATCACACTGCTGGTTTTTCACCCTCCCAAACTACAATGCAAAGTTGGAGGGTGCTGGGTTGATCCTAATCTGACATCACCTCGAATGGTTGATGTGTTGGAGTCAAATCAATCGACGCTCCTCTAACATCATCCTCATTGTCATTCTTTGTCTGTTTGCCTCTTCAGAGCTGTAATTTGGTGCAAAACAGCTTTGGTACTGGGGTAATACCACGACATATCACTGCAATAACAATTAAAACACCTTCCAGAAGACTAGGACAAGACTGTTGTACCTTCTTGTATAAGGCTGAGGTTTACTGTGGATCCTCACCTTCTCTGAGGACAGTTATTTTCCTTAAAAATAAAATTAAGTTGCAATGAGAGGATGGAACTCCCCACCAGTGTCATTAGCCTGCTAATTTCTGGTGGCATTCAGAGAGAGCAAAAAGCTTAAATTACCTCTGCAATTCAAGATATTTCCCTCTTATTCTTTAAAACCAACAAGAAAAATCTAACAAAACCAGCTCCAACATTAATAAAGAGTCACAGCAATTGACAGGCAGGGTCACTGAGAAATGGCACCTCCCTAACCTTCTCATTTGTCTTGGGCAATTGAAAAATAATTAGCAATTGCGAAAGGGTTCAATACCTAAGAGTAAACAAAGGGAAAAGGGTTACTCTAAGTCATGGTCCTATGGCCTGGGGCAGAGCTTTTTTTTTTTTTTTTTTTTTCCATCCACAAGGTGAGCATACCCACCCCCCCCATGAAAAATTAGCCAAGGACTGGCCAGGAAGCCAAGGGGAGGGCAGGTGTGGACGGTCAACCGGAGCGGCTCTTTGCATTCAAATTCCTTCCTGCTCCTTAGTTTTATTAAGCACCACAACAAAAGAAGAAGCGGAGGCAGAAAGAGCCAGCACCAAATTGCGCAGATAGGTGGTGCGCAAACCTCGGTTCTGTGTCAAAGAGGTAGTGCATCCATTTGTTATGGTCTCTTGGCGAGAAAGGCCATGCTCAGATGCCCTGGAGCTCCACTGTAATAAATAGACACTGAAGATTAAAGGAGCAAATCCTACCACCTGCCCCAAGCCTGAACCCACAGATTTAGCATACTGGGGTACCCAAGAGGGATGGAGGCTTTGTAGGCAGCAGAGCTATAGCCATTTTATGGCAGTTTCTGCAACCTCAGGGCTTGTGCCGGTGCCCCTGGCTCAGACAGCTCAGCTCCCCTGCTGATCCGTGAATTCAGGGGTTGAACGGGAAGACCAAGGGGGAGGGGAGGAAAGCAGTGCTCGTCCCCAAGCCTACCCCAGCCATCATGGGATCAAACCGAGGAACCAAAACCCAAAGTGACCATGATCCGCACTATTGTCCTCCTCCTCCCAGAGTTCTTTGATCAGCAGCAAGTTTGCATATCAAAGAAAAGAAGGAAAAGAGAATATTCAAATACTGATATTGTCTGCCCTTACTTTCCCTTGGTAGGGCTGGTTAGTTTTCATCATAAAAGTTTGTGTGCTTTTCAATCTTCTTGCCTTGTTGTTGGTTGGGATTTTTTTCTTAAATTAAGAGTGGCTTTGCAAGACCTTAAATATAAAATCGAAACATTTCTGATCAACTTATTCCAATTGCATTTGAAAAGCAAACTTGTGGGTTCGTTGTTGGGTTTTTTCACCCACTACATTTCTCCTAGACTGAGGGGGGAGAGGAGGGATACAAATTTTTCCCTTGATTCAAAATAAGATGTGGGGGTTTTTTTCTCCAACAAAATACTTGAAGCTGATGGATCTGGTCCGGCAGAGCTAGCAGATCCAGGGAGACACTTAAAGCAGACGTGGAGTTTCCACCTACAGATGAAAATAAAGCAACTTCAAATCAACCTTGACAGAAAGCAAACTGGAAACCCCATCTCAAGCGGAGTGTCACCACTCTGACACCCCCACTAGATGACAAACATAGCTAAACGTTGGCAGCGAAGATTTCTCACCTACTTGGGAGATGCCATTATATATACTCAAGGGAGCCAAAGTCATGTTGTGCTCCTTGATGGCTATAGAGATTACTCAGGTAGCCATGGGCTTCCTAGAGTAGAGCTAGGATGGGGTGTGAGCATGGAAAGGGGCAGACAAATGTACTCATTATTGTTTTGTACTCCTAAGGTTGTGCTTTCCTTCCCACCAATCTCCATTTGCATGAAGTCTTACAGGAATTATGATAACAAAGTACCCAAACTTAGCAAACCTCTGCCCTTTCCTTCTAATGATATCAGAGGGCTAAAAATACGGAGAGGGCAATAATCAAAGGTAGCACCAAAGTTTAAAAATACAATACCAAGGTGAAGGTGAAAAATGCTTTGGCAAATCTAATGTCACACTCATAGCAGATTTAAAAAAAAAAAATCAAAAAAGGACTAAATGACTTTATGAGCACCCAGGCAATAATTGCTTTCTTAGCAACAAGCAACCTTTGGGTTTGTAAAGAGCGAATGACCTTAGGCACATACGGTCAGCCTTTCTGATCAAGCTACAAAATTAGCAGACGAAGGGTAATGTGGAAGACGCAATATATCTAGAGACTTTACTGAGCGTTTGATGTGGTGCCACAGCAAATCTCACTGAAAAAATTAATTTACCTCAGCTTGGATAGAAGCAATCGTCAGAGACTGAAAATTGGCCCAAGGGCCACAGACAAAAGCTGGTGATAAATGGCTTTCTGTCACGTGGGGGAGAAGCGTCTGTGTTGGGGTACTGCAGGGTATTAGTCCCCGTTTTATCTAAGGCAAGTAAACAGTCCATTAATTCAATGAGCAGGAAGATACTGAATTAGGTGGTAATGCAAATATCAAGTGAAAGCAGAGGAAATAATAGTAGGGGACACAGAGAGGTTAGGAATATGGATAGAATAATAAAATGAGATTCATCCAGCTAAATAAACAAGGGTAACAAAAAAAGTCATCCAGAGCACATCCAGCACCAGGGAATGTTATGGAGTAAAAGGGGAGAAAATAAGAATTTGCAACATAATTGAGGATCTCAAAAATAAATTGGTTGCATGGTGCACAGGGGTGAGAGACCTCTGCCACAGAGGAGGGGAGTCAGGGTAACAGCAGGCTTCTTCCAGCAATGATGCAACATCAGCACAGGCTACAGCCCAACACTGGATCTGGCCCGCAACCTTGGCAACTCACACCTAATACGCTGACCACGTGAAGGGTGCACAGGGGAACAGGACGGAAACTGTTTCCCTCCAAGGTCAGAGGCAGGGGATCTCTGAACTCATCCTGTAGTCCATGGCTCCCTGGAATAATCAAGTCTGCTTTGAAGCATAAGGATAGGAATGAAGTTTCAGGAAGCAGAAATCAGGGTAGACTTGAAAGCTCTACTGACGCAAAGATCTCTCCTGCAGATGCCCACAGACCACAACCTTTGGGGGACAGCAGAGTTCTGTCTTTTTTAGGTAAAAGTGGGTAAAGCAGAGATACAAGTCATGGGGGACGGAGAGCACCACCCTATATATACGTTCAAAGATTGACACCAACCACCTGCCTGCTCCAAATCTTCAAGGAAAGGTCATCCCTATCATGCATGTCCTCTCCACGCACCTCATGCATCAGGTGTTTATCAGGAAAGGCTGAGCGCTTCCAGGATTTGGAAGGAGTTCAGAGAGTGCAGGGAGCTTCACTCCACTAAATTTTGTCCTCCCTTGGTTTTTGTGACTTCTTCACCCACTGCTAGCACAGCCCCTCCTAGGCATCTCTTTTGGCAGGCTCTTGTTGCCCTCAACGTAAGACTGCTTTAGCACTGAATGCCTTTGACCCAGATACCATCAGTTCAAAGTTAAAATAAACTTCCGATTTCTTCCCCCAAATTCCATCAATTTTGTTAATGCTTTGATGCTCTGCAGAGCGATGTTAGACCATTTTCATTTACAGCAGATGGCCAAGTCTCATTACTAAATAGAAAATAATTCTTTGGCTGGAGAACCTGAGCAAGGTGTTTGGGACTCCCAGGCATTAAGATGCGATTGCCACCTACACCACAGGCTCTGCATTGGACCTGAGTCAAGCCACTCGCACTCCACATTGGCCCCAGCTCAACAAGAATTATTTCCTCCACTCCAGTGAATGAATCTTACTGTAAAACCAAGCTAATGCTCTCCTCCTGCTACTCTTTGATTTGCCTAGTAAGCTCTTTGGGGTTGTCCAGGCAAGGCGGTCAAGGCTTCTTTCTCCAAAGGCTACCCAAGTGCCAGCAGCATCCTCGCACTGCTGCGCTGCCAGGAAGGTGCCATCGCGAGGGCAACTTGGTTAAAAACTGCAGCTGCAGAGATGCAGCCCTGGGTGATGGGATGTTTCAAGGACTTGATCTATCTGCCAGAGCGTTCGTTCAAGCACAGGGTGAGGGTGGATAGAGGAACAGCAGCAATTCACCAATTTCAAACAGCAGCTCCCGCTTTAACCTACGAGTGCAGGAAAAAAAATAGGGGTGAAGCTTTGTAACCAAATAAAGAGAGCTGTGAGCTCAATAACAGGCATTATCCTATGGCAAAGATTTTGTTATTGTTGAGTACTGATTCCTTTATCTCTCAGAGACAATCAACCTTCAGCCAGAGGAGTCTAACCTTAAAACCCCATAACTCAATTTTACATAGTGTTAAAGTTTGGGGGGATATTTGTCAGTGCTGGAGCTGATATAATCAGTCTGGAGGACCCTAGAACAAAGAGCAGTGGGTGAAGAGCGTGTCACCTCCGCACACATTCGTTTCCTTGATGAACAAGGAGCTATTAGTTGGTGAGAAAGCATTATCAGGGTGAAGGATGATGCCGATTGTTTCGGCTGCTCTTCCCGTGACACTGGATTAGAAGAAGTCCCAGTGTTTGCTCAATGCCCCACCGGCTCTGCCCCCGCCGCACACAGGTACGCGTCCGCACACTCCCAGCCACCCTTCAACACAGACCAAAAATCAATCTGGACACCCAATCTCTTTCAACTGCCACATCTCTCTGAGGGTTAAACAATAAAAGTTTAACTTGTTTTAAGGAGTAGTTCATCACCGTAAGCCTTGAACAAAGCTACTCCTTAAAATACACATGTGCCCATGCACACAAAATGCCTTCGTGCAAAATGACAATGACAGAACATCCAAAGTAGCCTCTTTGCTTGAGTAAACCCACCGGCAGGTACAACAGCTCTAGGGAGAAGCTTGCTGAATAAAGTTATACTTGACTCCTTACATTTAAAGGAGAAATGAAATGAAAAAAAGAAAAAAAAAAATGCCTTTTCTTCCCTCCAGTTGTCCTTTAACACATTCCACTTTAGAATTTATTATAACAAGTCTTTAAATTAAATTCTTCAGGACAGTGGCTTTATTTTTGCACGTAGTGATTTTCAGCACTACATAACCTGAGTAATAATTTAATGTATTCCCTGTGGCTCACATTGAACCACACGGTTAAGCACATGCTTAAGTCAGAATGAAGTCAGTAGTAGTTTAGCATGTGTTAATGTATATATAGCAGAGGCTCTTATTGCTGTCCAGACCATTTCTCTCAGCTAGGAATTTTGTATTTCGGGACTTGTTAGTGTTTTGAGATTGATCCTACAAGAAACAGGTACAACCACGATTAAACCCAGGAGCAGTTCCACCCGGGTGAACAGACGGTACTCTGGACACGTCTGTGGGATGAGGCTGTCTTTACGTGGAACGTATCTTGCTTTTCGCCCGAGGGAGAACGGCCCCGAGGCTCTGCGTGCACATGTCCCAGAAACATGGGGAAAGCACATGTTTCGTTTGCCATTTTGTTCTCAAGTTGTCACGCGAACGCGTCCCACAGAGGAATGAAGTTTACCCTGGTTTCAGACAAGTCATCTTGTCATTCAAGCAGAGGAAGAGCCTCCTTCACTTCCCTTGCTAATGACCTCGTTATGCTCAAAATTCTAACGCAGAAAAAAATGAAACCCAAATCTTTGCTATAACCTCAACACATTTCAAGTGCGTAATCTAGAGCATCTCTTACCCTTGTTCCTGGTGAAGCACGCATGCAGAACCCACCAAATATCTTACTGTTCACGTATTGGGTGAAAGAACGTCAGTTCTAGGTTTGCTGTAACCCCATCACTACCGGTGCCGACCACGCTTAACCCCTGGCACGTCTGCAAGGGCGAAGCCCCATTTCCCAAGTCCTAGCGAGGTCCTTGGTGCCAGCCGGGGGCTCTGGGCATCCCAAGGCTGCTTCTGCACAGCACAGGGCACCCACCGGCTGATCCAAAACCAGCACCTCCTCTGCCACCCTGCCCAAGCACCACCCCTCAGCATCCTGCCCTCCGAGCATCCCTCCTGGAGAAAACCCCATGCGGGTCAGTAATGAGAGACTCTGCCACCCGATAGTTTAGGAAACTAGAATCACTTTCTTTTTCAAAGGGCAGAAGAGAAGCCGTAACGAAGTTCCACCCTGACACTTTGTTAACTTACATTTCCTGCATATTGATCCCTCTGCTGGGGAGAATATAGAGACACAAAGCGTTTATGCCTAGGATTTACATACTCATGAATAAAAAGGCTTTTAGGAGGCGGGTGCGTAAGTTATCCCAGCCCCCCACGCAACAGTAACTTGCGCATTGATAATTCACGGGTGTTTGACGTGGGGAACATGCAATTCGCCACGAGAGGAAGCTCCATCCCGGCTCCTGACAGCTGCCACACCACCCGGGACCACGCACCCGACAGCATCGGCTCAAAAGCGCCCACGCACCGAGCCCCCCGCTCCCGCTGAAATAATCTACGGGCTGAGGGCATCCTCCGCTGCAATTAATTTTAAGCTGCGATCATAAGCCAACGCTCCCCCTGTTTTCACCCGAGCTCGCTGTTGTTAAGCCACTTGCTAAAAAAAAAAAAAAATCTACCTAACACCTTGTCGTTAAAGACTGTCCTCTAGGTACGGAAAATAAATCTGTTCATCTGATCCTGCACTTATAAAGCAATACAAAGAAACTTTAATTATGCTTTTTCCCTGTCGGCAAACAGCAAAGAAGGCAGGATTTTTGCTTTAGAAAAGCCGCATTAATAAGTTATTGGCATTTCACTGACTTCTAAGCAATTTAAATTATAACTCTTGTCTGCGGCCCCACAGACCCACCAAACTGCTGAGATTTTACACCACATGTTTCATAACATTTCTGGTTTTCTTAAGAGCTCTTGTGATCAAGGAATTACTTGAGAATCTCTGCTTTAAAAACAAACAAACATCCCAGCGGTTGGGCAGAAACCCCCTTCCAAACCACAAACCGAGGCATGCAACACCCAAAGACCAGATCACAAACACATTATTTTGTGTAAAAGCAACTCATGCTTTTAAAACCAGCATTTGAATCCCAAGGTTGACAGTCCTCAACTGCAAACAGCCACCACGAAATTGCATCCCATTTAAGATGTGGGAGCTTAAGGGATAGGCTGGACCAAAACATTTCAGGGCCCGATCTGGTTTGTGTCAGGATTATATCCCCAAAAAGCGCTGAGGAGCCACCAGATAGGATGCTCCCAAGGGATCCAGGCTGCCGGCCCCGCACAGGGCTGAGCATCAGCAGGGACTCGGCCTCTGGTCCTCCCATCAGCGCTGATGTGTTATGTTTCAACACTTTATAAAAAGAACAACTGCTTTTACGGGGTGCAGGGGAAGATAAGGGGGGAGAATAGACAAGACAGAAAGGACTTGCAATCGCCCGGTCTTTCACAGACACCCTGAGCACAAGGGCAGCTTCTCAGACCAACTTCCAAACATCTCCGCCTGAAGAAAAATGACTTTGAGCTCAAAACGGGCACCCACAAAACTGCGGGCTCGCTCGGCTGCCCTCAGGACCAGCATCTGCAGCTCGACATGCCCGGCTGACAGAAGCCGCGGCCACAAGTCAGATAGGATTTCTGCAGCAATTACTTGCGCTACAATTTGCTGCCACTGTAAAATCCCAAGTGAGAACATGAAGCCACTTTGGGTTGGGGTTCCCCCCCCGCCCCCCGTTTGTTTTAAATGAACGCTGAAAATCTTGGTAGCATTACTTTCACTGCTGCTTGTTCTCTACAAAGGTCTGAGCTCTCCTGTATAATTTATGCATCTATTTCTGGCAGCCAGCAAGCAACCCACCCTCCTCCTCTCCACCCCGAACAAATAATGCTTAATATAGAGGTGAACCGAGTTGCTCTGTATAAAATATAGCCAAACCTTTTGACCAGCCAGAGTACCGTTCCAGGAACTTATTTGCACAATGCCAGAGACATTATCACACCGGGCTTGAAAGCACTAATGTTATGGTGCATTTCCATTCAGAAAAGGATAAATCAAAGAACGTAAGCTCTGCAGCTTTAAGGGAGTCTGATTTCTTTACGAACTGTCACATAGTGTAAGTAGATATTTTTTAGAAAACATGTTGTTTTCTTACACATGGATTTGTGCCTGTTCTCCTCCCCTTGGCAAAACTCACGTTGAACTGGTCAAACCTGCTCGAAGCCACGGGAAGGAATCAGGAGAAATAACTGATCCGTGCTTTAACCTCTCGCTCCCTGGGCTCGTTCGGACGATGCCCGAGATCAGAAAGGAAACGAGCCGGGGGAAACCTTGCGCAGCAATCGCACTTGTCACAAACCCCTTCCCCGAATGTTTCCTGTGCTGTTTCATAAGGCTTAAAAGTACATCAACAGCAAGTTTATAATAACTCGGTCAAAAGCAACAAAAGACATTTCTGGACATCAGGGAGGCAGAGATAATTGCTTCTAATGGTATTTGAAAAGAAAAATGTAAAGCTTTCAAGTCCAGCCTAAGAGGCATTTCCACTCATCTATGGGCATTCAGGGTATGATCTATACAGACTATCGAACTTGCAGGTACTCAGCACTTCTGAAACAGGTTCTTAGTCTGCATTTTATTTCACGCGCTTTCTTATTACACCTGAAATTCAGCAGCATTTGGGCAAGTGGCTTCTATGGGCCACGGCGCAGGCTGAGGGCCCCGGGCCACGCTACCCTCCCCTGCATCGGCCACTTAGTGCCTCACCACTGCTTATCCCAGCGCAGCGGACGTCAGGCTGTCATTGGGGAAGAAAACCACAATTTCCACTTTTGGTTTGGAAAAGCAGAGATTTGGTATTCCTGAATCCACACAGGGGCTGCATTCACACCCATGCCGAGCTGTCAAACCTCCCGCAGCGGGAAGAAGGAATTCGCAGAAACACCCGGTTTCGAGGTTGGGGGTTCGGTTTGATTTCTTAGTTGGGGGGTGTGGGGGGGGTGTGTTAAAATAAAAGTAACAAGGAAGCAAGAGGCGCCCACGCGGGTTCCCAGCCGCGCAGCCCCACCCTGCGCCACACGGGGGCGCTGCAGAACTCCGCTGCCGCCGCCGCGCCCGGAGCCGGGCACCCCCCGCCCCCACGGACGTCCCCCTACAAACCCCCCCGCGCCCACGGACGTCCCCCTGCAACCCCCCCCCCGCCCCCACGGACGTCCCCCTACAAACCCCCCCGCGCCCACGGACGTCCCCCTGCAACCCCCCCCCCCGCCCCCACGGACGTCCCCCTACAAACCCCCCCCGCCCCCACGGACGTCCCCCTGCAACCCCCCCCCGCCCCCACGGACGTCCCCCTGCAAACCCTCCCGCGCCCACGGACGTCCCCCTGCAACCCCCCCCCGCGCCCACGGACGTCCCCCTGCAACCCCCCCCCCGCGCCCACGGACGTCCCCCTACAAACCCCCCCCGCGCCCACGGACGTCCCCCTGCAACCCCCCCCGCGCCCACGGACGTCCCCTTGCAACCCCCCCCGCGCCCACGGACGTCCCCCTGCAACCCCCCCCCGGCCCCACGGACGTCCCCCTACAAACCCTCCTGCGCCCACGGACGTCTCCCTGCAACGCCCACGGACACCCCCAACACCCCCGCAGCAACCCCGTGCACCCACGGACATCCCACTGCACCCACGGACCCCATCATCCCCAGCACCCACGGACACTCCCTGCGCCCCCCCGCCCCCACGGGCACACCCCCTGCACCCCTCCAGCACCCACAGGCACCCCTCTACGCGCCCCCTGCACCCACGGACGTCCCCAAAACCCCTCCCAACACCCACAGGCACCCCCCTACACTCCCCCTGCGCCCACAGACACCCCCAACACCCCTCCCAAACCCCACGGACACCCCCCTGCACTCCTCAAACACACACACCACCTTCCCGCACCCTCACCTTTGCCCGAGCGTCTCCACACCCACCCGCATCCCCAGCCCCTCCAGCTGCCCACTGAACACATTCCTGCAGGCTGGATTTTTAAAGCAATTCAATTCCCTATTTAGGAAGCGATTCCTCAGAGTTCAGAAGCGTGTAGGAAACACAAGGAAAATAAAAGCAGAAGCTGGAGCAGTAGATGCAAGGATTACCTAAAAGCAAGGAACTGCGTGTGGTTCGGAGCGCTGCACGCTGCAGGGAGAAAGGATTTGGTGCTCCAAAACACCAAGCGAGAAAACAGTGCACCCTGGCAGAGGGGGACACGTTCAGAGGCTGGCTGGAGGCTGCCATGGACCAGGCAAGAAACTTCTAAAAGTTCACAGAGTTCTGCCCCGGATTTGCAAGCTGGCCCACCAGCACCTTGTTTCTGTACAAAACTCACTTTGGTATTTTATTGTTTCCCTACCCATTTCTATGTACTAGAATGCCAAATGTGAGCAAACAGGGCTTTCTCCAGGATGCAAATGGGTTCAAGAAGTACCTGGAGATGGATTAAAGATGTGCCACCTCTTTACGGCTTCTAACCCCCTCAAAACTTTTAGGACCACATTGCATTTGTACCTGTCATCCCCGTCCCCACTGGGGCACAGTGAAGTACCATCTCATCTACCACCCTCCACACCTTTTAAGATAAAAGGCATTTTGAGCACATTTTTATAAAGCAAAGGGAATTTTTACTAAATGATTTGATTGTAATATACTTGGAATTTACGTGTTGTTTTTTTTTTTAAAAAAAAAAAAACTTCACGCAGAACTGAATGAGCTGTAAGCACGTTTGGCCAAAGTTCTCTGCTGACGTGATGGAAAAATCTTGGAAGTCAGAGGCAAGATTTCTTACCCCAGAGACCATGCCTAACAAAACCTGTCAAGTACATTCCTGTCACTGTGAGTTATGCTCCCTTCCACATGCTAACGGATACCTGTGTAATATAAAAGAAAATATATTGTCACTTCTGTTGCTGTGACATGGCAGTAGAGCCGATAGCCAGGCACGGGAGCAGAAGCCGCAGTGGCCCTCACCTCCTCAGCTCCGCGTGATCTTGCCGTGACACCGAATGAATCATTTGGATCCTGGCTCGGCATCCCTCCAGCAAGAGATCTGACGCTCTGCAACGATGGCAGAAGCACCGCTAAGGAGCCACGGGGAAACCCCAACTGATAAAGCAATATCTAGAAGTGCTAAATATTAAAGATGCGCAAGTCCTACCCCTCAGGACACTGTGGTATCTACCTTATGCTTCAGTAAAACTAAATGAGCAAACACGGGCAAATTAAGTGATCTACCAGTTTAAAAGACAAAACATTTTTGAAACGTCTTCGAGTGGTCTGAGCAGAGTACATTACATGGGAAGTGTCTCCTAAGAAATACTTATCATTATAACAGTACTTAGCACTTCCACAGCGCTTCCCAGCCTCCCAGCACTGTACAAACATTAGCTTCTTAATCACTCATTAGGGACGATCCTATAGAGCTGGGCCATGCCTCATTGAGTAAAGTCATCCCCAACTCGCTCAGTCCCTCCTGCTCCCTCCAGAGCCAACTTTGAAGGTTCTTTCCGATTCCCACGAGAAGTTCAGAGCGAGTAAGGAAAAGTCTGTTCAAAATGAACAGCGGTGGCATTCCCTCGCCTCCAAATTCCCCCGTTTTTCATAGCAAGGATAGGCAGAAGCAAGCATCATCCCAGCCAGAGAGACCTGCTTCCATTAAAACCTTGAATTAATATAGTTGGGAAATTCAAGAACGTGAGAGATAGCAGCCTTTAACAGTGCTGCATGCTCGCACCTACAGACGTAACCTCCTGTTGTTGCAAAACAGGGCTGAGAAGGGATGGAAAAAAGCCACAGGAATGATAATCATGTTCCTACAACCGGCCAATTTATTCTTCAGGCCATAGCTAGATGGATTACGCCTGTGAACAGCCACCTGTGCTGCCTGGAAGGAGCAGCTCTTGGTCACTCATCGGTGTGACAGCAGCACCCGAGGGTCCGTGGTGGCCCAGGCTCCGTACACGGGAGCGGGGCGTCTGCTCCAGGCACCTTGCTGGCTACATGGACAAGAGAGTGGGAAGAAAAAGGGGCACAGTAAGAGCGAATTGTGCCCGCCCGGAGAAGCCAAGGGAAACCAAAAGGGTGAAAATTAGTTCATGCAATCTTGAAACTCTCTACTATTCCCACAAGGATGTTCTAATTCAGATACCAAGGCTGTTTGATACACCCTTTAGCTTAATCCACTCCTCTGAAGCACCAATTTAAACTCTCAGGTGGTCAACTTTATATTCATTTAAAAAAAAAAAAATCATTGTGCCTTCACCTTCTGTAGTGAAAAAAGTAAGCAAAGAAAACAAGCAAACAACAACAAAATACCCCAAGTAAACAAAAAAGTCTATTAGTAAGTCAGCACAGAAATTCAAAAACCCAGAGGAAATCACAACCCCGATCCACATCCATCCCACCAACAGGTATCTAGAAAAATTCATTCTGATGATGCCCCTACAAACCATGGCAGGGCAAAGAAAACGTTCCAAAATCCTGCGTTCAGCCTTTTTTCCCCTTTAATATTACTGTTTCAGACTACCAACAGCCTGCATCTAATCAGCCAAAATTGCTCAACTTTCATCCAGACCGAACACACACACAGTCAAGCCCGTGATTTGCTGTTATTCAGCACTCTTACCGGTTTCCAAGAACTAACACCTCATTTTAATGTAACTGCTCTCCATGCCAGGTTTTTTCCCCCCCTCCTTTTTGTAGTATGTAATTTTTCTATGTTATCAATCTCCTCACCATTCACCCATTTGGGCATCCTTCCATCGAGCCTGGCATTTCATCTGTGTCTGAAAACTTCCAGTGGTGCCAAGTGTTTGCATACCTTGCAAGTGTTATGTCAAACTCTGCCCCTTAGAGCTGCCAAAAACCACCACTCAAAGTTAGCAAAGCAAATACCTCCTTAGACAAGCTTAATAAACACGCCAGGAGAAATCCTAGACTTCATAAAGACATTGCTCGCCTGACGAGGCCAAGCCTGAGGTCTTCAGCACCCTTTCATGTCCCATTTAGGCCAACATCCATTATCCTTGTCACACGTTCTCCATCCGCACTCTGCATAAGTGCATCATATCTGAGCACGCAGATTATTTAAACGCACCAATCCCAAACTCCACACCTCTTTTCATGCTGCAATTACTAGCTAACTGTCAGATCAACCTAGTCTCTAATCAGCCTAAATGAAAGCTTTTTTTTTTTGTAGCATGAATCAACACATACAGCAGATATGCCGAGCGTTTTGCATTGCACGAAGAAGCTAACTTTGGTGCCCATCAGCTCTTATGGCCTGGTCCCAAATAAATCCTCATTTCTTTGTATTCTTGACTGATGACCACCGATTCACTAACAAGAGTGGGAGCAGACATGAAAGTGTATATTGAGCAGAGAGACGTGAAGAGGAGGGATGGAAGCAGAGAAAATGAAAGAGGAAGGACAAGTTGGGAGGGGTAAGAAAGCAGGGGGGAAAGTGCAAGAGAAGTGAAAGAGGAGGAGGAAACAAGATCTGTGGGAAGCGGGAGATTGAGAATCTGAGACCAGAGCAGTCAAACCTTCACTAGGGCCCAAAGATAACCCCTGAGAAGTTCCGAACAATCTCAGCTCTACAGGCTTCAATTTCAATGGCGCATCACAAATCCATCACTCCTAAACCGCCGTTCACAAGCAGACGCGAGCACCGCAGCAACTCTTTGCCCAGAAACCCCCCAACTGACATTTAATGCTCTGGAAAGCGCCCTTGGCCTCCAATGCCAGCTCCCATCCACCGCTCAGCTGGGAGCCCCAAATTCCCAAGCACTAGAAGGTCCCAAAAAAGGCTCTCCAGAACAGGGCAATTTAAAAAAAAGGACGGGGTAGACAAGGTCTGAGAAGACATAACCCCTTTGAAATGCGAGGCTGAGCACCCAGGAAGAAACACACCCAGAAGCCACCCATTAACTTTGGGAAACAACAGCCACTGGGTCAAATTCTGCTCTTTTCCATCACTGTTGTCAACCCAAAATATAACAACCAACTCCAGTTTGCACCAAGATGATTAAGAAATGCATTTAACTTCAGCAATACTAAATTAAACTTAGGATTGCCTTAACATTTTATGGTCATTGACAAAACACGTACCAGTCAACAAAAAAACCAAACAAAAACCACCTCCTGCATTATGAGATGGATAAAAGACAGCAAGAGAGTCACACTAGATCACACTTACCTTCTATCTTCTTCACTCAAGGTCTTCAAAAAGCATTAGTGACTTACCATCATCCTGGAAGTCTGATGGAAATGAAGCATCAGATGTCATGGAAGGTGCCAAACTCCAGGTCTGATTTTCATCAGAACTGTCCTGTCCAAAGCCAGCATCATGCTGATCCTCTCCTAGAAAGAGAGAAAAAGCCTGATTTTAGTGAAGAGAACACATTTCTAAACCCAAATCTTGTTGCCTGCATCGTGAGACACGTTTCCTCCTGGTTCCCACCTTCCACTGAAGTTCTCTACAAAACCCAAAACCACTTCTGTGGTTTTAAAGTGAGATTCCTCATTTAGGGCCAAGGCAGCATATTCCTGCTGCAAGAACACTCATGCTGGATATGTAAAGACTTCAGAGCTGGAGGGTTACAAGGAGGAGGCTGGAAATACCAGCCTTGGCGCTGAACTACCAGAGCTAAGTCCAATTCCTTGCTCTTGCCCTCAATACATGACCGCTGCATAAATCATCTCTCTGTAAAATGAAGGACCATCCTACCTGCTTCACTAGAATGAAAATTCTTCCTATATTATAGGAAAGAGCTTTGAGATCCTTAATTGAAGGGTGGTAGGGGAAAAGCAAAAGATTGACTCCCTACAACGACAGGCAGTCGCATACAAACGAACAAAGCAATGTGTTTGTGTGAGGCAGGAGCTTTTACCTCCCCACACTTGATGTTGCACTGAATTTTTCTGGAAGCAGACCTTTTGCTAGGGAATTTGCTATTGATACTGGATTTTATGAAGAAGGCACTTAGTGAGAGTTGTTAATATCAAACTTTAATATAAATGGAGTGCAGCTAGCCTACCTGTAGAAGAAAATACTACTCAACAGAAACAAAGCAAAAAAGTGGTCTTTCAAGGTTTTGCCTTACATTTCCTGAATACACACAGCCCAGACCGCTGATAGCAGAGGTAAAGACAGCTGCTTACTCATTCAACACACAACAAACAACAAGAAAGGTGAGTTTTCAGCTGATGTTAATTGTGTTCAAACACTAAAATCAAGTTTTATCTCAGCAAACAGAGGAACTGTGCTCCACCGTTTAAATCAAGCACTGATGAAAGGGTACCAAGGCCTGGAACGGAGGGTTACAACACTCTTCCTCCCACCAAGAAACAGTGGAGATGCCATTAAGCCTCCAGCTGCATGAAAGACATGACAATATTTTGGATATGTTTTATTTTCAACAGCCCAGGTTACAACCTTCCCTTGCGTGAAGCTCTCGGAGACTCCAGGCTCCTACGTTCAAGGGCAGATTTTCAAGAAAACTCCAATTCTTCACCAAAAGGAACAATCTGGCTGCGAAGAACATAAGACACACAAGATTGTCTTCCCACAGCTCAGTTCCTTAAAAAACAAATCACACCGGGTGCCAGACACCATGATAGTCTCGCTGATACTATAAGCTCAAAGGACTTAAAATAAACCCGTTGAAGACTTGACTTTGAGATTTACCAAAGGCCCGTGGGGGTCCATGGCAGAACAGAGGGGTCCCTGGCAGTCCACCCTTGAAGCCATTACAACTCTCCTAACAGGGGAAGAGCCCAAGAAGTAATCAGATCTTTTCCCAGCTCTATGCTCACTCGCTTCCAGCAGCCATCCCAGCACACAGCACGGAACATCGGATTCCAGAGGAAAAAAAGGCAATTCGGAAAATAACTTTTCTCCTTTTGGGAGATGCATCGTTCAACATCTGCATTGCTAATCTCTCATGCCAAGAAGCAAGCTTCAGGTCCCTGGCCCAAAAGGGCAGGCTCTGATCGCTCCTGCGGGATCAAGCATCAGAGGTGGCACGGCAGTCATCTTCCATCCACAGACTACTTCTCGGTCACAAAGAGTAAGCAAAGCACATTCCGCTATGCTACAACAAACTGAAATTCATACGTGCACCTCCATAAGGGAAAAACCCAAACAAGTAGGGGTTAAAAGCAGAGACCAAACCCCTCGCTCCACTGGCCAGACTCTGGGAAGTGGAGCACATCCATGAGCACACCACTGCCCGCCTGACCTTGGAGAAGTCATTTCAGTGCTTTGCTCGGTTGTGTGTGACAAGGGGATGTTTCTTCCCTGTTTTACTGTAGCACTTTGAGATCCTCAAATAAAAAGGCCCTAAAAAACCTATATAAAAAGCTGCTACCAAACAGCAACTCAGAGTCGCAGGAACACACAGCGTTCATTCTAATGAGGAGCCGTCCTCAGCGCCGTGGGCTCGACTATCCGCAGCGATGCGAAGGTGCCAGCGTTACAAGACAGTTTCCATAAGCCCCTTCAGCCCTTTACAAAGAACATTTCCTTCCAACCAAACTGCACCGTATTAAACCCGGCTTCTCCAACGAGCACGGAGGTAACAGGCGGTTCCCTCTAACGAGATACAGGTGCAGGATTATTGCGATAATGAGCAAACTGTTTCTGGTTTCCGACTAGCAGGAGGCAGCACGGCACGGTGCAGCCGCCGCGCCGGGGAAGCCCGGCTCACGCCTCGGTGCATGGCTACGGGAAAGCGTTTGGAACAAGGGCCCAATCGGGAAAGTCACTTGCAAGAATAAGTCACCGGCTTTAACGGCAGGAGAAGCTGGTGCACGCGTCAGCCACGGGGAAGAATCAAGCCACAGGTCTCTGTTTTGGCAGAGTAATTCCCAGGCATGAAATATCATTGCGGGGGGGTTGTCACCACAAATGTGCTCTTTCCGGCTGTTCCTACACAGGAGTGGAAACTGGGGTTTCACGTGTTCACGCAGGCTACGATAACCCACTCAAATACACCCAGGCTGCCGTATGTACATACGTGTATCATGCCAAGCACGGTGGGACGCCGAACTGCGTGAGCTGCTGCAACACAAATCAATACAAAGGCATTTTGTTTGGTTTAGTATTAGGAATATTTTCAAACACCGCCTATAGTTTCAGCAACAAAGAGACCAACAAAAACTCTGCAGTCGTAGCCACTTAAAACAAATCCTATTTCCTTTCGGATTTGCATTACGAGAACTTCTTGTGCTTTAATCCACTTCTCCATAAAGTTTATGGAGCAGCAACAGCTAGTTGAGTCCAAGCAGAAAAAATAACCAACAACTTGTCAGGGGCCAAGCTATTGTTCTGAATGAAGAAAAAACTCATTAGCTTTTAATGAAAACACAGGGAATAAAAACCAAATAGCACAGAACCCCAGCAAATAATTACTCTGCACCTGACGCAAAGCTGCTCTATCTTCCTACTCAAATCCTCAGCAAAATTCCCCAACTTATCGCTCTGGAGCATGAACAAAAGCAAGATTGACTCTAAGGGAAAGAGCAAGAGGTTTCTTGGGCTTACACCTCACCCAGGGCTCCCCTGGCACTGTTTGGCTACCCCCAAGTGTGTTAAACACTCGGCTTTCTTGCTTCGTGATAGTTGTGGCACAGGGGGGAAAAAAAAAAAAATTATGCCATCTTTTAGCCGTCTGACATTTTCTGCAGAAACAGTTTCTCGCCCAGCAGCAGAAAGAAGGGCTTGAAGGCATTCTGCGTAATTAACACAGATATCATGCTTTACACGTATCGACTCTAAGCAAATCGCAGAGGGGACAGATTGTGTCTCTGGTGACGGGGCTGTCCCCAGAAGAGGGGGTGGCAGTTCAGAGCGCAGTGACTTTGGGCAGCAGTGTTGGTCGGGTCACATCAGTCACACCAGGTCTCTGCAGGACCCACGGACATCGCGCAGACCTGGCACCGGGCAGACATGGCCTCTGGCAGACCCTCTGCCTTGGAGGAGAAAAAAATTCCCGAGAGGAGAACAAAGAGAACCCAATTAAGCATTAACAGGGCTCCGAGCGAGCAGCACAAGTAGAACCTGTGGGAGCAGGTCACCACGATCAGGGAACACGCTGCTGCTTCCTTCTGCGTGGCCTCGAGAGCACAAACGCTGCTCTCTGCAAGGAAGGGAATAATCTGAACCTACCCCTCCTGTTTGCTTTGGGGTTTGCAATGCCAGAGGGTAAAAATAAAAGTCCTGCGACTATGCCGGAGCAGAGGTAGGATCCAGCAGGTGACAGGTCTTAGGACAGATACAAAAAAACCTCAGTTCAGGCTCTGGGTTTGTTGCAATTCTGTTGCGGGGTGTCAGAAAATGCCTCCGTGCCCACCTCCGCTTCTGCAAAAGGGGCAGAGGGACAGTTACTTTTAAGATTAACACCTCTTATTGAGACCTCAAAAATCAAGACTGACTTTTTTTTCTGTACAAAAACTGGCAAAAAAGTTTTCCTTTCTCTAAGCTGCAGTTTGCCTCTCATAGGGAGGAGAAAAAAAAAAAAAGAAAAGGTAAATTAATGCATCCTGACACGCACAGGAAGAGAAACAATCTAAATAGGTGAAAGGGCTTTGTGGTGGAAAAAAAATCATCTCCAGTAGCTTGTTAAGGGAACTGCAATTAAGCTTACTTTGCATTCAGTGAAGGTCTTTATCTAGGTACCTAGAGTTTCATTAAGCATCTTTTTAGAACATAAGAAAAATCAATACCAAGCGAGTTCCATTTATGCTTTTATGATAAGCTCGTTCATGCCAAAGCGGAAGTAAAATCCCCAACTCGAGTTAATATTCAAGGAAACGAAGTTCCTGCTTTAAAGTAATGACTCCTTAGTATCATACTACAAATAAAGGTCTCTGATCCAAATCCCATCTGCCTTCATGCTCGACAGTGTTAATATCTCTAGATTTTCAGGGACTAATTTAGCAGTAATGCATTTCCCAAAGCAGAGCTGTAAAAGTATTATCAATACTATGGTTTAATATCCCTTACTACAATCACTTGCTGAAATTATGGAGAATCACATGGAAACACATCAACAGAGACGCACCCACACAGTAAGTACTGCTCACATGTAAATATATTATAGTTTAGCTTTTGTAATGTAGTTAAAGCTCTGTCAACATTGCTATTATAAATTATATACCTTTTTAAACACATTTATGTGCTAGAAAATGTATGATGTTTCTTTTTTGAATGCCTTAAAGGCTTCATCGGCTCCTAAGCGCCCATTTGGATCTGTGTGGTTAGCCCCTGTGATTTAGTACGTGAATAGCTGAGGGTTTGGTGGATGCAGATTTTCTGCAGCTTCTTCATACAGACTATTGACTTTTTTATAGTGCCAGTGCCTGAGTAGCGTTACATTTGCCTGAAAACCCCACGTTTTCTGTTGCACATCGCAGTGATACGCACACATGTCCATCTTCCCTGGGCTGGACCGACAACAGCGGTACTATTAACAAATTACAAGAGAAATTTCTTTATCTACAGATCTCAAAGCGTTTACCCCATTTAATAAATATTTTCTTGGACGTGCAGACGATGCGCAGAAGGAAAATAACTTTGTCGCTGGCTCACGGGGTAAACAAGGCCACGGCGGGAGCAGGACCTGTCTCTGGGAACGCTGTGTTTTATCAGCAGGACGGGTCTACCTCACGGCAACAGGGTCAAAAGCAAAGCAAGGGACCTCCTCGCGCACAGGAGGAGCCGATTTATCATTGTTTTAGAAATGTCGACCCAAACAGGTCTTGGCTGTCTGACAAGTGAACACAGTCCAAGCCTAATTTTGTTCACTCAGTATCCAGTTTTTGCTAATTACACGTAGTAAAGCAAATTAATGGTCCACTAAAAACGCCGCTTACGTTAAAAACCAACTAGAAAGCGGCAAGCTCTTTTGCAGCAGGCTCGCTGCTGCAGTGCTGGGGCGGATTTGGGGGATGCAATGATCCCGTGTGCCCAGCAGGTCGGGCTGCAGCGCGCAGCATCAGCCGGGGGATGCGCGGCCCCTCCAGCCCGGCAGAAACGCTGCTCCGCTGCCAGCCAGCACAGCCCTCTCCCACCGCCGGGCACAGAAAGGCAACAAACCTCCCGGGATTAATCAAATCCATCAGGCAGGAGCCGGGCAATACAACAATAGACTTCCTAAAGGTTTCTGGGGTGCAAAATCTACTTCTATTGTCAGGGGAGAAAAATAATTAAAAAAAAAAAAAAAAAACAAAGCCCCACAACAGGTCCAAGTATTTTATTACACCAAAAGGAATTCAAGTTTTGCAACTCAGCTTTGAGAGAATAAACCCAAAGGAGGCTGAGAAGCTCAGAGCATGCTGGGGTTAAATTATTTTCTCTCCCTGTTACATGGCAAAGAAACTTCATAATGATACAAAATAGAAAATAACCTGGAAGTTATTAATTCATAGATCTTTAATCTGACATGCAGATATTCAAACCAAAGTCTTCCTACAACTGATAATGGGTTTGTTTCTAAAAGGAAAAGACCAAGACAACAAGAGAAACCCCAAGTCCTGCTCACACACCCAGAAGGCCCCCCACAAACGGCACAAGAGGTTTGCCACTTGCAAGCCTTGCCCGAAGGACAGCTTTGGCAGGGCTGCTCTGTAGGGCAGCACAGCTCCTTCTTGTGAATCCAAACAGCCGATGAGGCTGGGGGGGGGGGGGGGCCTAGATATCCCCCAAACCCACGAAGAAGCTGCTGAGCCCACACCACATCTCTCCCATCACTCTGTATTTTCTAATCCCGTGCCAGCCCCTCATGTCACTGCCCAGCTGAGGTCTCCTCTCCCGTTTTCCTTTTTCTCGCTGTGTGTTTGCTCTCTCCCTCCCTCCTCCCCTAACTTCCTCCCCCCAGCTCCTCTCGCAATCCTTGGCACCCTTTCAGCAGAGGCACTGCATATTCTGCCTCTCAAGCGGGCAGCAGCTACACAGAACAGCTGCCTGACAGGGGAAACACAGCACATTTCAGTCTTGCTAGGAACAAGCCTGAAACCCAGCGCAGCAGAAGATTCCCACGGGATGTAAACAAGTAAACAAGATTTATTCTTTCTTTTATGACCCGGCAACACATCAGTGAAATACAAAGCCCGTCCAATGTGAGCAAAACCAGCCTAAAGCTACCAACAGTTTGTATTTCTGTCTACCAATAAATTATTCCTCGTGAGTCTCTTTGAAGAGAGAAGGTCTTCATTTAAAGGTTGGGGATACTGAGGCACAGGAAGATCACAAATCTACGCTTTGGTTCATCTTCTGAGGTACCAGCTCTGCTAGGAACACAGCAAACCAGTGTCTGTGAAGCCAAACCCCACATTTGTGCAGTGCAATAATTAACAAACAGTTCTGCAAATACAGTCTGGGATTTAAAAAAAATTTTAAAAAAATCTATCAACATCATTGGTACCAAAGAGGAGACTACAGGCCAAATAGTTTTTGCAGTGGCAGTAGGTTCGGCGTATTTTCTTAGCAGAAACTCTTCCAAGCGAACAAGGAACAGAGAGAACTAACCCACGAGGGAGCTGGAGTTTAGCGAGCATATTCCAATGACAAGACACAAGGAGGCTGTCTTGCCCGTATCTGCAGCAATTTTCACTGTTAAGAAAAAATAAGTACAGACAGCAAATGCAAAGACAGGAGCGTATAGCAGAGCAATAGGCACTCCAGGGACCGGAGAAGATGCCCATTAGGCATTTATGATAATGCAAAGGGTGATTTTACAGTTGTGTTTCAGGATGGAGTCTGACTAAAGGGCAGAATTACTGGATGGGGTTAGTGCTCTACAAACCAACACAACACAGAAATCATTGTGGGGAGAGGAGGGAGACAGACTCAAAACTCCAGAATTGAACCAGCTGAAGGCTTGGAAGACCCCAGAGTTGGGAGCCAGCACCGCACTCCCAGCCCCGCTCCTGCTGAGCGAGGGCTACGGACACAGAGGGCACCCGCGTCCCCGCTCCCCAGCCAGGCTCAGAGGCGTACAACAGGGTGCTCCTTTTCCTAAGGGCTCCAGAACATCTTAATGGCCAAACCAGAGAATTTACATCCTTTTTCCCTATTTTTGTGGAGCAGGCGGGTCTATTACCCACTGTGAGCAAGCTCAGGGGATGGTATATGTGAACGTTCTCGTACTCTATCCCCAGTGGGGCAATTTCTTGAATGTTCTTCTGTTCTGCACGAGCACAGAGCAACGCTTGGGCTGCGTGTTCATCTAAGCACATTACAATAACCCCTGAGATTTCTTTATAAAAAGGAAAGCTGCAGCACATTCCTATTACGCAAACAAGTTCAGAAAACACAGAGGGTTCATTTGAGAAGGCTCTCTATCTCCAAAGCTGCACATCAGGCAATTTAGACAATCTAATAATTAGAGTATTTTATTAACTGACCAAAGTGAGAGCAATAGAACCTGTTAATATTTAACTTACTGGGGCTCCCCAAACTGCTGTATATTTAGCATCTTTACTGACAATTTTTATCATCTTTTTATGGTGCATTGCTGTATTCTGAAGGGTCTGGTGTGCTCTGAACTTCCCTGGGGAGGGAAGCACAGGACACCGCTAAATGTGAACGACGAGGGCAAGCTCTGCCCAAGGCGTTACAATTCGGATGGGTTTCAAAGGACGACAAGTGACTCGGTAACTCGAACACTTTGATTAATGAAGTCAAGATCTCCAAGAAGCGCCTAGTAATCCAAACCAGGAAACTTTCCTCAAGTTTGTAAGAAGTTTTAAATCAATGGGCTGGTTTAAAGAGAGTTCAAAAGCCCTCCTCATTAACCTAATTCTTCTCAATAAAGGTCATGAAAGTTTTGACATTAGCTGCAGAATAACCCAGCCAAACTGCTAGTTGCAGTTACCTGGTCTTTCACTACTCTTATAAATTCTGCAAGTTCTTCATTTGCTGGCTCAAAGTAAAGATTGGTAACAGTAAACTTTTTTTTTTAATCAAATGACATCTTTATTTTTGGAGGCTTTTCCCTCCTCTTCCCCCCACTTCACGCAATGAACACATCCAAAAAACGTGACTTATGTTTTCAAGAAACAAGGAGAAAGCCTTTTGTATTTCCTTGTACTACAGCAATATGAATTTCAATCAAGGGTAAACATCTCCCCCCTTAATTACTGTGCACTCACAACTAGCTGAACATATTTCTGACCCCTGCGGAACTTTCAAGGGTGCTCGTTGGAACAGTCTGGGATGAGAGATCTTGGGACGAGGCTGGATTTTGGCACAGTCAAGTGCTCCACCAAGTTTTCTCGTCCCCTCCAGCCAAAGGGTGCTGCAAGGTCTGTTGCAGCCCTGGGCCTGAATTCCCAGGTTTTTAAAAGATTTTAAAGCTTTGTGGTAAATAGGAGCTTGGTTTCTCATTTGAACACTGAAACTGCTGCTATTGCATTTTGAAAGTTACACGTACCTCTTGATTTTTCTATGTATATGTGTAAATAAAAATAAAAATACACCTCTGTAGAGCCCTTCCCAGAGCACAGACGCTTGCTTCCTACCTATGACATTTTTCCAAGCAGAGCATTCTGTTTTCTCCTATAATCGTTACTTGCCTCCCAAATTTGTGCACAATACCTTAGGTAGCAGAATAATTTATAAGTCCATGTAAAAGCAAAGCTGTGCAGCTGCTCAGAGTTTGCAAAACTATGAAACAGGAGGGATTTCGATGCAAAAAATACTGTCTCTACACAGATTAGTTTGCCCAGAATATAATACATACACAGAGGCAAAAAAACTGCATGCTCGGAGCTGCAGGAAGCAAAGCTTCAGCACTGATAAAGGGACCTGTCAGAAGTGTTGATATTAAAGCTTTTCTTTTTTAAGTTAAAGAACACATGCCTTTGTGTATATTTTATTTTTCATTAATTAACTCTCTGTTCCACACACCACCCAAACACATCTTGGACTTTAGAAGGCATTCTAAGAAAATTTTTTTTGTTTTCTTTTTGTCTCTACGTGTTATGACATTTCAAGGGTTGTAGCTGGCACTCATGTTTATAAAGCCGGGGAATTCCACACATGGCGATAGAATAGATATTTTAACAATATGTTACAAATATTGTCAATTCGATATTTTTTCCTTTGCGTTTTCAAACACATCATAAATCTAGACTAGGTTTCTGTGTATGAACCCTGCTTACCACTGAGCTGGAGACTCTTGGCATGAACGCAAAGAGGGTTTTTTATAAATAAAACTTAGTAAAATCACTATGCACTCCATTAATTCAGGAACACTCTGCCTCAGCTTCAAAGGGGATCTTTACAGTAAAGATGGTGTTTTTGCTGCTTTAATGATTTGCTACTTGTACTTGTCATAACTACATGAACCAAATATGCAATACCAGGGAGCAGCAGTTTAGGGAAATGCACAGTTCCGTCTCCCATCCAGCTCCACTTCAGTTCGATTCAATAGATTTGAGGTTTTATATAGAAAAGCTACTTCATAAATCTAACACTTGAGGCCATTGTATAATGCCAGTTAATGAAAGAAAACTACAGGCATGCCTCAGGTATATACGTACCTCGCGCGCTGCTACGACATCCAACCCCGAGAATAACCAGCGACCCATGGAGCGCGCTGCATCCCACCCAAAGTAAGTAGGGCCGATAGAGGTAAAACGATACACACTTCATCGAAATAGTATATACTATGAGATAAGTGGCCTACTAAGACTTTCCACACTGTTACTTACTTAATCCTTTTACAGAACTTGAAGGCTCCCAATGTTTAAGTCATGTTTTATCCCGGTTAGTCCCTTACCGCACCTCCCTGGCACACGTTTGTATTCATTCCTCCCCGCTTCAGGGAGGTGACATTTTCAGGGGTTAAAGCACAGAGCTGGAAGAAGCAGTAGATCTGGACCTCATTCCTGGACACACCTGTAGATGTTCTGGTACCTTAAGCACATTTCTTGAGCCTCAGTTTTCCTTAATTTAATAAATGGGAACAACAATGCTCGTGCTCTCGCATGCTTTGACTCCTTACAAATACTTGGAGGAACGCCACTATTCAGAAAATACTCACACAGCACTTCAGACAAAACCACTTGGAATGAATTTTTGATGGAAAAGCAAAAGTGTTATCATAAGCTCGGTGAAAATAAATCTGGGTTTATTCATCTACTTGAGGTTGTTTCAAAATAAAGTAAAAAGTCATTGCCTACAACTGCATCCATTGTATTTTTAGCACAAACGAGTTGAGTGCCCCACGCGATGCTGTGCGAAGGGCAGGAAGACCCAGGTACCCCGCAGGAGAATTTGGAGGGACAATTCTTTATCGGCCCCAGGCTGGAGCCCTCAGCTGGGAGGGCAGCGCCACATTTCCTCCAGCTCTGAAGGTTTATGGCCAAGCAGAGCACTACAGAGCCAGTTGTGCTCCAGAGTATCTTGGAATACTGTGTGTACATCAATGATTTAATCTAATTCACTTCTACCAGTGGTCACGTTGTCTTTTTACACTCGCCCATCTTTGCGTGTCTTTGGGGTTTGGGAATGGAGAAGCTGAGACACACCAGTGACAATAATTGAGTGCCACGTCCCACTCCAGCAAAGCCAAACGTGCAGCCTGACCCACAGCTCATTTAGCCGCACAGACACCTTCTTTAACCCCTCCTTTTGCATTGCTCCCTGTCCCTCCATTCTCTTCCCTCCAGTTTCCCTCTCCTCCTCTTGAACACTGGATTCTCTTGCGGTACCCCAGAACGGCCTCTCGCTGCTCCCCCAGACCATTCGTCTCTTCTAAACCAAAGCTGTTGCAGAACATTTCCCCTGCACTGAATTGTGAGAAGAGACGGAAACAGCAGAAAGGAACTTGGGGAAGGGCTACCACTGACCCACGTCCTCTCCAGATTTTCTTTGCCAACTTTCCTTAGCTCTCTTTCCACAAAGGGGAGGTTGCTGCAAGACAGCAAGGGCATGCATGCATAAAATATATTAAGTGTATAAAATGCTTCACATCGGCAGTCAGCCCTCCTCCAAAAGGAAATATGAGTCACCCTGGGGTTCTGTTCAAAGAGGACCAAAGGAACACAGCAAAAATAATTTGCAGCTACACACTACAGTCAACAACATCGCTCGGTGCGTACGACTTGGATACAGCAACTCATCCTGCGTCTCATACTCTGCTCAGTTCCATCTTCCTGAAACTGCACTGGTTTGCCCAACTCATCCTCCAGACAAGACCTATGCTCCCGTTTCATGGACATTTCTGCTTGCTGGGAGATATCAAGACCGATTGTATTAGTTTCAGCCAATACTGGAAACCAGCAGGCTGGGATCGCTGAGGTTTTGGTCTTCAGAAGGATTTCAGCATGGCTCCGAGTTCAAGGAGCTCAACTGCCTTTACCAGATGTGGTCACAAGTTGGGCTTAAACCCCCTTGGAAAAGCTGTTTACTAGGTATTACAAAGAAAATCCCAGACCTTCTTAGAAGCCTTTTCCTTTCCCACATCAGCCTGTTATTTAAACGCACTGGCACCACAGCTAGGCAGCTAATTTATACCTGGTTTTTGCAGTCCTCTTACCAGCATGTCCAGGCACATGGGATTTATTTTTTTCTTTAAAACCAAGCCTGACATTATAGTTCTCCGGCTTTTTTTCCATTCAGCATGCACCAAGTTCTCCTCACCACCTTCCCTTGCCCCAGCAAGGTATCACAGACTGGAGCTGATGCTCTCAAGGTGATGTCCGAGCCCATGTTTTAACTCCTGAGCTGTCCTGTTTCCTTAGTACATTTTTTTTCAGAATAGTATTAGTTCAAGATGACATAGGGACACATTTGGAGATATCTACATACCTGAAGACCCAAACACCTGTACAGTAATTCCTAACAGGTATTGAAGCAAGCTAGGCACTTCATTTACAAACCTATACACAGTTCTACAAACCAATCTTCCTAATATTACTTAGGCTTCCAAATCTACAAAAGAATAAAGAATATTTCAAGAGAACAAAAGCATCCCTCCTCCACCCTTTAAATTGTATGAACTTTCAAAATTAAAAAAAACTAATTTTGAGCCCTTTTATGTGTTCTAATCCTTTCTCACTTTTTTTTAATTTTGAACACAGCTGTCTGTTGTACTTTCTCAAATGATGCCAGATGCTGGGTTCATCAACCAAACGCATGAAAACAATGGTTTGAAAGCAATTAGAAGCACCGAGGCTGCACCGAGGCTCATATTAAAATGTGATAACACTGTTCTAGTGGGAATTGCAATGCTGCTGCATTTCTGACATTTCTGTGCTGCCAGACAGACAGGATGTGCTGGAAGTGGGCCCTGATCGAGGAGGTAACATACTGGAATTTATTCCTGAAGTAAATGAAGGATTAGCTGAGTTGGAACACTCGCAAGGATTTTTATTACAGCCCCAGCTCCCATCTTGTTTGAACGCTGGCAGATCCTTCTGTCTGTGCTCACGTATCACAACCATTATTTAAGGAAAAAAAAAGATGAACCCACCAAACCACACGCCGTGGCTGTACCCAATGCTCCAAATCAGGAATCAGAGCTGAGCTCCACCAATCCGGAGTCAAAGAAGCTCCAGGTCAGCTCTGAGCAAATACATATCCATCAGTTGCCCCAAATATGCCGAAGTACCCACTGACACAGCTTGTGACCTGCAGGCACCCTGGAAAGTTTAAATCATCACCCCCATTATTGTGGAAATGAAGATCAAAGTCACGATCAGAATCTCCCAGCTTGTTAACAGACATAACAAGAGATGGTCACAGTCCTGAAAAGCTTACAGCCTGACCATTTGTCTACACCTGGAGGTTGATTCAATTTCAAGTTCGGGTTAACATGACACAACAGGACTGGAGGAAGCTTGCTGAAGGTTACCCAACAGCCTTTACTCCCAAGTCAATGGCCCATGGGAATATACTGCCCTTTCTGAACTTTAAACCTTTTCTGGAGACAGAAGTTTTGCAGAAAAATTTCCTGAGTTTATCTAAGACAATGCATTTATGTCAGCACCACACAGGTTTGTATTATTTGCTCTCAAGGGTAAGGAGAAATGGACTTCCACTGCCCAGAAAGAGTACTAACCCCAACTCCTGCATCAGCCCTTGCTACAGCTTTGCCTCTTTCCACTGCTACAATCTGCCACACACAGCTATATATTCAGTTTAAGGTCTTCTCCTCATTGACTTTGCATAGAAAACATCACACACATCCAGCCCTTCCCTGCTCCCCATGCTCACAGCAGTGAGAAATCTCCCCTCCTTCCCTGGCTTGTACTCACCTCGGGGCAGAAAATCCAAGTGGTACCTAAAAGACCAAAAAGAGACAGACATAAGCATATATTATTTTCTTAATGATTTATTCCACCCTGATGAATAAGTGACAGATGGGAGAATAGGAGAGTTATACCAGAAGCGCTGCCAGGAACCCAGCAAATGGTCAACACACATGTTGTGCAAGAAGCTTCAAGAGGAACTGTGAGTCCTACAGATGCTAGCTGGCCCCTGCAACATCCTCTGCTACCCAAGGAACCTCCTTCACATCTCCTCCTCTTGGAGACTTTCAAAGGCTCCCAACTTCCTTCCAATAGAACGGGCATCTCTCTCCAAATGCAAAGGTTTGCATGACTTTTTGCTTTGCAGCCTTAAAGACCTTTAGAAGTCCCTTCCCACCAAACTATTCCATTCTAACTTTTCTTAACCTCATCTCACACATTCCCTTATAGCAGCAGCATCACAGAGGGCAGTACGCACCCTGCCCACCTTTGGCCATGTAAAAAAAATCCTCCATGATTTCTTCGTCTCTCACACTTTGAGTGCATCTTGGGTTGACAGTCATTTTAATAAGGGAAAAGCACTGGTGAGTTTTGGAAACAGATCAAGGATTGGGGATAAACCACAAAGTGACCCATTCACAGGCAAGATGTGTAACAAAGGGTTGGTCTATAGGCACTAGTGGCAAGAATCCAGTATGTAAAAATCCAATCAATTTGTTTCCTCATTAAAAGCTTTCATGAAGAAAATGATTTAACACAAACATTCAAGCTACTGACACAGATTAATTAGAAAACAACAACAGAATTCTGATTAAGGGCATAATATTTATTTGACTTGTTTGCTTTGGATAAAACAAAATTAAAAGTGTGCACAGATAGAAGAAACTTTCTGGGAGAACAGGCTCAGTGATAAATGACAGCTGTATTATATTGAAAAAAGCCACATCGCTCTGCCCATAGCAAGAAAGGGCTGCAGATTTCTCTGGGTCTTTGGATGCTCTTGGCAGCGGTCCTCTATTTTTAGGACGAGCTCTTTCCTATCCATCCTACACCCTGAAGCCCAGAGAAGTGATACCACCTACCCAAGGTCAGGGGAACCATCAAGAGCAGCTCCATCCTTTTGTTTCCAAAGAGCATTAACTGTTACTCAACATTTGCTTTGAGAATTACAAACATTTTTCAGCACTGAGAAACCTCCCCACCCTGGGCTCAACCTCCGCTCTGCGAGAGAAGGGGTACCCACATTGTCCCAACCCCCCAAGTCCAGCATCCCCGAGTGCTGAAATACTTTTGTCTCCTGAACAGACGACTGCAAGACAAGGACAGCAAAATCACTTCTTGTTTTGTGAACTTTTGTCTCTTGTGCTTGAGAGACTGTCCTAATCTCCCCTGAACATGTTTTAGTGATAACATTTACTGCACTAGGACCAAAATGATTTTCTGTCACTTCTAATTCCAGTTCAATAAAAGTGTAAGAGCTTTGTTTCTAACCTCTGTCATTTTTAATACAGTAAAATGGTTTAAAAAAATGTAAAATTGAGTTCTATTTCCTACTGGACCAGCAAGCCCATGTTAGCTTCACTCTGATCAAATTTAAAGGGGGGAATACAAAAAAAGATGTTTTGCCTTTTTTTTAAAGCATAACGAAACAGTCAAAAATTCTAATCTCATCAGATCAGGATGTGTCTTTAATCTCATGCTTTGATCATTTTCACTCTGGAAAGGCTTAAGCAGAGAATGAAAGTTAGTTTAAAATTTAATTGGGAATGGGGAGGAAGATGGTCTTGTTCTTATGGAAGATGAAAGAGTAATGATCTAATTCCTTCATCTGCCACTGACTGCATGAAAATCTTGAATAAATTACTTGTCTTGAGAGCTTAAAAAAGCACCCACATATGATGCCACAGGCTTTTCAGTATGTTCCCTTATAGGATTTCTTTCTGTCTTCCTGATGGTTTGTACCTACCTAAGACAGGGAGAGGGGAAGCATGCCTTTCAGTGTCTGCTTCCCCCACCCCTTCCTGCAGGTAACTTCAGCTTTACCTACTCGGCGAGTTACATTTTCTCAATTTCCAGACCAGAATATCTTTTTGTTTCTGCATTACCCAAGGCAGGCAATTATTTGGGCAAAACACCCATTTTTCTGCATCAGGCTGGGTAGCAAATAGGCCAAGATCAAAAATATCTATAGCCATAAGTCACATGCATGCTTATAGATTGAGAATAAAGCATGTTTCTGTGCAGCAGAGGAGGAACTCAGCTAGCAGGAGGTGGTTAGTCATCTTGGGCCATTCTCCAAAGTACAGAGCTTGAGGCCAATTATGATTTTTGTTCCCAATTAAGACAGTACTAACTGACAAGCGTGTTATGCCTTTAACACGCCCCGTCTGTGGGTAACAGGCAGTTACACAATGTTTTGCTCTTTAGCTTTGCAGGTGGTTTACCCGGAAAGTTATAGTCAATAATTTCTCACAGCAAATAATTAAAATAAATTGTAATTGCTCCATAGACATCCCCCCCTTGAGCCAGACAGCATAAGTTAGAAACTGGAGGCCTAATCCTTATTCAGCAGCATCTTTATTTTGGAGATTATTTGCCTTGGGATCAGGTTTGACATTTTCTTCCTTAATCATCAACAATTTTTACATCTCAAACACCAAGAGTAAAAGCTTCTCATTCATTTTCTTAACCAGAAAGTTTGGGCATAAGGGATGTATTTGGATCTATTTGCTATATTAAACACTTTATAAAAAAATGCTCCTATCCACCACAGCTATCAGTGGAACCCCCCAAGAACAGTACCAGTTAAGGCAAAACATAGCACAGAGTTGCCAGCCAAATAGGAAAGTCCAATTTACATCAGACCTAAAGAAAGCGGAGGGAGACGGGCAAACTCTTGTCAAATGATTAACAAGCTTCAGCCAAACAAGCTCACAAAGGAATTTATTGAGAATTTTGGTACTATATGTAAAGTGAGGAACTAACCCAAAAATATCTGATTTCTATTACAAAGCCAGAGAACGAGTGTTCCGCTGCCAATACTTTAACAAGAGACATGCTATTAGTATTTCCCCCACATGGTTTGCAACAAACCACCCACCTCTCACCTCATCGGTGCGTATTTTGGGCCAGACAAGAAGTCACAGATTTGTTCTGTTGAAAACACAAACTGTTTCTCATAATCATATAGCCTTTGAGGTTATGCACTCAACAAGCAAACATCAGAGGGGCTCGATTTTCTGGAAATGTTTATGTTCTTTGCTCCTGAAAAACATACAGATCCCAGTTCTAATTCATCAGCTTCCCAGTAGCAGTGTCTCCAACTGGACCCAATCAAAATTGCAACTCAACTGTGTGAACAGACCTCAGAGGGTGACCTTATCACGAGAAGGAGGAAAAGAAAATGCTGTTGTCATGTTGGAAAGGGAAACTGAGTCACCGAGCAGGCAGGTTTGCCAGAAAGCCACATTCCCAACAGGAACCCAAAATCCTTACAGTCTTGAGCCAGGACTAATGTTTCTCCATGCCTGGCGGGTAAGGACCAGGTCCTTCTGCTGCCTCCCACAGAGCCACGACTTGGTCTTCAGAAGTAAAAGATTCTTCCAAGACACATCAGGGCCTCAATCACAGATTTTATCCTTGCACTGGTTTATAACAGAAGCAAGATCGGAAGCAACCCCAAGAGCATCAGTTAGGCCCTTGTGAGGTCTGAAAATAAGTTCTCCAAATCCTTCCTAGCTGTACTGTATGACAGATTCATCTTCAACAAAGAGTTTGCTTCTCATAGCTCCCTTACTCAACAGCAGTCACCCAAGGACAGCGATGCTGCCAGGCCTGAGCAGAAGGACTCCATTCCTGGCAGATGCAGGGCTACCAGCAAAGTTACTTCAACACTCCTATCACCTCGGCAGCAGCGTTTAGACCGGGAAACGCAGAAATATCCCTTCTTGTTCCACAAGAAAGGGCAGATTAACTCCTGAAATACACAAGGACGAAATTCCCCTCCCCGGGTCGGTATTATGCCACACTAGGTCTAGATTTGCCCTTTGATATAAGCACAGGACTCATGTTTTCTTAGAGCACCAAGTTAATTTGGTTTTATCCCTACATTTCCACCCTTCACACAAAGCTCAAGCAGCCGACCTAGCCCAGGCCTCGAATCCTCTGTTGCACGGGGAAAGTGGTGTCAAATCCCATCAATGCACAGGAATCCAATAAATACACACTTTACACACCCACTCCTCCCATCCTCAGCCTGAGTTTGCTGACCAGCATCCACTGCTTGCAGCAAGTCCCCGAGCTGAAGGATCAAACCAGATCCATTTGGGGCTAAAAGCAAAAAAATGGCTGTTTGAAATCTTTCCATCTGTATCATGCAGGGGGTCAAACTTGATGGTTATAATAGTCTCTTTGCAGCTCTAAAGTCTATAAAAGTCTAAACCCCACTTTCCTCTCAGACTCAATTTCAGGAGGAACCATAAAATAAAGTCAGGTTTCAATGAAATTTCCTGTATTTTCCTGTCCAATTAAGAACACTAATATCACCACAGATGTTATTAAATTAGATATTTCAAGACAGTCTAATTTGTTTGGTGCACGGTATTTGTTGGGTTTTAATGTTCGCAAAAAAATTAAAAATCAATGTTGTACAAGATTTCAAGCAGGAAAAAAAAAGATGAAAATGGAATTGGGGAGCTCACCATTAGCAAAGTCTGTTACAAACCACTTCAAATGCATTTCTCGGTTAAATGTTACAGAAGCAGCAGCAGCTATGCAAAGACTCTGGTTACACAATTTCAATCATTTACAGTCCTCAGGTTTCAGATTAACAATGCATTCACAAGGAAATGGATGGGGAAACAGGAGTAATTTTATCAGCTGGAATGGAAAATGATGCAAATTACTGAAAGGAGTCTAACCCAGAAGGCACCAAACTGCATTACTGGCAGAGTGAATGGCCACATTCACCCCAGGTATAAAAGCAGGTAGAATATGATAACAGCTGAATTGAATTTGTGCCCCTGCCACACCATATATTAACACAAGAGAATTCCTTCATCAGCATTCCCCCCAAAAAAAAGGGGGGGGGGGAATCCCCTACTGAGATTACAGAATAAATTGGGAACATCCTAACAGAACCTTTACCAGACTTTAAAAAGAAATAGTCACCATGGTCTGTATTAAACTTGACTGTTGAAAACTAAAAGGAATGCCTGTGCTCACACACACCCAGGCACAGATGTACTGGTGCAGGGTGGTGAGAGGCTGAGCAGGACCACGTCTCCCCTGCACAAAGGAAAAAAACAACTTGAGGAGCTTGTTTTCAGGATAGAAAAATGCAAATCCAGAAACTGTTACATGTTTCTGAAATGACAGCAACTTGCTTTTATTTTTTGCAGAACAAATCTGTATTTAATAGCCAAAGTGCGAACGAAATCCTGCTCAGCAAGATAGTTTCCTTGCTGAGCAAATAAATTTCAGCTCTCTGAAGAACACGAAGGAGAACAGCACTTTGCCTAATTAAAGACAATGTGGTGGGGCAATAGTCCAGCCCTAGCATTAATGTGCTGAGCTCAATTATCTGCCCATCAGGTCACATTCTTAAATTCCTTTTTATCTTGGTATCACACATTATTCAGCATAATGAGTTTAATATTGGTAGGAATTACAGGCAGTGCATTTACACTAATGAAGCAAAATCACCCTGAAATTGCATTTTCTTTAATTTCAATCTTAAAACTTTAAAATAAGGTTGAAAATTGAAGTAATAAATGTAGTTAATACCGTCAGAAGTTTATTGGAACAGGCCAAACATGCTGCTTTAGACAAAATTTTGGATGTATTTCAATTAGTGAATCTTTTTACAGTCCTACTGTAATACCATGCCATAGAAAGGATCAAGTTCAACCCGATAATTAGGCAAAGTTCCTCTGGTGTTAAAGTATCTACAGTTCAGCTACACCCATAAACCAATAAAACCAGTAGCCTATTGTTTTGTGACAGCATGCACAAACCACATGCTACAGCTTGTGAGATTTGTAGCACAAGCTCAAGGATGCCCAAACCGGAGGCAGTCACACCATGCCGTCTTTACCCTTACACTTCCATTTGGGGTCAAAACATCCTGTTTCAGCTCAAGTAGCAAGTGCAGGGTTTCTTATTGACAGTAACGCTGTTGGGGCCAGATGTGACAAAGCACCCAGAAGGAATTAGGTGATGGCGTTACCAGAGTTTGGTCCCCAAAACCAAGAATTTCTGCAGCTCAGATTAAAACATTTGTGACACTGCAGATGCCAGCAGTACAGTATAGTGACTGTGGAGGTCCGGGAAAGACCTTGGTTTTGGCAGGGTCTCTTTAGCAGGCCAGGACATCACCTGGAGATGTCCGAAACATGAGAAATTTCATTGCAGAGTTGAAAGACCATGTGCAGACTTTTTCTCACTGATAGCACAGTAGCAGCATTGGGAATGTTGCCATAAACTTTAAGGAGGATTAGACGACGAGGCAGTAAAATGAGGTTTTGGGGCTTGTTATCCAGAGGTGAAGGGCCTGGTCTACAGTGGAGCTCCTGCTGTTGGTAGGAATGTCAAAAAATGGTCCTGTGTATTAGTTATGAGTGGCAGGATTGGACCTTGGGTTCACATCAGGGTTGTAGTCACAGCAGAGCAAACTAAAGGTAGAGTTTCAGTGTCTATTTTGGATTTCCTAGTGGGTGTATGCAAGAAACTCAACATTAATTAAGCCCCTTTCTCTTCATTTCTGCTTTGATATACAACAGGTCTGCCTTGCTCTCCTTTTAGCACTATTACATTTCGCCTCAGGGAAAAAAAAATACTAAGAATTTGTTTCCATCAATGCAAACTTGCTTTCCTACAGGGAGTTTAAATGACTAGCTGACTCCAAGGAGATAGAAGAACTATTTATCTCCATATTTTTAAATAAATCCCATTCTCCCCATCTCACCCCCTGCCATTGTAACTGCTCTAGAAATGTCAAAATGCTGAGGTGAGGTCATTTAACAGCAAGACAACAGGGTTTTTTTGTTACTGCTCTTGCCAAAGGACAAGAATGGGCTTGTGTTCCTGAGCGGAGTCATGTATCCGATTCATCCCAGGTGTCGGACATCTGCTGCTAGCTCTGCAGCCGCCTTTGTTAGGGCACAAGAAACAGCAGCAACGCTCCTGAGGAACAACTCGAAACAAACCCTCAGCACCAACAGACCTAAAACAGAAGCAACTGGCAACCTTTGGGGCTTATGGAAGACAAACAAAACTCTGCCCCAGCACCACATCCTCTGCCTACCCTCCCCTAAACCAGAACTGCTTTTTAAGCAGGTTTTTTTTTTAATCCATTACAAACACTTTGTTCTTCCGTTCAGGACTAGAGCAGAGTCCTCAGCCTACGGTCAGGACACAGGTAGCTGTGTACGCTACTGTGCTGCAAGAGCCTCATCCCTCACCCAGATAATTCCTGGGGACCAAGCCTCCAGTTGTGTTCTGTGGCTTGTTTTCCTGGATGCCATGCAAACTAATCAGAGAAAGCAATTTTAAAAAAAAAAATTAATCAACAAAACCAAAGAGATGATTAGGAAAAAATTGCCAAGCCAGGATTTAGATCTAAGAGATTAGGAAGCAGAATAGGATCTGACTTAGTAAGGAGGGGAAAAAAAAAAAAGAGAAAAAGAGACCTATTTCAACACAACAGTGCACTTTAAATAACCAAATGAATTCTGAAAGTAAAATGGTACGGGGACTCATAACTCAGCCGTATGGTGACAGCCTCCCCACAGCCGCCGCCTGCAACGCCTCTGACACAGCTCCTCGAGCAAAAATACCCCAGACTGCCTTGGAAAAAAATTATAACCTGCAAACACCATCCACTCCCTACCTACCGCACTTCTTGCGGCAAGACGGGAACAATATATCCTCACAGGTAGCACATGGAGACATAAAGCCCAACCACTTGTTCACATTATAGTCATCAGCAAACCTGGAGGGGGAACGTTATGAGGCCATGGGGAGAGCAGCGATATAAAGACCTGACGGCCAAGTTACAGGAACAGCTATTGAGACTGGCTCAGAATAATCATACTAGATGAAGCTCTTCCCTTTCAGAGACACATGTCTCTCCCCAGTAGTTGAGCAGTTTACTTATGTCCATTATGAACCCAAATAATGAAACCCTACACGCCACATTGTGTTTCAGCCTGCAGAGGTGAAACGTGGGGAGCAGGGCTGCTGGGGGGAGGCAGGCGCTTCCTGAAGACGACGGAGGATGATTTCCTGAACACCCGCCACAAAAGCCACAGGAAACTCCCCAAAGAGACAAACTTGTGTCTCATCCCCAAGAGCAAGACCTTCTTAGATCCTTTCAAATAAAAAGATACAGTCATTGTTACAGTAATCTCCCACCACAAATCATTGCGTTAATGGCTCAGGTCAGAACAAGGACATCTGTATACTCTGTTCTTCTCACCCTTTCCAAATGCCACCAAGCAATAAAACACAAGTAGGAAATCAGCAATGCCCTGCAGTCTTTGCTCAAGGGTCTCACTTTCCCCTCCAGAAGTACCTGCAATTTATTTCAATAAGCAACAGGACCGAGACCCTGAACCTGAGCATCCAGAGGGAATTTGCATATCACCTCTCCTCCTGATACAAAGGCTGCTTCATGAAGCCTCCTGCTTTTTTGAGATGGCTTTGTTCCAAAAGCTTTATCTCCAGATCGTATTCTTGCACTGAGAAAAAGCTAAGAGCCAACGTTGAGTTCTGTGTCACAGCATCAGTGTTTGCCCCAGGACCCTAAAGGCTGCTCTTTCTCAAGCAAGTCACCAAAATCAAAGTCACCTCTGCAAAGCCAGAGGTCCACGGGATGATGGTCACAGCAGCACCCTTCCTCGCTGCTCAAGTGCCATTCACAACTCCAATAGCACACAAAGACAGACCATCTCAGGAAGCAAGAACGATCCAACATTTCCAAGTTCACCAAGTGCCTCACACATTTATCAAGTTCCATGCTATTTTTAATTCACTAAAAACAGACCGAGATTTGCATTATAAAAAAAGATAACGAGTTGTCACTTTTAAAGTTGCATGCTTGCAGGACAGTTGGAAAAAAGAAAGCTTGACTTGATGTCTGAAGACTTCAAGTTCAGAATTCTGCTTACTTAACTCTTTCCATCCAAGATCAATACCTGCCAAGGAGTGGAAATTTTTCAGAGAAACCACACCAACCCATTACAAACATGCAATCAAGCCCTTTCTTCTGCGATATTGCAGGATGCTGCTACACACACACACCATTCTTCCATTAGATATGCTACAGCCCCATTTTCCAAAGGCTTCCATCTTCTGCGTTCAGCTTGTTTCAATTATTCAGGACAACCCAGGCTGATAATTACACAGTCCCGTGTTGCTGAGTAAAACTGATGCTTAATTAGCCAGCAGGAAAGATCGATTAAGATACAGCAGGGCATCTTGCAAAGTTCTTCAGTGGGACTGCAGGGAATAGAGTCTGGCTGTGCCCTTCCAAAGGATAAAATTCTCCGCTTCTCAGGGACTCGACAGCAGTTTTATTTAAACTGGATGCTTAGATCAGTCAGCCACCCCGAGTTTTATTGTCAGGTCTTAACTTCAAGTGACACAACTCATATCTTATAACTAGAGCATTAACAGCAAGGTCTGGATCACATTTCCAGCCAAAATTATAACACAGCTGAAGCTGAAAGTTTTATTTAAGCCTCCAGCAACCCGTTTGCTGTTTATGTTCCTCAATTTTCCCCTAGTGCAATAGGGCAACCTTTGTTTGCTTCACTCACTCATCCAAATGATGCAGCTCCTCTTCTCATGCAGGACTTAACAGTCCCAAGGACATGAAATTTTGGAATCCAGTCCAGACCCAGGTCTTAACTAAAGTCGTCCTCTTCATTGCGTTTTACTGTATCGAAGTCCAGGCAATGCATATTTGAGCTCAGGCGCCACTCCTGAAACAGATACTTGCAGCAGCAAGCCAGCAGCATGAATCTTTGCTCCCAGCATTGATGCACCCACATGTCTAACTATCAAAGTGTGGAAAAAAAAATCCATCAAAATCCTCTCTAGCACAAGGGAGAAGAAAGAATAGGATCAGACCCATATGCAAAGAGCTGTACAGGCACAGACCAAGGCTTTTTTTTTTTACATTAAAACACAAAAATTCCAAACACAATGACAACTTTGCAGACAACCATAACTGGTTAAATAGGAGAGCATACAAACCAGTGTGCGGTGTACACTCACGTTATAGCAAGCCCTGAACATCCATTAACTTCCAAAGCATGGTCCAGCTAGTCAATACAGCATGTGGTACCCCAAGGCGTGGCGGTATTCCGAAGCACTTCCATTAGAAAGTAATGCAGACAACACAAACCTGGCTTTGACTTGCTGGAAGCCAAAGAGAATTGCATCCCTCTGGTCCCTCGCTTTAGCACTCAAGTTTTCATTCTGCAGTCCATCTGCCAGGTAGCCTTCAACATCTGGGAAAGAGAGAATTACAGGTTAAAACTAACCTGGTCTTGGCTAAGAAACCTGGACCTGGCTGTGCACTGGGAAGCCCTCGAGGCACTGTACCAAGCAGCCTGGTCTGGAGACACAAGTCAGTCTGAATAAATCATTTGGAGAAGTTAAGGCATTGAAATGTTTGCAGAGAGAAGATGATCTAAATATTGCATGCAATTACAGAGCTTCTCTCTAGTTACAGTGGTATAAGGCAAATAAGCAACTGCAAAGAAGCCACCAAGCAGAAAAAGATAAGAGAAAGGTGAAACATCAATAGGTCTATTGGACTAAAGTCCAATTCCACCTGCCTCTTTGCTGCCCCAAACCCTAAAACACTGCTGCTGTGACAGGCTTTTGGCATTAAGGACACAGAAGAAGTGGTTATCCCACTCAGAGGAGGATCCAAAGCCCATTTAAAACACCAGTGCAAATTATCCACCGACACTTCCAGGAAACCCTAACCTGTGGATTTCACAAGGATGATCTTCGTGCAGGACAAGCACTGAACAACAGGTTGGTTGTGCACCAGCCTACGTGCGCTTGTATCGCAACATGGGTTCTCCTGCAAGGTTATCGCTGAATCCTACACTCTATGCTTGCTCAGACAGCTAGACAAAAGTAAATATTCTCTCACCTCGAAACCACATCTATATGCAGAAGTTTAACCTGAACTGGAAGATAAAAAGATTGTCTTCTATTTGCATAAATATTTATGGTCTTTACAGAAACCTCATGGAAATCAAAACAGTTCCAGTCACACCTGCTCCGTATAGGAGAATATAATCCTTGCACTTCAGCAGCATTACTACTAGTTTCCTCTAGCAGAGAAAAGATTAGCTTCCAAGCTACATGTTGTACATCCACAGGCCTCTCCAACCTTTAACTCACACCCCACACTGTGACACTAATGTCAGTTTAATATCCTGCTTGCAAGACTTTCAGCTCCTTATGCTTCAGCTGCCGGTACAACAGCCAGCACTGTTTAACACACCCCAGGAACATGCACAGCTCCTTAAAAACAGCTCTTCCACCTGCAAGCACATCTCAAGATCAAAATGCCACAAGAGAAATCAATACCTTTTTCCATCAAAATCACAAGCCCTCATTTCTTTTTGTTGCCTGCTCATGACACACTAGAGAAAGGCTTAGCATTTAGGGGGAGGGAAAAAAAAAAGGAGCTCTTTAAAGTGAAGAGGATAAGGAAGGAGATGGAGACAAACAAGGGTGATGCTTGGGCATCCCCCAAGAACAGGGTCCTCTTCAGAGTGACAGATGGGCAGGGCCCAACTCCTCACTGCTCCTTCCCAGGCTGCTGTGGGCAACCAGATCATAACACTCATCCCCACAACAGTCCAGTTCTCCTTTCCGGATTTATTCAGCTGAAAGCACCAGCTTCCATGGGAGCACTCATTAACAAGCACATTTCAGCCAAACACAGACTCCTCCAGGTCCTCACTAGCTCCTCCCTCTGTCTTTCTGCCTTTCCTCCTACCAGGAGGGTTCCTGACCCACATCTCCTGCGGCCACCACTCCATAGCCAAGACACAGAGCTTAAAGCCCAAATACAGCACTGAGATATCAAAGCATCCAAGCACAACCCCTCTGATGTGGGGTTGCACAGTTGACACATCTCGGCAGATGGACAGTAACGCAAATTCACAGCATCGCTCTCAAACCCACACCTACATCCAGCAGCGGTTTTGGGAGCTCTGGGAGCGCAGAGGTGTCGGGCCAACGTGCCTGTTGATATCAATTCACCACTAATAATTTAGCCCTGGGTGGCCTGCCTGGGATAACACAAAGGCTTTGCCAGAGCAGCTGAGTGAAGCTTTTTAAATCCCAGGCGAATCCTGTAATCTTTAAACTAAGTTTCATTCTCAGTACATCTCTATGCAGTTTTAACTGTACATCTAAGATACAGTACCAGCTCACGACAAGCGTAACAAGGCTGAGGCTTACACCACCTACAAATTACATTAAAAGTACCCAAGTACATATATGTAAGCACAAAGGATATATCTTACTCCGAGGAGCTTACGGCTTAAGAACAGAGGAGGCTAAGGGGACAATTTATTATATACAAACCAGCATAAAACCAGCACAGTAGAAATGGGTCAGCAAGAGAAACTACATACAGGCTGGATTTCCACAGTGAAAGAATGAGCAAGAAAAACAAACTGCTCCCAGAACTAATGCAAATATCAGCTGCATCCCTCTGTCATTTTTAAGCGCAGATTAGCTCCATGAGTATGCGATTAGCTCTAATACGGTATTTACTTACTGGGATGTCAGCACAGATCAGCTGCTGGATAAGTTATGGTAGAACTAGGGTCACTTCTGCAAACCAGGCAGAGCCCCTTTCAGAGCCAGCCACTATGTTTATAGCACCAGGAAATGAAAAAGAAAGCCTAACCATAAACTCTCAAAGTGGATCAGGAAGAGCAATATGTAAGCAGCTCTAGAGTAAATCACCCTAATGTTAGTTTTACTGCTTGTCAGTAACATTATATTCTTGATGTTTATAGATTGCTCTCTGCGATCCACTCTGAAAGTTTACAGGACTCTCCTTTTCATTTCCTGCAGCTAAAAAGGTAAGAGGGGAAAAAAAAATAGTTGACATTTCATCAAGTGTTTCAGGGGAGTTTCTAGAAGCAATTGCAGTTATCCACTTTAATCCTGCAGGAGATGCACAGCATCATAAGAATTATGTCACAACCACTGAAGTCCAGGTAGTAAATAACCTTTTAATGGCAGCACTAAATTCTAGGAGTTAATCAGCACTCAATGAGCAGAGCTGAAAGGTATTAAGATGCCATGTGTATTCTCTCCATGCACATACATTTACGTTTTTTTCCCCCTCTTTTCTATTCCTCTGCCATCAGAAGGCCACCAACAGAAATCCTACACTCCATGTGCAGAGGAACTAGTCCCGCAGAATCACAACATTCTAGCTATACAAGATAACGCTGAGCCAACCAGTCTGCTCCAACACTTATTTGATGCTTCACACAATCCCTCCTGCAGTTTATCACCCCAGCTGGCTGGGAAAAATTAGTTTTAAAAAGTTTAGGACACCTATCAACACAGAGAGCACAGATACCTTGAGCTTCCCCGAGACTGCATTAATATTTCCAGGACACATCCCAAGACAGCCCGGGGTTTAGAAGGCTAGTTATCAAAATAAGAGACATGAACTATCACACACAGCATTTCTCGACTTTTCTGCAAGCTCAAGAAAGGATGGTTTAATTGTGAAACAACATTTTTCAGATGAGCCCTCCTGCTTTAGTGGGGCCGAGTCAGAGAAAACCTTGAGAACTGAAACAATCTTCATCCATCCATCCTCCTGCAGTGGGACATTCTCCGCTACGCAATGGTCAATGGGGGAAAGAGAACAGCCACCAAGTCTCAACCCTGAATTCCCCGATATTTACATTCCGGAGCTATTCATGATGCTACGTCAATGCTGACTGTGGCTTATTAGCCCTCACAAGCCAGAGCATTTTATAGTTTATTTTTAAACCAGCATTGAGGCTGCTTGCCTTGCAATTAGCAGCTACCAGCTTCGTTAGGCTGTGCAGGTGCAGTCACAGCCTCCCCATGCAGCACCTGCTCTGTCCTTCCTGTTGCCCAAACTCCAGCAAGAAAACAGCTTTCCAGACCTACCGCCTGAAACAGAGAGGATGGAGCAAGGCAGGCGAAGGGAAGATAATCATACTGCCAGACTGCCTTTGCTTCTGCAAACAAAAACGGAAGCCCTGGGTTTGTCAGAGATGCATCACATTTTTTAGAACCACTGTTTCAGCCTTCAGAAGAAATTTGTGCTAAGCAAACTTGAAATACCCCTAAGCAAAAGGGTATTTAGTTTTAAAAGGGAGCCGACTGAGCCAGAAGTAAAACTCTGTGTAATTAACTGACACCACAGCATTAATGAAACTTGGATTGCTTATTTGCAAGATGGAATTTAAAGTAATATAATTGTTGTAACCACATCTACTCCTAAACTGAAAATAACAAGCATTCATAAGCATCGCAGGATTGCAATGTAAAGACAATAGCCATATTGTGTTGGCTTTCAACCACCGCAACCTCAGAGATGCCTTACACGATACTAACACAACTGTTACTAGCAAGACTTTGACTACCTGCTTCTGTGCATCACGTAAACAGTCCTGCACTACAGACCAAACTGGTACAAGGAAGCAGACATCAGTACGTCTCCTCCTCTATTTATATTTTTTATTTTAAATACAAGAATTCTTATGGCAATGCAGCTTGCAAACACTGCAATCGCTTCAGCTCCTTCATTTCCAGCCTGCGTAGCTAGAAACCTCCTCAGCCACTGGAAGGCCTCAAGACCGTATAGATTGTTAAGACACAGCAAGTTTGATACAGAGGTATGTGACATGCAATTAATCTCCATTCATAGCCTGCTATACCTGTCAGCAAACAAAGGCTGTGCTTTAGAAGGAGATCTGAAGCCTTCAATTAAAAACAGTCAGCTAACAAGAAAATAATCTAAGTTAAAGGAAGGTGGCAGGTGCAGAAATGAGTTGTTTACAAAAGTGTCAGCACTGAACAATAAAGTGCTGCACATCAAAAACGTGAAAGGGTGAACTTCACTGAAGCCCCCATGATTAAAAAACAGAGGAGAAAATTTACACCTACATCTGGGGGAAGACAGAAAGCATTTGGAAGAGAGCTTTGACGGGCTTGGAGGCTGCACGCTCCCTCTCAGACTGACAGATCCCAGGACTGGAAGTTATCCCGCATCTCGGAGGGGACGGGGCGAGTGCTCGGTGCTGCCGGGAGCCATCGTAACAGGAAACAAAAGGTCACAAAGCTTTGCGGCAGCAGGGGCCAGCCCTGAACACAACCACTCCGAGCGGCGAGATGCTAACGACTCCTTCCCCACCGCCCACGTCTGCGACAGCAGGATGTGTCGCTAACACGAGCACGCGTTGTTCAGCAAGGGGCTAACGCCGTTGCTCCAGCCTGCAACGCTGCTGAAGTTTTCTTCACGGGCAATTTATTAACGTGGTCACCTCTGCACGGCACTTCTCTCACCAAGCCTTTGCCTACCACGCCACGGGGCCAGCAATGGCTGCAAAGGGCCCTATAGGACTTGTCTGTGAAGCAGGTTTTGATAGAAGAGTTTAGCATGGTTTCTGCTTGGCTGACTCACCATTTCAATGAGTGGAGGTGTAACAGTTCAAGTTAGTGAAGAAATCCAGGAAAAACAACTTCAGGAGCCTCCCACCTGCCATCTTACTCAGAGGAGTAAATGCTGCCAGCTCTCAGCACAGCTCGTTCACTCAGATGCTGAGACCTCAGGAGGTCACATCCAAGTTATCAAGCAGAAGCAGGGCTTGAAGACAGCACTGCTCGCAGCTGTACCCCCCCTTTTCAAAGGGGTTGAAGCTTTTCTGAGGATGCACCCCACCGAGCTTGCTCGCCACATCCCCAATGCAACACGTAACAGTTACACAACATCTAAAGCCAGGAGACACCACTATTACAGCCACAAAAGCCTGCTGAGGGCTCGCTGCGGCACACAAGCTTCTTTTACCCTTTGCACCCACCCCCTTGTCTCACCAGTGGAGCCACTCAACACCTTAACTGAAAGCACTCAGTGGGAACATCTTTTGACCATGCCAGAAGACACCCCACTCATCTCGCTTACACTCTCTTACACAGAGTCTGGGACCACCAGAAAGCTTCCCCACCCCTGACACAGGCATAGACCCATCTCCAGCTCCTGAGCAACATGAGGACAGTCCCAAAAACACCAGGACAGGCAGCCACATCCCCTGCACTCTCACTGGAGTTAGAGTCAGGGAAGGCATACATAACCTGAGGACCCCAAAACCATCAGCCTTAGAGAAGATGTAGGTCCTTCCGCTCCTCTCTCTGGCTTAACACAGCAAGGTGCAAAAAGCTTTTCAGCTTCTTCCCCTGCAACCACAGCAGATTTTCCCCCATGAAGCACAAAGGGAGCAAGGAGGAATTTGTGGTTACCTTCCAGGAGCCTCTGAATCTCCTCTGGGATCATGATACCCACCACCTCCTTTCCACAAGAGTCAAACCTGCTGCTACAGCTCATGCCCCTCAGGGGCAGGGACAAAGGAAGCAGGGAGGGTGGGGACACCCCAAAAAAGGTAGGAGGAACTGCTGGGCTCCACTCAGATGCCTCCTCCCTAGTACAGCCCCAGCCAGCTCAACCTACCTCCTTGCAGGCAGCCAGGAAGCCCAGCAGCACAGAGCACCTCCATACTTGCAGCCAACAAACTGCCTGACCCTACCCCCAGCAACAGCACAGCTGAACCTGTGCTCCTGCATCAGCATTTTAATCTCATTCTTAATCCTGGGGCAGTTAGGAGCTCATTTCCCCCAACTCAGCACACCTGTGGGCAGAGCAGAGCCAGGAGCTCTCTGAGGCTGCGTGGCCACTGATTTCACCTCCTGTGCCTCTGCCTGTGCCTGGCACCCCAGGACTTGGGATTGGAGCTGTTCCAGGCCCAAGCAGGCTCCTTCCTGTGATGTGCAGGGGAAAAGAATGGTACTTGGCTGTTCTGCAATAAAACTTCCCCTCTTCCTGCATAGGAAGAGGGCTGGATTGCAATAGCCATTCATATTTCTATGTCTTGCCCAGAGAAATAACAGGGTTGCGCACTTTAACTTGCTTTATGACAGGCAATAAATGCAAACTGCACTCTACAAAACAAAAATGGCATTGCATTAGATTAACCCACAGCCCTACATCTGCTCCTCTCCTATATAAATGAATTAGCGCAAGCTGACTGTGAGGACACCACTATTATTTTTCATTCTTGCATTTCCAAATTTTAGGCTCAATACTGACAACTCTAAAGACAGTTGTCTTTAACTGAAGCTCATCAGTGATTCCGAAGACCACTTTAAGATTTCCTGTAGAATAAGTGTACAGGATCCAGTCCTTACTTTGCAATATCCTGGTATCAAACAAATATTTATTATTATAGCACATAGAAAAGGTTATTCTGAACATGCTTGCCACTTTCACTTTTCTGGTATTTTATGCCTGGCATGTGATCTTTAATTATATTTTCCCAACATAAAAGAGCATTTGCAATGAGCCAGGGCCACTCTGAACTCTCCAAGGAGGGTCCCTAAACCTGCTTCTCTTGCTGCTTTGCTTCCTCCTGCTCTGGGCGAGCCGGCCTGGCACAGTAATTATCACAAGCTGGCAAAGCAAAATCTGTAGGGGATAAGAAAAAAAGAAGTGTGCATGGGGGTCCCAGCCTACACAAACACTTCGCTGCGGTCCCACTGGCTTCAGTGGGCCAATGCCATGTCGTGAGGTGGAGCAGATTTCCAAATAATTGCAGAATCAGACTCTTACAGCTCTCTGGATGCCTCACCTGGATGGAATAAAGGTTTAGATGTTGGGCGGCAGGCCTTGGATAAAGGAAAGCTGGAGCAGATTCCAGATTTGCCCCAAGCTTCTTGCTCGGTTCAGTCAAGGCAATATGTGAGATTCAGGCCTATCTCACATATGTGATATAAGACCTATACTGGTAAAGGCTTGGATATGGGAATAATGGAAACATAGACGAGAGGCGCTCCTCCATACGCCGTCAGCTGCTAACATGCTTTGTGACCCACTTTCTGAGACACGTGGGTGAAACAAGGGAAAAGACTCTGTTACGCTTTTGGTTATCAGTACAAATCAGATGAAGAACAGGTATAAGATGAAGCACAGTGCTTTGTGGGTTTTTGTTTTGGGCATGTGTGCCTCCAATTCTAGTGTGTTGCCTCCCCTGTAGACAGTGGAGTGAAAAGGGGAAACCCCCAAAGCAGCTGCAAAGTTCTTTTGTGACCTTTATGTTGAAATGTCCACTTTTACGGGTGGGGACACCACCTCAATAACTCACATACAAATGACACTTGTCAAGAAGGGATGGCTTTAAAGGAGAAGTGAAGATACCGTGACCATGAACACATTTAGTGTATGCAGCTGATTTACCAGGAAAGTAATGCTGCACCAGTTTCTGTGTATTGAGTCTCTCCACGGGGCAATGCTGAAGTGGCAGCTGCCATTTGAGGTTTAGTCGCAAAGAAGACACTGTGTTTTCCCTCCTGCTCAGGGAGGCTCAATTGCTTTCCAGATCCGGGCAGAGAAACACACCACCACTTGTGATTCATCACTTGGCTGTGCTCTGCACGCACGTGGAATTTCAGAACAACCTGGAGACAGACTTCACGTCTGACATTACCAATCCAGACCTTACAAGGTTCCTATTCTGAGTAAGTTCACTCCGTTCCTCTCCTTCCCCCTTTACCTTGTGCTCCGCTGAGTGGGCTCACCCACAGTGACAACACCACGGTGGCATAGTCTTTATTTTAGGACAACATACACAAGAAATTGCTCTTCAGTGGATGCAGAGGTCTTAAAGCACAGGAAATGCAGCTACAGTTCAGAGGGCCTCACACGGGAGATTGCCTTGCTAGAAAGCATCTACACCGCAGTAGTCATTCCCATTGCATCTCCTAGTCAGGTAGGGTTTCATGAGTCAGGATTTAGAAATTGAGTCTCCTATAGAAGCCAAATGGGAGTCTCTGTTAGCTGCCAGAGGCTCCTGACACATTGGAGTGGTTTGGATTGTATGTAAAAGATGGTAGTACATGTAGGTGGATGTGTGCAGTAGATGGATCTGCCTACAGATTCTCACCTAGAGGTGTTTAGGGATAAATATTTAAACGCCTCTGTGTAGAAATCCTAGTTCAGTTCATTACAGACTACAAATAAAAAGCAGCTGCTTGCTGAGACTGACTAACTTTAAAAATGAGTTTATAAAGGAATGAACTAGGTCCCTTAGATGGAAGAAACTGCCTTCAGATATGCCAGAAAGATCAATAAAACCTGATCAATGCAAATCTCAGAGGAAGAAATGTTCACGCAACTGCAAAGAAAAGGGTCATCTCACATGTTCTCTGCATTTCTGTAACTCACACAATACTCTGAAAGCATAGTGGTGTAAAAAGTGAACTAGAAGATACCTGGTCAGTGAGTCTTCCCCAAGAGTTAAACGGATTTATCATATTTAGGGTCTGGAAGAAATTTTTCCTTGTGTCAAACTAGCAGTGACTTGTTTTGCAGTTGGTTTGTGTGGTTTTGCCTTCCTTTGCTGCCTTGGGTGTGATCGCTGCTTAAGAGCACATGGGGATTTCACCCAACAAATTTCCTGCTGTTGCAGTGTTTACAGCATCGGCAAAGCTCTAGATCTTTTCTGCTCAACTTCTGAGACATATTGCAGTTGTGATTTTTGGTCTTTTGCTGCAGATCTTAAGGTTATCATAAGGCACTGAAAGTGGCATCTTGTGCGGAGGCTGGCACTCTTGCACGCCAGCTGCTCTTGGACCACACATCCATCCCATGGTCCTGGCAGCCACAGACAGGACCCAGCACCTGGAAAGTTCCCCTCTGGCCCTACAGGAAGATTTTGTTAAGACCAGGTTGATCGTGCAGCAGCTGTTGTTGTTATTAAATCCATTTTATTGAGGAATACTGAGGCATAGAGCCTCAGCTGCCATGGAGACATAGGTGCTATTACCAAAGCCTTAGCACCTAGCCAAGCCTTCCGCTCAACCTTGTGCAGCTGCAGATAGAGCCAGGCAGACTGATTCCCAGGCAAATGACCTTTTTTCCCCTGCTTTTTTCCTTGCCACTTTCATTTTTGAATGTGTGAATAGGTTACAAATTTAGTTTAGTGGTCAGCTGGGAAGGGGACGGGGGAGTCTGGCGGTGACTGGCAACTTCCACTGCATCATTGTTATGTAGCATCAAGCTTTATGGGCTCTAGATGTAAAGCTGCCTCCCTACATGATAAAAGCCCCACCTTAATCATTTTAGGTCCCAAGTTCAGCAGACAGGCTCTCTCCTAATGATATTCTGTTAAATGGACAAATTCCTTTGAAGGCTTGTCTTGCTTTGAAATCCAATTTCACAGGAAGCCAGATGCGATTGGGTGTAGCTATGGAAACAAAGCAGGGCAGCCTTAGAGGACTGAGCGATGCAAGGTAAAATGTGAGAGTCGGAGTCCTTTACTGCGCTGTCGGAAATATCAAAGGATCTGGAGAGGTTGGCAGGAGACGTGTCCCTGTTATGGGCTGTTCTGTGTGGCTGGGTACCAGCGCCTGTCACTGGAGGTAAGCAGCCAGCTGTCCTGTCACACGGCCTGATGCGGAGCTGAATGCACAAAACTGGGGGGGTGCAGACTCACCAGTTCCCGTCTGCTCCCCCCCGCCCCGCTCCTCCTGCACATCAGGATCTCAGCCTTCCCCTCGCTGCCATTCGGAGAGGTTAACAACAAAAGGGTAACAAGGTTAAACCACAAAGCCCTGGCTGATAACAGCCCTTTCAAGCAGCTGCACTGAAATTAATCTGAAACTTCTAGTAATTAGATAAGATAAGGCTGTGTGCATGCTCGTGCGGGCACACGCTGACCCTGGGACACCCATTGCACAAAGAAGGTGGAGGATCACAGGCTTCATTAAACTGGATCAGGTTATTTGTTCACCTAGTCTGGTGCTGCAGCACTGAAAGTACATTTCCAGCCCCTTTATTCATCTTGTTCGATATCCCCGGACAGTGCACTGACTTGCCCTTTTGTCCTCTCTTCCCAGCACTGTAGCTCCTGCCAATTCAGAGCAGACTGTAATTCTTGCTTTTTCAGAGCAGATGCTAGTCCATCCATTTCTGTATCACAGCTCCTGCCATTCCAGGGCAAATTGTTGGGCCACTGGGTGTCATTTGCTGCCTCTGACAGTGACCAACAACTCAGAAAAAAGGCAACTTTCCAATCTGGTAATGCACCTGACTGCTTGAATAATGTCTCCTGGTTTACTAATCAGCTATGCCATGCTAATGCTCTGCTGTAATCCCAGAGTTTACATGCTTATGTCATTCTCATTGTCCAACAGCTCGTGTATCTTTTCGTGTGACTAAGTCATTCAGTTAAAGGTTGGTTACAACTCTCATAAAGCCTCTTTCATTTTTTAAAGCTAAGTGGTCTTCGGTTGTCTTCATAATTCGATTCTGCACCTCTGCTTCACAAGGGCTTGCAGGTTACTGTTCATCAGTTTCCGAAGCCAAAGAGAAACAAAAATATGTCAGCGGCTCTGAGTTATGATAAACAGATCTAGTCCCAAAGCAAAACTAAATGACTGGACCTTGCTCCTGGCTTAGACTGCCAGACTCTGGATTCATTTACCTTCCAGACATGCTGCATTTTCTCTGCTGTGAAGGCTTCTCGGAAGCACACAGGTGTGTTGAGATGTATTTATTAGAAGATCTGTGAATGTATAGCAACTGTTTTTCATCACACCAGCACATTAGTTACAGTAGGACCCCACTAAAATGTTCCGCTAGCAGACATAAACCCCTGAGTTTATAGTCTGACCGGACGAGATGAAGTATAGAACAGAAACATAAGAACGTCTCAAGAGAAGACCCTGGGAAAATAAACAAGAGCGTTGGTGCCTGGGGTAGTGTTCAGGTTATCCAGGTCCACACTGCCATTGTCAAATTCGTGCACAGCACCCCAGAAATGGAAAGGCAGAGTCAGAGCAGTTGTGAGCTGAGAGGGAGGAAGGAAGGTCGGAGTCTTAACCCAGGAGTGAGGAGGCACGGGTTTCCTCCCCTGCTTCATTCTTCCTGTGCAGCACTTGACTGTATGTCAAGCTCAAGTTCGAGTCCAGGCCTCAGTCTGGAGTCCAGATTCATCTTTGCTCGCCACATGGCCCCTCACTGTAATCCAATGGACACAGGCCAGTGAAGACTGGGCACACGTTTCCTTTTCGTATGGCACAAACATCCCCTCACCTTCAGGGTGAACGGACTCCACTGGTCCGTCCACTCCTACCATCTCCCTTGCAGAGGTGGCCTGTGGCAAGGAGATCCTTCTCTGGGAGTACCCATGGTGGTCAGTGGGATGGAGGTGGTCTGCAGGAGGTGTCAACATGCAGAAGGCATCTCCTGACAGCATGTTCTCAGAAAACTTGTCATCCCGAAGCTAGATGTGGGGAATGGATATCGCCACTGGAATCCTAAGCAGGACACAGCTCTGAGACAGCATTTCTACAGCCTCAGGCAAAAGCTGGCCAGCATGAGGAAGGGAAGAGCACACTGTAAAGGGAAGGATTAGAAAGACAGGAAGCCAGAAATGAGCAGTGAGCTGAGCTCCTGTGGAGGCTGCTGTTCCTCAGGCTGATGGATGGGCTTCAGTTTAATGCAAAGGTGATATTGATCCCTTGCTGTTTGGTTACAATGTGTGATGGAGCTGCCCTCTGCCCTGTAGATGTGTTGTAGCACCTCTTCTCTTTCTCCCAATCCTCATCAAACTACTTTAATGACTCTTTTATTGACAACACTGAGTTTTAATGAGGAGGACTGCCACACACTTCATTAAGGCTGCAGAGGGGACACTTCCTATAAACGGCTAGGACCAAGGGCTGCCATCAAGGCTAAGGGAGAAGGATGGAGTTGAGGGAGGATCCAGAGAGCTCTAGAGGAGGGAGAGCTCTCTGTCTGCTCCTGAGAGAGAACAAAGGTTTAGGACAAAAGTCCACATGATCTGAGAAGCAGTGGACAGAAGAAGGAGAGATCAGTCCTGGAGAAGGGTCTTGGACACAGAGGACATGACATGACAGCTCCTTGAATATTTCAGTTCAGATGAAGATGAGAGATGAAAATGATGAGAGATGTTGGGTGGCTAATGGCTAAATTTAACCTTGACTTTATTACTCGGTATAATAGCAACACGGTACGTGTACACTGCTATGGAAGGTGGTGATGGCAGCATGTGTCAGACACTCGTGAACGGGAATGCAGACAGTAGTGTAGTGCTGCCTTTGGTACAGTAGCATTCACAGTTGGCTCACCTGCACCGAGATCCAGGCTGCCTCAGCTCAGCCTAAAGCCAGTTCAGAGACATCTGTGTAAACATGAATCATATCATTACACTTGATGGACCCGAGATTTCATGGACAGTTCAGTGACACTTCGGATTAAAACTGGACCAGCCATTCTGTGAGGTTTTCTTCATTCTGGAAAAGAATCTAAAAGCAGCACAAAAGACAGATTTGGTCTCGAGGGTCTGGATTCAGAAGAGATTCAGATATGACGTTCTAATGTAGCCCTGCTTCTGCATTAACATCCATAAATCTCCATCCATCACACAGTTCTATTTCAATTATTGAGCCAATTTCCAGACACTTTTATGATGTATTGTTTGATTTTATTAACTGGAGTGAAGGTTTAAACTCACTGAATTCCCATAGTAATCTTGCCCTGTAACCCTACCCACCTTATCAAATCTTGCCTAATGAAATGCAGGCATCTGTCTTAATGGCTTTCCAACTATGCTATGTAGACTGACCCAGATGTTAGTTCATAAATAGGAATATTTGGAGGTGTTAAACAGGGTAGCTGGAGACAGAGGTAGGTCCCTGAAGTGATCTTTTCTCTTATGAAGAAATCAGTGATATGGGAGAAATTACTATAAATCTTCAGAAAGAAAAATGAGAGCCAGAGGCCTGGGGAGTGGCAGTGCAGCACTGCAAGCAGCACAGCAATAGATTTGGTCAAAAATAATTTCCTGAAGAAACTGATTATTTTGGTAGAAATTTAAAAATCAAACTGGTTTGACTTAAGACCAAAATATTCATCTGAAGTATTTTGCCTGGAGACTATGGGTGTTCTGCTGGGTGGAAGCAGGAATTTGGGTGTTGGAGGCTCTATGAACAGGATCCTGCCAGGCTGTCTTCCCTGGGTTGCTCGACCTGTCCTGGCAAAGAGCATATGTCCTCAGGAGCCACGGCACATCCCAGAGAAAGAGCCCAGGGCTGGAAAGCAGAGTGCAGGGGCCGTGTAAATGATTACACAGAGTACTGGGATTATGTCCGATGTAATATGCTATGTATAATATTTGCAAGTTGAAACACATTCCATTCCAGGTAATTGAAGGTATTACATTGCTGAAGAAGAAAAAAAAAATATTTAGAAAGCAGACGTTTTTCGGGGGGGGGGGGAACTCACCCTCTTTCATTTTTGCATTTAAAAAGCAGCAAGAAGAAATCCAGGCAGCCTTAGAAGCAGCCCTGCAATGTGATGGACACAACACCAGGGGCTGGCTGCAAGTGTTCACTGCCTCACTGTTCCTTCAAAGCTGTGATGGCGAATAAGCCATGATTTTTGTCCCTCAAGGGTTTTTTACTGCCACACTGCATCATCTCAGCTCTTCAGCTTCTCCTTCCCCACAGCTGCTCTTGTTCCATACTCATGAGAAAGAAAGAAAGAAAAACTGACAAGGCTGCATGACACTCTGGTATTTAGTGTGACAGTTAAACTTAATGATATGGGAGGCATGTTAGGCTGTATTACAAGCCCATTATCTGCGAGCTTGGATATTGGATGCATTACATTATTAATTAAACACAAAAATGACTACCGTTAGTCGGCGATCTTATCTGCTAAAAGAACTGGAAGGCAGAAGTGTTCCCTAAATTCAAGAGCTTATTGTTTCATTCCTGTCATTTTGCGAAACAGTTACCCTTCCGTTTCATGCTTGTCAAGCAATCAATGAATGTTTGTAAACTGCTTTGAGATCTTCCAATGAATGATGCTACATTTTGTAAATGCAAAGTGTTACTACAGTTCATTCATTATGAAACTAAAGGATAAAACTTGCAGATGCAAAAGAATTCGGCTTGAAAAATACCCCAAACATTTGTGCAGCTGTTATTATGTTGCCCCCTTCTGCCAGATGCTTTAAACACTC